>NW_016107350.1:6242564-6318227 GCF_001604975.1 Cebus imitator | reverse complement strand
AAAAAAAAAAAAAAAAAAAAAAAAAAAAGTATCTTGAGATAAACAAAATAACACGACATACCAATAGCTATGGGATGCAACAAAAACAGTACTAACAGGAAAATTTATTGTGGTAAACTCCTGCATTAAACAAGAACTATCTCAGGTGAAATAATCTAACTTTATACTTCAAGGAATTAGAAAAAGAAGCAAATGTGAAGTCCAGAGTTAGGAGAGGGAAGAAAATAATAAAAATTAGAGCAGAAATAAATAAGCAGAGAATAAAACAACTACAGAAAAATATCAGCAAAATCTTTTTTTAAAAAAATTTTCAATTATATTTTGGGGTACATTCTAGTTGTACATATTTATAGGGTACATGAGATATTTTGATACAGATGTGCAATGTGTAATAATCCCATCATGGAAGATGGGGTATCCATCCCCTCAAACATTTTTCCTTTGTATTATAAACAATCCAATTATATTCTTTTAGTTATTTTAAAATGTACAATTAAGTTATTATTGGCTCTAATTACCCTGTTTTGCTGTCAAATACTAGGCCTCATTAATTCCTTCTAAGTTTTTTTTTACCCATTAATCATCCCCACCTTCTTGTCACTCCTCAGCCACTACGATTCCCAACCTGTGATAACCATTCTTCTACTCTCTATACCCATAGGTTCAACTGTTTTTATTTTTAGATCTCACAAATAAACGAGAATGTGCAATGTTTTTCTTTCTGTGCCTGGCTTATTTCATCTAACATAATAACCTCCAGTTCCATCCATGTTGTTACAAGTGACTGAATCTCATTCTTTTTTTATGGTATTCCATTGTGTATATGTACGACATTCTCTTTATACATTTATCTGTTAATGAACACTTAGGTGGCATTTAAATATTGACTATTGTGAACAAAACTGCAACAAACATGGGGTGCAATTTCTTTCACATATTTATTTTCTATGTTTTGGTTATATACCCAGTAGTGGGATTGATAGTTCTGGTTTTAGTTTTTTGAAGACCGTCCAAACTGTTCTCTGTAGTGGTTGTAATAATTTCCCACCAATAGTGTATGAGGGTTCCCTTTTCTCCACATCCTTTCCAGCTTTCTAATTGCCTGTCTTTTGGATGTAAGTCATTTTAATTGGGAGTGAGATAATATCTTATTGAAGTTTTGATTTGCATTTCTCTAATAATGAATGATGTTAATCACCTTTATCTATGTCTCTTTGCCATTTATATGTCTTCTTTCGAGAAATGTCTACTCAAATCTTTTGCCCATTTTAAAAACAGGCTAAGATAGGTAGGGATGAGGTAGCCTGGAATCCTGGGACCCCTCTTGATCTGTGATCACAACAGTTGAAGACTGTACACTCAGTATAACTCTTCACCAGGTTTCGGGAGACCCAGTCTAACTTGAGTGTCAACTTTGCCTCTTGAGTGACCTGAACACTTCCATGGAAGCAGCAGCTACCCCAGTTGTGACTCAGTTACTCCTAATGAAAGTAAAATGCACCTGAGGCCCAGTGCCGTGGCAATTTAGCATCTCTTCTTGACCCTAAATGATGGTCTCACTACTGGAACTTTTACCTTTAATTCACTTCCTCCAGGACATTTTCTATATCAGTGGTCTTCAAATTACGGCGGGCAATGTCTGATTAATAAAATATATTAACTTTTCTATTTGTATTAGTTTTATAATTGCATAGATTCAGGAAGTTCACAAAGATCATTCACAGTATTTTCCTCCTCCAATGCAACGACTTCTACATTTTTTAGTTTACCCTCTTACTATTTGTCAGTCTTTTAGAGACAGTCTTGCTCTGCCACTCAGACTAGAATACAGCAGCACAAGCAAAGCTCACTTCAGCTTCAAATTCCTGGGCTTAAGCTATTATCCTGCCTCAGCCTGTCGAGTAGCTAAAACTACAAATGCACGCACCACACTTGGCTATTTTTTTTTGTTTTGTTTTAAGAGATGGGGTCTTGCTATGTTGCCTAGGCTGGCTGGCCTTATATTCTTGGCCTCAAATGAACCGCCTACCTTGGCCTCCCAAATTGCTGAGATTACTGACATGAGCCACTACACTCAGCCACTGTTGATCAATCTTTTGTCAGAATAGAGAAAGGAGCTCTTGGATATTTTCCTTTAAGTTTTTTTTTTTAAGCTTCTAGTTTTGGTTTTGTGTTTGTTTCTTCACTTCTATGAATTCCTAGTAGCTCAAATTTCTTAGTCTTTTGGAACTTTGCAGCATAGGCTGGGATGTTTTAAAATGACTTGTCATACTTAGCTTTAGCTTAGCTTTAATCTCTTTTCCTAAGTCATATATCCCTAGTCCTTGCACTTTTTAGCTTCCAACATTTTATTGCTGTGCTCTCCTCTCTAATTTTCTTTGTGGTTTAATGCTATTCACATTATATTTTTACTGTTATTTATTGTGGTTTGGGGAGAGAGCCAAAGAGGATGTCTATGTTAAATATGATAACTTTACCTGCAAGTATTTTATGTGTATGAAACTTATTAATTATTCATGGCATATCATGATATAGTTTATACTTGAAACACATACATTTTACTGATTGTTTGCACAAGACAGATTTTGGAGATCAATATTCACCTTGGCCAGAGAGCTGCTTCTAATTTAATAAATTATATTGATTGTAAATTGTGCCAGAGATTCTGCAGTGCTTGTAGATTTCCTACCAAATAAAACGTGTTCATGTGAAACATTAATTCCTCTATATTTGAGAGCAGACACAAATCTTTTTAAAATAAAAAAGCTACTTAAATCTGGTGGGTGAGCATCAGGAGCAGTGGGACATCTGTCCATTTAAATTATTGGAAAATTGAGTAATTCAAGACATCAAACACTCAGATGCTCTTATGCAGTAAAATATGTACAATCTAATGATGTGGCTTTAGTGATGAGGAAGGGTCAAGTGAAGTATTAATTCTGCATGATTCCCAGTCGTAGAAATCTCTTAGTGCACTAATTTCACAGATCTGCACTCTAACTTCAGCCTAATAATGTGTGACAATAAGGTGCCACTGGTACAGTCTCATAGAAACTGCCCAGCTGGAGAGAAGTCACAAAAACATTTAAGTCTATGTATAGGAATCAGATCAGTATTTTATTTTTGAGATCCCTTTAGTCAAACTTAAGTCAGATAGTTGAGACCACTATTTGCTTTAACTTTACATATGGCTTTAAAGTGTGTTTTTTCTACATATTCTTGGATAACAGACTTTAGCTTTGACTATTGAGAAAGTTGGGTTCCCCCCCTGCCCTTTCAGGAAGCAGATGGTGTATATTATTTGAGACTAAAAGGTTATGCTATAGCAAAATGATTTTTCTTTTTAAAGTATTTATTTAAATTTTGTAATAAAAAGAAAAGTCAAATAAATCTTGATCTTGGTCATTTCCTGTGCCCCTTCATCCTATATTACATTAAGATGTAATGATATCTGAAGCATCCTCTTTCTGAAAGCATCATTCCTTATGTAATTACATTTCAGCAAGGTACCAGCCTTAAGCCAGCCTAACGCATAAAATGAATGAGCCTAGACTCCGCCTGCGACATGTACACCCCATGAAGGACCCCTGCAGTATGTTAAAAAGTCAAATATTTTAATGCAATTTAGTTTAGACTGTGTTTCTTTCATTCTGACTTCCTCTCTGTCATATGTCCCTTCAAGAAGGGTGGATCAGGTACCTGTGAGATTCAGCAAAGGGGAGGTAGATATTGGGATACCAGTGGTTTGTGTTCAGGGGGATAAAACTGAGTGTGTCACAGTGACGTTCACGTATAGTTCAGTTGTTGTCATCTATTTCAGCATATCATTTCCTTTAGCACACACTGGATATATATGGGTTGTAAAAAAGAAACACATTTTGAAATGTACAGAAGCAGAAGCATGTCATTGGAAAATGTGTCTAGTCATTGGATGTGCAAATCTTAAGTGCAAGATTTAGTTCTCACTGAGCTTGTTGAAACAGAGAACCTTTCCTTGAAAACTGGACTAAACAAAGCAGCAAATAAAATTATAAGCACACCACATTTTACTTTGGATGGAAATCATGTGAAACACATTTTATTGGTGTTCTCAGGTTTTTAGGACACAAATGTGCAGCAGCTCTACAGACAGCAAGACTGTTTATATGCAGAGTCATTAAGTATCTCAGCATGTCAGATCCTAGTGGATCTGATGCAATTTTGTCTGCTGAAGTCTGATAGTTCAATATGAAACTGCAGGAAAAAATTGCCTCCAACATAGCAAAATGGCCCAGAAAACCCCAAGCAGTCTTACATATTTCATCATTAAGCCAATATATGCTAAGAATAACTTTATTACACAAATACGTAGCTTAACCTCAAATAGTGACAATTTAATCTGAGAGCACTGTTAAAAATAATTTTCAAAAGAAATGTAAAATCATGACTTTCATGGAGATGGAAAAAATGAATCCATGTTAAGGATTTTATTTAACACATTAATTAGGAAACTGGTAAGATTTCCCTCAAAGGGAAATCCAGAAAACATATTTAAAGATCAGGAATGTGGAAACGAACATGCAAATGGAGATAAAACTCACTTTAGCCACAATGGGGAGAGATGCTTTCCATGTCTACAGACAAGAATTTGGGTATTGCTATCAATTATCTATAACCTACAGAGTTATAAAAGAGCTCCTAAAGAATCAGAATAAGGTAACTCAGAAAGGTGTGCCCTAGACAGGTTGGGCAAAGCTTTTCTGTAAAGAGCTACACAGTAAATATTTTAGGCCTTGTCGGCCATACTGTCATTGCCATAACTACTCACTCAGCCACTGTGGAGCTGACATAATTGTAAATAATATGTAAATACACCATTGCAACGGTGTTCAAATACCATTTTGTTTACAAAAACAGATGATGGGCTGGACTTGGCCAGAGGTTGTGGTTTGCTAACTTCTGCTCTAGACAATGCACAGTTGTTCATTGAAGCACATTTTTCCCTCTTATGCTCTAAGTTCTAGGCTGAAGAATTCCTGATCATCACTCAGATGTTCGAAGCTAGCCTGTAACTTTGGGAGAGAAACAGTTTAATTGTGATTCCTACTTATGCTGAAATCTATTTTTTTTGAATTTGTGCATAAAGAGAGGAAATAAATAAGAATTCCTGCTTGAACATTTCAAATCTTGGGGGGACTATGGACTTCATATTTTTTTCTTTGGTCCTACATTGTCACCAAAATTCAATTATGTCTCAGGATTTTTCTCCCATAATTAAAAAATATATCTATCTGAGTGATGATCAGGAATATATATACACATATATATATATTTGCCTTTTTCAACATGGGAGATATATATATATATATATAGCAATATATATCGATATCTATATATATATAGATATATTCTCAGGGGCAAAAAAAGGTTTGAGTGCTGACCTTGTCTGTCTTTATTCCTTTCTTTTTCTAGGTTTTGATGTAATATATATTTACATGATGGCTGTTACTTTTAGGAAGATTTTTTTTTTTCAAAGATAATTAACTCTTATTTTTTAGTATCTTTATTTGGAGGGTTTGTGTGAATTTTTCAGTTAGCATTATTGTGCACGGAAGTCCCATTGAAGTATTGAAATACTTCAAATGTCCACTTAGCATCACATAAAATAAAATGATCTTCATTTAATGTTTTTCTGACTTTGCATAGTCTCACTAAAACAATAAGACATATTATTCTGCTCATTCTTTTCTATTCTGAACCTTTTCTTTTGACTTTAGAAAATCCGGAATTAATATGCTTTGATAAAAAAATTTAAAGATGATACTACACTATTTGGAATATTTTAATGCTGTTTTGATAAATGATTATGTGTGTTTAGATATTAAAATACATTTTTATTTATTAATGTTGAGTAAATTTTTAAAAATTACTCTACTGTTTAAGAAATTTTATATGCATCTCTGACTATAGGTCTAATTTTTTAGAGATAAGAGCAGTGTTCTAGATCCCAAATTATAATTTTTACTTCTACCAAACCACTCAAAGTAAGAAAAAAGAAGTAATTATGAGGCCACATTTATGAAACAGGTAAGGAAATCTATTTTAAATAAGCAAAAGTTATAAATTACAAATAAGTTTAAACATTTAAATATTTTAAATTAAAAACATAGTCTCTATGACAAAAGATATGTTACACAGAATAAAAAGAAACACAGAATAGGAAATGACATTGATAATTTATAGGTACCAATTGTTAATTGATATATATCCAGAATCTAGGATGCATGGCAATTAAGAAAACATAGCCAATGCAATAGAAAAATTGGCAATGATATGAATTCCTCAATGCAGAAATTCTCGTGGCTAATAAACCCTAATGGCCAATAAACAGATGATAAAGTTCCCAGCGTTCTTATATGCTATCAAGGGAATTAAAATTAAAACAAGAAACTAAAATTAAAATTAAAAATGAGAAATAACTGTACTTTAAAAAATGGTAAATATTGCAAAACTGTTCTGCTTATTAATTGTTGTCCAGTCATATGGTGCCACCTAAACCTGTGTAGGGCAGAAATGCCTGGAAGGCAGAGAGACCAATGCATTTGTTGAATGCCACAAATGCCCTCAACACCATACATAACCATTTGGTAATATCTGTTGAAGTTGAAGCGGTGCATAAGTGATGACTTGGCATTTAAACTTCTAGCAATCAACTGAAGATACTTTTGCACATGCACAAAAGAAGAAACAGAAAGAAAACTTTTATTTTTTGTTTTATTTTTTATTATTTCAGTAGTTTTGGGTAACAGGCGGTGTTTGGTTACATGCATAAGTTCTTTAGTGGTGATTTCTGAGATTGTGATGCAACCATCACCCAACCAGTATACACTGTATCCCATGTACTTTTATCTGTCATCTCCCTCCCACTTTCCCCGAGTATCCCCAGAGTCCATTATCTTATTCTTAGACGTTTGTGTCCTCATGGCTTAGCGCTCACTTATAAGTGAGAACATATGATGTTTGGTTTTCCATTCCTGAGTTACTTCATTTAGAGTAACGTTCTCCAACTCTATCCAGGTTGTTGTGAATGTAATTATTTTATTCCTTTTTATGACTTGAGTAGTATTCCATGGTGTGTATGTATGTGTGTGTGTGTGTGTGTGCGTGTATGTCTGTGTGTGGTATATATATATATATATATATATATACATACATATATATATACATATATATATGTATGTATATACACAGTTTAACAGTTTCTTTATTCACTCATTGATTGATGCGCATTTAGGCTAGTTCCATATTTTTGCAATTGTGAATTGTGGTACTATAAACATGTGTGCAAGTGTTTTTTAAGGATTTCTTTTCCTCTGGGTAGATACCCAGTAGTGGGATTATCAAATGGTAGTTCTTTGTTTACTTAAGAAGTCTTCCCACTGTTTTCCATAGTGGTTGTACTAGTTTACATTCCCACCAGCAGTGTAAAAGTGTTCCATTTTCACACATCCACACCAGTATCTAATATGTTTTGATTTTTTAATTGTGACCATTCTTGTAGGAGTCAGGTGGTATTGCATTGTGGTTTTGATATCCCTGATTATCAAATGTTGATCTGGGAAATTAACATTTGATGATGTTGAGCATTTTTTCATGTTTGTTGAACATTTGTAGATATTCTTTTAATAACTGTCTATTCGTGTACTTAGCCCACTTTTTGATGGGATTGTTTGTTTATTTCTTGCTGATTTGTTTATGTTCCTTGTAGATTCTGGATGTTAGTCCTTTGTCGGATGCATAGACTGTGAAGATTTCCTCCCACTCTGTGGGTTGTCTGTTTACTCTGCGAATTATTTCTTTTGCTGTGCAGATGCTTTTAGTTTCATTACGTCCCATCTATTTGTCTTTGTTTTTCTTGCATTTGCTTTTGGTTTCTTGGTCATGAATTCTTTGCCTAAGCCAATGTCTAGAAGAGTTTTTCTATGTTATCTTCTAGAATTTTTATGGTTTCAGGTCTTAGATTTAAGTTTTTGATCTGTTTTTAGTTTATTTTTGTATCAGGTGAGAGATGAGGATCCAGTTTCATTCTTCTATATGTGGCTTGCCAATTATCCCAGCACCATTTGTTGAATACGATGTCCTTTTCCCACTTGATGTTTTTGTTTGCTTTGTTGAAGATCAGTTGGCCATAAGTATTTGGCTTTATTTCTGGGTTCCCTCCCCTTTTCCCTACGGATGGGGCTTCCTGAGAGTTGACTGCATTGATTGTTATTGCTTTTTTGGGTCTAGCCACCCAGCAGGGCTACCAGGCTCTGGGTTGGTGCTGGGAGAAAGGGTCCTGTGATGAGATTTATCTTCAGGTCTCCCAGGCATGGATACCAGCACCTGCTCTGTTGGAGTTGGCAGGGGAGTGAAGTAGACTGTGGAAGTCGTTGTAGTTTTTTTAGTGCACTGGTTTTCTTGAATGCTGGTTATGCTAGCAGTGAAGCTGTCACGTGGACAGACTCAGGGTCTCTGGTTAGCCAGGGTGTTGCAGGTGGTGGAATTAGCTGTTGTTTTCTGTCTTTTCTTTTCTTTCTTTTTTTTTTTTTTGAGATGAAGTCTCATTTTGTCACCCAGGCTGGTGTGCAGTGGCTTGATCTCGGCTCATTTCAACCTCTGCTGGCCCTGGTTCGAGCCATTCTCCTTCCTCATCCTCCCAAGTAGCTGGGATTACAGGCTCCTGCCACCATGCCTGGCAAATTTTTTTTGTATTTTTAGTAGAGATGGGGTTTCACTGTCCTAGCCAGGCTGGTTTTGAACTCCTGACCTTGTGAGCCACCCACCTCGGCCTCCCAAAGTGCTAGGATTACAGGCGTGAGCCACTGCGCCCAGCTATTTTCTCTTTCTACAGAGCAGGATTGTTCTGTTGTAAGTTGTTGTAATGGCTTGAGTTGGCTGGCCTCCAGCCAGGAGGTGGCCCTTCCAAGAGAGCGCCAGCTGCAGTAGTAGAAGAGGGATATAAGCTTGCCTAATTGGCCAGGATAAGTATTCACATTTCTCAGGCAAGGGGTGGGGCTCTAGAGCTCCTAGGATTTCATGTCTTTTGTCTTTGGCTACCAGTGCAGGTAGAGAGACCAGCAGGTGGGGACAGGATTAGGCATGTTTGAGCTCTGACTCTCTTCGGGTGGGGCTGGCTGTGGTCACTGTTGGGGGTAGAGGGTGGTTCTCAGGACAATGGGTGTTCCAAAAGGGATTATGGCGTCTCTGCCATCTTATACAGGTTGCCAGGGAAGTCAGAAGTGACAAGCTTCACCCAGTTCCTACACAGCCAGCAAGGCCAGTCTCACTCCCACTGTGCCCTACCAACAGCGCTGAGTTTACATTCAGGCAGATGGTGTGTAGCGCTGAGATCTTTTCCCAGGCTACAGGCTTTCCTGCTAAGAAAACATGCAGGGTTTTCAGGCCTTGTCCCTCTCCACCTACCTATGAGATCAGCTGTGGCTTCTGTGCTTGTATCTGCACTTCCTGTTTACCCCCTAGATTCTACTCAGGAAAATTTATGCTCAGTCAGAATTATTACAAAGTTCAGCTAGAAGCATTTTTCACCCTGTAGCCTGTCTCTAATTCTGCAGGCTGCCTTTGCCAAGGAACTCTGTGAGATGAAGTCGGAGTCAGGGATGGCTTCCCTGGGATTTAGCTGGGGACAAGAAATGACTAAAGGCTCTTCCAACTCTTTCCTTCCTTCCTTCCTTCCTTCCTTCCTTCCTTCCTTCCTTCCTTCCCTCTCTCTTTCTTTCTTTCTTTCTTCTTTCCTTCCTTCCCTTCTTTCTTTCTCTTTCTTTCCTTTTTCTTGCTCCCTCCCTCCCTGCCTTCCTTCCATCCTTCTTTCTCTCTCTCTCCCTTTCTTTCTTTTCTTTCTTTCTTTCCCTTTCTTTCTCTCTCTCCCCTTCTTCACCTTTCTTTCTTTCTTTCTTTCTTTCTTTCTTTCTTTCTTTCTTTCTTTCTTTCTTTCTTTCTTTCCTTCCTTCCTTCCTTCCTTCTCTTTCTTTCTCTCTCTTTCTTCCTTTCTTTCTTTCTTTCTTTCTTTCTTTCTTTCTTTCTTTCTTTCTTTCTTTCTTTCTTTCTNCTTTCTTTCTTTCTTTCTCTTTCCTTCTCTTTCTTTCTTTCTCTTTCTTTCTTTCTTTTCCTCTTTTTCTCTCTCTCCTCTTTCTTCCTTCTATCTTTCTCTTTCTTTCTTCCTTTCCCTTCCTTTCTCCCTTTCCCTTCCTTTCCTTTCCTTTCTTCCCTCCCTCCCTCCCTCCCTCCCTCTCTTCCTTCCTTCCTTCCTTCCTTCCTTCCTTCCTTCCTTCCTTCCTTCCTTCCTTCTTTGACAAAGTCTTGCTCTGTCAACCAGGCTGAAGCGCAGTAGCATAGTCTCAGCTCACTGCAACCTCTGCCTCCTCTGCCTCCCAGGTTCAAGTGATTCTCGTGCCTCCGCCTCCTAAATAGCCAAGATTACACGTGCCTACCACCATGCCTAGCTAATTATTTTGTATTTTTATTAGACACTGGGTTTCTCCATGTTGGCCAGGCTGGTTTTGAACTCCTGACCTCAAGAGATCTTCCCACCTTGGCCTCCCAGAGTGCTGAGATTATAGGCATGAGTCATTGCACCAGGCCCCACTGTTTCTCCTACTTTTATATTTCCCTTGGCTCCCTATATCCATTTCAACTCTAGGTAAGGTTGAATCTTTCTCCTATGATCTGGATTTTCAGAATAATCAGTGAGGATGTGTGTTCAGAGGCAAACTTTTCCACCTCTCACACTTTGGGGACTCACATTTTTTTGGCTGTCCCATGGAGTTTGCAGTAGCACACTGCTTCTTTCTAAAGCTCTGTGGATTCTTTCAGTTTTCCTGATATGTTCCTAAAGTGGTTCTTTGATATGGTTTGGCTGTGCCCCTAACCAAATCTCATCTTGACAACTAGGTGAACGCTATGTTAATATTTATATAACAAATTTGTCCCCAACCAAATCACACCTTTCCATGTGTTATGGGAGGGACTTGGTGGGAGATAATCGAATCATGGGTGCAGGTCTTTCCCATGCTGTTCTCATGATAGCGAATAAGTCTCATGAGATCTGATTTTTAAAATAGGTGTTTTAAAAAGAGACGCTCTCCTGCACAAGCTCTCTTATTTTCGGTTTGCCACCATCCACATAAGCTGTGACCTGCTCCTCCTTGCCTTCTTCCATGATTGGAAGGCCTCCCCAGCCTTTAAGTCAAATTAAACTTCTTTCTTTTGTAAATTACTCAGTCTTGGGTATGTCTTTATCCGCACTGTGAAAACAAACTAATGCAATAAATTAGTACCAGCAGAGTTGGGTGCTACTGAAAAGGTACCTGAAAATGTGGAAGCGACTTTCGAACTGGGTAACAAGGCAGAGGTTGAAACAGTTTGGAGGGTTCAGAAGAAGACAGGAATATGTGGGAAAGTTTGGAACTTCTTAGAGATTTATTGAATGGCTTTGAGCAAAATGCTGATAATAATATGGACAATGAAATCCAGGCAGAGGTAGTCTCAGATGGAGATGAGGAACTTTTTGGGAACTGGATCAAAGGTGATTCTTGTTTTTTTAGCAAATAGACTGGTGGAATTTTGCCCCTGCCCTACAGATTTGTGGAACTTTGAACTTGAGAGATTTAGGGTATCTGGCAGAAGAAATTTCTAAGTAGCAAAGCATTCAAGATGTGACTTGGGTGTTGTTAAAGGCATTCAGTTTTATAAGGGAAGCAAAACATAAAAGCTCAAAAAATTTGCAGCCTGACAATATAATAGAAAAGAAAATTCCATTTTCTGAGGAGAAATTCAGGCCAACTGCAGAAATTCGCATAAGTAACGAGGAGCCAAATGTTAATTCCCAAGACAACAGGGGAACCCAGGGCATGTCAGAGGTGTTCATGGCAGCCCCTCTCATAAGAGACCTGGAGGCATAGGAGGAAAAAATGCTTTTGTGTGCCAGGCCCAGGATCCTCATGCGGTGTGCAGTCTAGGGACTTGGTGCCCTGCATCCCAGCCACTCCATCTGTGCCTAAAAGGGGCCAAGGTACAGCTTGGCCTGTGGCTTTAGAGGGTGCAAGCCTCAGGACTTGGCAGCTTCCACATGATGCTGAGCCTGTGGTTGCACACAAGTCAAGAATTGAGGTTTGGGAAACTCCACCTAGATTTCAGAAGATATATGAAAACTCCCGGATGCCCAGGTAGAAGTTTGCTATAGAGGCCGGCTCCTCATGGAGAACCTCTGCTGGGGCAGTACAGAAGGGAAATGTGGGGTGGAAGCCCCCAGACACAGTCCCTACTGGGGTACTGCCTAGTGGACCTGTGAGGAAGAGGACCGCTATCCTCCAGGCCTCACAGTGGTAGATCCACTGCCAGCTTGCACTATGTACCTGGAGAAGCCAAAGACACTCAATGCCAGCCTGTGAAGGCAGCTGGAAGGGAGGTAGTACCCTGCAAAGACGCAGGGCTGGAACTTCCCAAGACCATGGGAATCTACCTATTGCATCAGTGTGACCTGGATGTGAGACATGGAGTCAAAGGAGATCGTTTTGAAGCTTTACGATTTGACTGCCCCACTAGATTTTGGATTTGCATGGGGCCTGTGACCCCTTTGCTTTGGTCAATTTTTCCCATTTGGAATGACTATATTAACCCAATGCTTATGCTCTTAATGTATCCAGGCTAGGAAGTAACTGAGTTGCTTTTGATTTTAAAGGCTCAGAGGCACAAGTGTCTTGACTTGTCTCAGATGAGACTTTGGACTGTGGACTTCTGAAATGAGTTAAGACTTTGGGGGACTTTTGGGAAAGCATGATTGCCTTTAAAAGGTGGTGACATGAGATTTGGGAGGGGTGAGTGATGGAATGATATGGTTTGGATGTGTCCCCACCCAAATCTCATCTTGAATTCCCATGTGTTGTGGGAGGGAGCTGGGGGAATGTGATTGAATCATGAGAGCAAGTGTTTCCTGTGCTGTTCTATGATAGTGAATAAGTCTTATGAGATCTGATGATTTTAAAAAGAAGTGTTCTCCTGCACAAGCTCTCTCATTTTTTGTCTACCACCATCTATGTTAAGATGTGACTTGCTCCTCCTGGCCTTTCACCAGGATTGTGAGGCTTCTCCTGCCACGTGAAACTATAAGTCTAATTAAACCCTTTCCTTTTGTAAATTGATCAGTCCTGGGTATGTCTTTATCATCACCATTAAAACAAACTAATACATTCTTGGAGTAAAAATTCAAAATGTGACTCTCCACACACTGTTCTGTCCATCAAAGTGGGAGCTGCACATTAGTCCTGTCTCCTATCCATTTTCTTCTCCTCTCAAGAAAAGTATTATAGTAGAATTGCTTGCAGTAGAGAAACATTTCTATCAAAGGCAGAAGAGATAAAATTGTTTTGGTGTATCATAAAATGGAATATTTTTTAGCTATTATAATGCATAATCTAATAATCAATATATCAATTTATATAATTCTTCAGAATATATAACAAATGAAAAAAACCTAGTTGCACAATATTATATAAAACAAACTCTTTTCAAAAATCTTGTAAAATACCAAAAACAGGAATATGTATTATTTAAGAATATCTATATATTATAAATGTGTATATATATATATATTATAGTTATTGTTAACAACATGAAAACATTGACAGAAAGTATATATGCCATCTTTAGGAAGATGCATTATCTCTGTGGAGAAAGGAGGGTTTGAATTTGATATGGTGGACTACAAAGAAGGCATTAATTACTTATGTTACATTTTCTCTAAAGTGATTTAAAGGAGATAAGGAAAAATATTCAATACGGATAGTTCATACGTGGGCATTTGGTATGAGATTCTGTTGATTTTCTATTTATTATTTTTTTCTAATCAAAAAATAGAATAAGAGAGAAGCCATGTATTAAAGGAAGAGGGTGGAAAAAGTGGTCAGGCCACGCCCAAAGTGTCCTGCCACATGTGAAGCTCTTCTAAATTATCCTACATATGTGAGACTTGACTTCCACACATAGCCATATTTCACAAAGATATTAAAGTTTTAAATTACCATTGAGTGAAATTGATGCGCAAGAAGATGACATATATTCCTATTTCTTCCAGTTTCTTTTGACTTGATTTGAGCATATACTTGGACTCCCAATGATCTCCCCCCAGTGATCTCCCCTTCTCTGAACTCTTGTGATATTTCCTAGATGAGGCAACTGTTGTGACAAAAATTCCACTGCCTTATGCAATTGCTTTCAACAGTTTTGTGAGTATTATTTGTGCCTGCCCTGTAGATGCAAGCTCCTGGAGCTGTAAATATTCTCTAATCTACTTATATAAATGCTTACCACAGTGTTAAATTTATGAACAAATCCTCTTAATGTGCCTTATGGCATTCAGAGATTTTATGTTATTATCATACTCGTTGGTAGAAAATAGCTTGTGTGTGTTTGTGTGTGTGCATGTGTGTGTATGGATGTGTGCATATGTGTGCCAACACTTGGCGGAGGTAGATCAGGATAGAAATATTTAGATATAGGTCACTTGCTCTTTTAAGTTAGAGAATGGCAGAAGTTCCTAGCAAATGATTATATGTGTGTGACTTGTGGACATATTTGTTATAACACAGTATGTGTGTTTCTGGAAAAAAAAAACCAACTCTATGTTCTGCAGAATCATTGGATTAAAATTAAAGAGGATTATGCTGAACACAGGGTCATAGGTGGGCCAGTAAAATCATATGTAGCTTTGTAACTAATCTACTAAGAAAAATACTTGTAAAGCTAATAATACATTAACATTCTAATGAATATGTGAATACTTCCATACATTTTGAACTTTACCTTTAACAAACAAACAAACAAAAAAAACAAAGTAATTATGGCAGTAGCTTGATAGAAAGATTGGGATTATTGAGTTTTGGAGAAAAAGGAGAAATATGCAGAGAACAGAGTCATGCCACAACCCTGCCAAGACAGAGATCATGGCTCAGTTGAGTTCAAGAAAAGCACATGGATGAATGCAAGTCACAGAGAGGAAGAGACTTTTCCCTGGCTGCATCCAGCAGCAGCTGACCACTTTGAGTTTGGTTGCTGTTTCACAGAGGCACAATGTATGTTTACCTTGCTTTATTAATTTTACGTGCTTTGTTATCAAAGCACTTGAAGACTGTCTTATTGCTATTTTTTCTTCTTTCTTAAGCATGAATGCCACTACAGTATTTTTTTTTCACGAGATCTGCACTTTAAGGAATTTAGCTTTTATATAACACAAAGTGAATCAGCGTATATACTTCTCAGTGGCTACTCATAAGGTAATGCATTGTCACCTTTGTCTTGAAAAAATTAAAGCAATAAGAATTATTACATATCTTTATGTATTTATATTTTTGACTAAGTATGGAATTTATAAATAATATCTATTTTAGATAGTAAAACTAGGTGAGTGCTGTCTTACTATTAATATAACAAATTTGGAAGACAACAGGATTGTAAAATGGCTTTGCTAAGTAAACATTCAATTTATTTTCTATTTGATATAAAATTGTGTTTCTAATTGCTTTCTTAGCAAAGAGATTATTATTCATTAAGAATCATCAAATGCATTTTATCCAAAACTCAGGTTGACAGGATAATGGATTTCTGCTAATGTGTTGATTAATGATTGATGCTAAGCATTGAATATCTTTCCCTAAAGTTATACTACAGAGACTCATCTTTGGATAACAATCAGCCATAGCTATAAAAGATTTTTGCTGAATAATTTGTGTTGCTCCACAGTGCACCCTAAGGTATTGAACTGCTTACAGAAAGGTAAATTACCTTTATGCCATTTTCTTCCTGACTACGTGGGTGGCAAGTATAAACATTGAATTCTGTCTTGAATTTAGATAATTCTTTCTTAGTCTAACGCTGTATAAAGACTTTTTTTTTCCAATATTCTTTACTAAAAGTGTTTCTTAAAATTATAACCAGGTGTCTAAAAATAAAAATGAATACATTCAGGCAGAAACTGCTACTTAGCTATCTTTATCTACTATAACTCATTTTTAAATAAAAAGATTTTAATAATCTGTGATCACATAACCACTTGACAAAATTAGCATATGTTTTGGCCTCAGATTTTCTGATTTCCTATTTTCTCTGAATAAATGTTATGAATCGTGTTACTCTAAAGTGTGCTAATTAGCTAAGAAGAATATAATTTTTCTGACCTAATTATGAAATACTTCAGACTTTAGAATTTTAAGATCAGTATAATATTTTCCAACTTGAGTATTAAAAAAGCCTCAAATCTCCCTTGAAATGGTTGAATATTGAACTAATATGAACCATAGATTATAATAATGTCTAAAATAACAGTGAGGCAATAATTTTAAATAAAGAAATCTACAGTCAAAATACATGCATGTTCTGCAATCCTTCCTTTTTCTTTTTCAAAATGTTGGTATATGATGCCTTTAAAATATATTCTAAAGCATTAAAATAAGTTAGAAAACTTAAAATCAGTTCTCTTTATTTTGTAATTAGTTGGATTTATCAAAATATCACTCTTTTCAGTGATCATGGTAAATTGTGTTTTCAGAAAAGACTTTTGACTGGAATTCATATTCCAAAGATTATTGTCACTACTTCCACTTGCTGTAATAGCTAAAATTAAATAGACTGTAAGGACCGAGTGTTGGTGCAAATGTGGAACGATTGGGACTCCCATAAATTAGAGCTGGGAGTGTAGAACAGTATGTCCAGATGGAAGAGTTGGGAAGTGTTTTAATAAATTTATTTATATGCCTACCTTATGACACAGCGATTTTACTCCTGCCTTCTTACCCAAGAAAAATTAAAATTTGGCCACAAAGAGACATGTACAAAACGCTTCATACCAGCTTTGTTTTATAATGACACAATCTGGAAACAGCCCAACACTCATCTTCAGGTGAATGGGTTAATGAATTACTCAATATGCATGCTCAGTAATGAAAAGGTACCAACTGTTGGTATACACAACAATGGTATGAATGCCGAAACATTACCTGAAGTAAAAAAAAAATCACATTTATGTATTTGTAGCACAGATAAATGAAAATGACAGAAACCAGATCCATACTTTTCTGGAGGAATTAGGTAATAGACTGGAAGGGAGCAAGGAGAAACTTTAGAGAGTAATGAAATTGTTTTTATCTTAATTAAAGTGGTATACATATGTATGAATGCAATTATCAAAATTCAAAAAACTGTGTATTTAAAATTAGTATATATTATTGTATATAAATTGAGTTCAATAGAAATAGTAGTAAAAGAGTGAAACATAAAAAAAGCTTACTATTTGAAGGGCTGGCTAATATTACATTTAAAAGAACTGCCAAGCCGGTGAAGTGACTCACACCTGTAATCCCAGCAGTTTGGGAGGCTGAGGCGGGCAGATCACCTGAGGTCAGAGAGATCACCTGAGGTCAGGAGTTCACGACCAGCATGGCCAATATGGTGAAACCCCATCTCTACTAAAAATACAAAAGAAAAGCTGGGCATGGTGGCCAGCAACTGTAATCCCAGCTACTTGGGAGGCTTAGGCAGGAGAATTTCTTGAGCCCGGCAGGTGGAGGCTGCAGTCAGCCGATATTTTACCATTGCACTCTAGCCTGGGTGACAAGAGCAAGACTCCATATATATATATATATATATATATATATATAAAAGAACTGCTAGTGTTATACAGAAAGATCCATTTACATCAAAGGCATGATTGTTGTGCCAATATAATTGAGTATCTAAACGAGGGCACTTTTGAAAGTGAAAAGGATACTGTTAATACAATACATTTGGCCAAAAGTACTAAATCAGTGCTTTTCTAGAACAATTGAAGAATATTGTTACCCCAGTGTTGACTGTTTCCCCAAAATGTTGATGTCAAGGACTCTAGAACAACTGCTTGTAGAGGTGTATTCACTGTGTACGTGTGTGTGAGTGCGTGTGCTAACTGATTTCCTGCAGGCCTTCTTCAGTCATTTGCTCACTGAATCAAGTTAGTGAAGCTGCTGATTATTTGTATCTGTGGGAAGTTCAAGGGCAGCTGACAATTTCCAGTAGCTATCAGCTACCATGCAGGCATGTAAAACCTCAGGATCCACAACTGATAATGAGGTGGGAATCAGACGTACTGAGTGATGTCTGCACACCCTGTGGCTCTGTTACTGAAATAATGGAACCACTTTTACTCTGTTTCTCATCAACACCTTTGCATTTGATCTTGCAGAGTTGTTAGATTGCTTGCTCACACTCAAGACTTTTCCGGAAGACATACAAACTTGCCCTAAAGTGGAAGTGGTTGCCTATACAGTGTGATTTGTCTATCAGTCAATGACTAGTACATGTGGCTGTTTCTCCCAAAGTCAGACTAATAAATTATTTACAGAGAAGAGTGGGCATACTAAAAATTAGAATTATAAGCAAATTTGAAGCAGGAAAGGCCCTCTGGAGAAGGTAATACTTGAACTGAGATTTTAAGCATAGGCAGGCATTATATAGGCAGAGAAAAATAGAAACAAGGTCCAGGCAAATAAAACAGCATAAAATGTGCTGAAGTTTCAAACAGCATGAAAAATTCAAGAATATCCAAGTTGATGGGTATTACTACAGAGAGGAGTGTGTGAGGGCAGAGGGTGGGAAAGTGATGATAAAGAAGTTTCCTTTACTTGAGTTTCTCTGTTGTATTGTGAGTATGCTACACGGCCTCTGGTCTAAAGTACGTAATCAATTAAATATAGACAAGGAAAACAGGACAAGCATCAAGTTTGTCCCTATTTTTAAAGAAAATTGCAAAGATAGCAGGGGTCTTACTTAGCGCAATGTTATTGTAATTTGTGCAAACATTATACATTTTTAAATGTTTTTGCATTGTTAATGAATTCAAACATATACCATAGAAAGTAATAGGAGCTTGAATTTCAATATATTTGAGTAGTATTTGTTAACACTCACGTATCGGTTAGCTTTTACTGAGTAACAAACCACTGTAAAACATGGTGGCTTGAAACAGCAATCCTTTATTATTGCTCATAAGTCTGTAGTAGGCTGAGCCCATTCAAGCATCTGTAGTCCACTCTGGGTGGATAAATGCTGCTGCGGATCTCATTTATGTTCCACTTGCTTGAGATTGACTGGCTGTCAGCTGGTCTAGAATGCTTTGTTTTCTCCCCATAGTCTCTCATTACTTAGGAAGCTTGCCTGAGTTCTTACAAAGGGAGAAAATATGGTGGGCCTTGAAAATTGAAAGCAGATGAGGATGGAGACTAGCATTCCAATGCTCAGCAATACTCAGAACGAAGGTCAGACCATGTATGGAAAGTTAGAAGACATAATAAAGAAAAGACGCCCACTGAAGCTAAGGGATATGTATTAGTCATCTACTGCCAAAATAATGCCACATAGGATACTGCCAAAACCTCAGTGGCTTATGAGCGCAAGTATTTATTGACTGTGGTTTGACTGATCTGGGCTTGGCTTGACTGCAGGATTCTGATCCAAACAACTATCTTCTGAAATTGGCTCCAGGCTGTGGATGATTTTAGAATAGCTCCATATGTATTCATTCTTGGACTCAGGTTAAAGGAGCATCCAACACCAGGGTTAGCTCTCCTCATGGCAGAGCACTATAGTTTAAAATCCAAGCCAGATTACATGTCACATTCAAAGTCTCTGTTTGCATCACATCTCCTAATTTTCAATTGGTCAAGTTAATCACAAGGCCACACTCACTATCAACAGAGCAGGGACATACACTCCACCTCCCCTGAGAACGTGGCTATTTAATAAACAATAATCCAAAATATCAAAGGGTATATTTGGTGCAGTAAGGGAGAAATGAGGACATAAGATAGAAATCAAGTAGCCATATGATTTAAGCTGAAAAATTAGGTTAAAATCATAGTATGTGAAGCACCTGGCATTTTCCAAAATGGCCACAACAATAATTCCCTATTCCCTACGCTCCTGTAGAGATATAATGTTACATTGACGCTCCTCCCATCAAGAGTTAAGGTCTGTATCTGCTCTTGATTGTGGACCAGACTTGGTGACTGGTTTACCAAAAGTATACGGTGAAGGTGAAATTATGTTATTTTCAAGCCTAGATTATCAGAAGCCACATGGCTTCCGCCTGCTTCTCTAGAACAATCACACTAGGGCCCTTAGCAGCAGTGAAGCCATCTGACTCGACCAAGCCTATGAAGCTTGGGAGAAGTGCAAATCAGCACGGGTAGAACTAGCCACAGGGAGAAGCTCTGATATTGCATGAAGGGAGGGGGATGCCAAACTCACCCCCAGCTGTTTCAATTCCACTGTTCCAACTCCAGCCTTCTGATTATAACCTCATAGAAGGTCCCAGGCCAGGACTACCCAGCTAAGCACCTTGCAGATTCCTGACCCTCAGAAACTGTGAGAAATAGTAAGAGGATTGTTTGAAATCACTGTTTTGAGATGATTTGCTCAAAACAAAGCAAGGTCAACAAGGTCAAATGTTAGTTATCAGAGATTGTATAATCTAGCTACCCATTTTAAAAGAGAGACATTCCTAACTGCTTTTCAGTTGGAGATACTACTTCACATTATTGAAAGTAATGACCTAAATTAACTAAGTGAACTGACATGCCATATATATATGGCAAGGCATAAATATTAGGGAGAAAAATTTGGCCTGTTTAATAGGAAAGAAAGAACAACAAATTTTTTTTTTGAGCAAAGAATAGCAGGATACATACAGTGTTTTAAGGAGTTCAGGCAAAAGACAGCATGGGATCACTTGAGGACAGGAGTACCTGGAAGCAGGGAAATGATCTCAGAGTGTTCCTGACAGCAAATGCACACACTTTGGCAATTCATATTTTAGAAAAGTTAAATGTGTCAGTTTTTGGGAACTTATGTATATTTTATAGATCTTGACCTCTTAAATGGATACACTATTGAGTCATTTTATGAAAAATACATTTACCTCCTAGTAAATCTGCTTGTTAAATGTGGGTTTCTATTAATTGGTTCAATTCTTTTACTAATTAGTCACTTTTTGTTCATTTTCTTAAAAAATCTTCACTTAAAACTGCTATTGTGTGGAAGCCAAGAGGTTTTTCTAGTATTCCATCATAAAAAATGAATAAGCTATCATTAAGCCTTTTCCTAAAAATGATTAAAAACAACAAGATTTAGTATACATTTCAGCAATTAGTAGATTTCATGACAGTACCCTTAAGTCCAACATCATTAACTCATCTATTTTGCAGTGTAGGGAAACCGATTCATATTTATATTGTTGCTGATGCTTCATAGACATCTCAGACTGTGAAGCCTGTGATTTGTGATATGTGTAGCCCGTGTGTCAGTTGTTACCTTTGTCATTGAGGATCACCTCCTTCTATCACATTAGAAGAACAGGAGGGGTCTTCTCATAGCTGCCCTTGTCATGTCCAGCATGCAGCTCCTCCCAAACACGATGTGGCCTTTCTCTTTGCACCTGCTTCACTGTGAACCTTCACTCACTTCACTGATGTGCACCAAGCGGAACCGCTTGGCAAAGACCCTTCAGTTCATGCCATTGCCTGCATTCCAGGCTTGCTGACAGGTACATGTGGGGTGGGCCATTCATCCCTTCGTTGCTTGGTGCTTTCATTTTCAACAGTTCTATTCTGAAAGCTCCAGAAAGTATGCATCAGATGTTACCTAATGGGACTTAAGGGAAATTTTAAACTAGAAGGGGAAAAGTATGAACTGCACACCAGATATTTGATTCCTAGTGCCCAAAGTACACTCTAGAATGTAAATATTTTTATGTTTGAGTGTTCTGGAATGCCCACCTTGGTCCTGTCACTGCCTCTTTTTGAGAGAGACTTATTTTTCTTAACTCCATCATTAAAGTTTTACTCTTCTTTTGTGAAATCCCCTTCACTATTCATAGATTCAGCCCCAGGATCCAGCCTTTCACTTTACACTTACATTTTTCAAGGTCAAGAGTATTTACTTATTCAAGGGTAATGAAGGTGGTGACAGCAGGATGGTCTGTGGTGGCATTTAGAATACCAAGTACTGTAAGTGGTTCGGGGGTGAACGCTCCAAGTATTATCCTCCTCCCTGTTAATTCACCCATGTAAATTGCAGGCTAGTTACTCTTCAGATTTCATAATCTCCTCCTTCTTCTTCATTCCCATCTTTCAAGGTCAAATGTCAGTTATCGGAGATTGTATAATCTAGCTCCTCACTGCAAAAAAGAAACATTCCTAACTGCTTTTATGTTGGGGATACTACTTCACATTATTGAAAGTAATGAATTAAATTAACTAAGTGAACTAACATGTAAATGTTAGCCATGTTTGTTGCCAGCCATATTAGTTCACTTCGTTCAATTTTTTCCTGCATTTCTTCTATATTTTGTCCCAACAGATCAGTTTAGACATAGAAACAGATCTGCTGATGACCCACTCACCCTTTAAAATGGCCACTCTCTTTAGCTGAAGAGAGGATATTGAGAGACCTAGAAATTTGTTCAATTAAACATCGGGTCAGGCATGGATTTTCTCAAACCTGTAATTTCAGCATTTTGGGATGCTGAGGTGGGAAGATTGTTTGAGCCTGGGAATTCGAGGTGGTAGTGAGGCTATGATCATGCCATTGTGCTCCAGCTTGGGTGACACAGTGAGATTCCATCCAAAAAAAAAAATAAAAAACAAAAATGGAAGATACCTAACCATTTCTTGTCTGGGAAAAAGGATTGTTTTATTTTCCATGAAATAGAACTTCTACAATAATTTGTTTTGTTTACTGCATATTTTATCCTATTTTATGGTTTATTAACGAGTTTAGAATATATTAAATGACTGAGGGATTGCCATACGAAGGTTTCGGATGAAAGCATGCAGACAGAAACATAGGTGTTGTAGACACAGAAATGACTTTAGAATGTTTGAGGCAGGAAAAGACCAGTGTGGCTGGAGTGGAGTAGAGCTTCTCCTTATCTTCCAAATAACTTTACTTTAGAAAGCAGAGGATGGAGGGGGTGAGCAGGTCTCATATACAACATTTTGTGTTCCTATTTGGAAAAAGAATTAAGTTTAGAAGGAGGTTTTAGATTTTTCTCTCTTGATCATCAACTATGCTTAAGAGCCATCTTCTATAAGGAAAGATTGGAGAAAGAAGAGAATGTTGGTGACAGAGAGTCATTTAGGACATTCTGCACCTCTTCAGAAAGAAGGAATAAAAGAGTCAACTCTTTCACTTGGAAAATTTGACCTGGCTCTTTGACATGTTACTATGGTTTTCCGTGGTGCCAATGTTGAAACCTGTTGTTTGCTAATATACTGTTCTTTTCTTTCTGGGAATGCAAGCCTGTAATGTATTTAATGGTTCAGGTAGAACAGCGGGGTAAGTTTACTAGTAAAAGATTTTGGGTAAAGAAGTAGGAGAGAGAGACTGGCATGATGTTAGTGTCAGCAGGCAAACAGTACCGCTGGAGGGCATGTTGTCTCCTGCCAATCACAAAGTTCTCCCAGCTATCAATCACTGGGATGCCTAGGTTCTGCCAAAACTCAGGAGACCTGCCAAGGACTTTGGCAATGCTGCATGCTATGTGCTGGAGAATTTTTTTTTTAAGCAGCATAAAGCTCCACAAAACTATTGTTGAAGTGATTAAAATATAACAATATGCTTGTTTAAAGTCTTTAAACCAAACGATGCATTTTCTCCTGCTCTTCTGATGACCAAATTCTTTCTAGTATGGTAATTGGTTTTCAAGTAGTTTTTAACTTAAGAATAGCTATACCTGTACAGAAGGCTCTGAGTTAAGGTGATCTTTTTCAAATTTTAGGAATGCTGGAGAGGATGATTAAAACAATTTAATTAAAATAATGAAAATAATTGCTAGGCTTTAATTAAGGTCATTAATTTCAATGAGTTTAAGTCATTAGAAACGTTTTGCTATGTTTTATACAATTCTTAAATATTGGATATTTCCACTCTAAAATGTAATTAACTTTAAAATATTCAAATTTAATTTTTAATTCAACTGCATATTTACTTACAAGATAAAATCAGAAGGTCTTTCTCCCTTTGCTGGTTAGTAGATACATGGTGTAGGTGCTTTCTCAGTTCACACATAGACTTTTGGGCAGTAATCAGTGGAGTGATCAAACATGGAGAGCTGTATGCAATTGCCAAATTTTGAGTGATTGTTCTGTTTAAAGAGATAATTTAGATGTTAACTTGAGGGGCTAAAATAAAACTGGTAACATTGCCAAGAAGGAGAGAATACTGTTAAAGATAAAGCAGAATGAGATGCCCATTCATTTGTGGATAGATTGTTCACATTGCTCAGAGCTTGGAATACAGGACAAATGAATTCCCACTGAGTGGAGAGAAAGCTTCTACCTTCTTTCTCCCTTTTTCACGGAGCCGTTAATTACACAGTCAAGTGTGACTGTTGTTCTTTACCTTATTCCCATTAATACTGACTTCAAAGTATAACCTTAAAAATTGAAGTCAACCCCTTGTAGCCCTGGATTCTGACAGCCTCAGAGCTGTTACCACTTTCTCCATAGCAGTGTCAACATTGGATTCCTATTTCCATCTGCAATTGTGAGATTTTTAAGATGCATTATTACATCTATAATTAGTGTACTTTTAGACATTATTTTACATATAGAGAAACCGGATGATGTAAAAAAATTAAAAAGCTGTAAGTCTAGTATTTGAAAAAGTGACAACCAATATTAAAAAAAGAGGCAATGTTGAACACCTATAACACACACATATTTTCTTGAAATGTCAAGTTGTTTATTTTTGCATAATTTAAATAAAACTGCCTAAGCTATCTATTATTAAATTCAGTTTTATCCTTTTATGGGTGAGTTCAGTCATTTCATTTCTGTCCATGAACACTGCCTAAGGAATCAAAGTGGTTTTGATTGTTGGTATAGAGAAATTGAGTCCTTGCTGATAGCAATTGTATCTCCTTACTCAATATCCTCCTTCACCCTTGCCCTCAAGAACATACTACAATATTAGGCCATCAGTCAACCCTCAATGTGTATTTCGGATTAGTGTACAATCTGAAAAATAAAATCTATCTACCTATCTATCTATCTATCAATCAAATCTATCTATCTATCTATGATCTATCTATCTGCCTATCTAGCTAATATATCAAATCATCTACCATCTATTTTTATTTCTCTGTCCTCATTTTAATTTTGCCGAATACCCTATTTTTTACATTTTAATTAATTGTTAAATTGAAGTTTTTAGTTAGAATATATACAATGGTATTTTAATAAAGCGTTATACTTGTATTTAAAAAACAAACAAACTGGAAGTGTTTAATTCTTTGTTGAGGATGAAAATCAAAAAGGTCCTAATAAGATTTTATTCAGAACCTTATTTCTAATTAGCATTTTGGTTTTGGCTGTTGTTTTAAAAATTGGGAATGGTTTTTACTATCTTTTTAAAAAATTTACACATACAATTTATTAAAAGTAATCATTTTCTTTAAGACATTAACATCTTTTTGTATGTATCTGTTTTTTAGTTTTATTTCAGTAGGTTTTTGGGGAGCAGTTGGTATTTGGTTACATGAATACGTCCTTTAGTGGTGATTTCTGAGATTTTAGTGCACCCATCATCTGAGCAGTGTGCACTGTACCCACTGCGTAGTCCTTTATCCCTCTCCCTGCTTCCACTCTTTCCCCTGAGTCCCCAAAGTCCATTGTATCATTCTTATGCCTTTGCATCCCCATAGCTCAGCTCTTACTTATGAGTGAGACCATACAATGGCTTTCCATTCCTGAATTGCTTCACTTAAAATAATGGTCTCCAATTCCATCCAGGTTGCTGTGAATGTCATTATTTCATTCCTTTTCATGGTTGGGTAGCATTCCATGGTGTGTGTGTGTGTGTGTGTGTGTGTGTTTGTATACATATACATATAAAATATGGTGTGTATATATATATGTAAAATACCATATTTTATATGGTATATCATATGTATACCATATATGGGGGTGTGTGTGTGTGTGTGTGTGTGTGTGTGTGTTTCTTTATCCACTCATTGGTTGATGAGCATTTGGGCTGGGCTGATTCCATATTTTTGCAATTACAAATCGTGCTGGTATAAACATGCGTGTGCAAGTGTTTGTTTTCACATAATGACTTCTTTCCTCTGGGTAGATACCAAGTAGTGGGATTACTGGATTAAATGGTATATCTACTTTTAGTTCTTTAAGGAATCTCCACACCATTTTCCATAGTAATTGTACTAGTTTCCATTCCCACCAACAGTGTAAAAGTGTTCCTTTTCATCACATTGATGCCAACATCTATTATTTTTTTATTATGACCATTCTTGTAGGAGAGAGATGGTGTCACATAGGAGTGAAATGTTATCACATTGTGGTTTTGATTTGCATTTTCCTCATCATTATCAATGTTGAACGCTTTTTTAAATGTTTTGTTGGCCATTTATATACATTCTTTTGAGAATTGTCAATTCATGTCCTTTGCCTATGTTTTGATAGATTTATTCTTGCTGATGTATTTGAGTTATTAGTCCTTTGTTAGATGTATAGATTGCAAAGATTTTTCTCCACTTTCTGGGTTGTCTGCTTACTCTACTGATTATTTCTTTTGTTGTGAAGAAGCTTTTTAGTTTAATGAGGTCCTAGCTTTTTTTTTTTTTTTTTTTTTTTTTTTTTTTTTTTTTTTTTTTTTTTTTTTTTTTTTTTTTTTTNTTTGTATTTGCTTTTAGGTTCTTGGTCTTGAAGTCTTTGTCTAAGCTAATATCTAGAAGAGGTTTTCCAATGTTATCTTCTACAGTTTTTATGGTTTCAGGCCTTAGATTTACATCTTTGATCCATCGTGAGATGATTTTTGTATAAGGTGAAAGATGAGGATCCAGTTTCATTCTTCTACATATGACTCACCAATTATCCCAGCACCATTTGTTGAATAGGGTGTCCATTTCCCACTTTATATTTTTGTTTGCTTTGTTGAAGATCTGTTGACTTAAGTATTTGGCGTTATTTCTGGATTCTCTATTCTGTTCCATTGGTCTATGTGAATATTTTTATGCTAGTACCATGCTGTTTGGGTGACTATGGCCTTACAGTATAGTTTAAACTTGATGTGATATCTCCAAATTTGTTCTTTTTGTTTAGTCTTGCTTTGGCCATGCAGGCTATTTTTTGGTTCCATGTGTTCCATCTAAAAAAATTTAGAATTGTTTTTTTAGTTGTGTGAAGAATGATGGTGATATCTTGATAGGAATTGGATTGAATTTGTAGATTGCTTTTGGCAGTATAGTCATTTTCACAATATTGATTCTACCACGTGTGAGTGTGAGATGTTTCCATTTGTTGGTGTCGTCTATGATTTCTTTCAGCAGTGTTTTGTAGTTTTCCTTGTAGAGGTATTTTACCTCCTTGATTAATTATATTCCTAAGTATTTTATTTTTTATTTGTAGCTATTGTTAAAGGGGTTGAGTTGTTGATTTGATTCTCAGCTTGGTCTTTGCTGGTGTATAGCAGAGCTACTGATTTGTGTACACTAATTTTGTATCCTGAGACTTTGCTGGATTCATTTACTAGTTTTAGGAGCTGTTTAGATGAGTCTTTATGGTCTTCTAGGTATACAATCATGTTATCAGGAAACAGCAACAATTTGGCTTCCTCATTACTAATTTGGATGTCCTTTCTTTCTTTCTCTTGTCTGAGTGCTCTGGCTAGGATTTCCAGTACTATGTTGAATAGAAGTGGTAAAAATGGGCATCCTTGTCTCGTTTCAGTTTCCAGGGGGAATGCTTTCAACTTTTCCTCATTCAGTATAATGTTGGCTCTGGGTTTGTCATAGATGGCATTTATTTCCTTAAGTTATGTCCTTTCTACGTTGATTTTGCTGAGAGTTTTAATCAAGAGGGAATGCTAGATTTTGACAAATGATTTTTCTGTGTGTACTGACATGATCATAAGATTTTTTTGTTTTTAATTCTGTTTATATGGTATACCACAGTTATTGACTTGTAGATGTGAAACCATCACTGCATCCATGGTATGAAACCCACTTGATCGTGGTGGACTCTCTTTTTGATATATTGTCAGCCTCAGTTCACTAGTATTTTGTTGAGGATTTTTGCATCTATGTTCATCAGGGATATTGGTTTATAGTTTCCTTTTTTGTTCCTGTTCTGGTTTTGGTATTAGAATGATACTGGCTTCATAAAATGATTTTGGGAGGATTCTCTCTTTCTCAATCTTTTGGTAGAGTGTTGATGAGATTGGCACAAATTCTTCTTTGAATATCTAAGAGAATTCAATTGTAAATTCTTCTGATTCTGGACTTTTTGTTGTTGGCAATTTTCTTTATTACTATTTCAGTCTCAGTATTGTTACTGGTCTGTTCATAGTTTATATTTCTTCCTGGTTTAAACTAGGAAGGTTGTATTTTTCCAGGAATGTATGCATCTCCTCTAGGTTTTCTAGTTTATGCCCATAAAGATACTCATAGTAGCTTTGAATGATCTTTTGTATTTCTGTATCATTTGTAATATCTCCATTTTGTTTCTAATTGAGCTTATTTAGATCTTCTCTCTTCATTTCTTGCTTGATCTTGCTAATAATCTATCAATTTCATCTTTTTAAAAAACTGGCTTTTTGTTTCATTTCTCTTTTTTGGGGGGGGCTTCAATTTCATTTAGTTTTCCTAGATCTTGGTTATTTCTTTTTTTCTGCTGGGTTTGGGTTTGGTTTGATCTTGTTTCTCTAGTTCCTTGAGGTGTGAATTTCGGTTTTCTATTTGTGCTTTTTCAGACTTTTTGATGTAGGCATTTAATGCTATGAGCTTTCTTCTTAGCATCACCTTTGCTGTATCCCAGAGGTTTTGATAGGTTGTGTCACTATTATCATTCAGTTCAAGCAATTTTTAAATTTCCATTGAGAACCCAGAAAATTTGAGACAGGTCTCAGTTCATTTAGAAAGCATATTTTGCCAAAGTTGAGGGTGTGCCCATGACACAGCCTCAGGAAGTCCTGACAACATGTGCCCAAGGTAGTCAGGGCACAGCTTGGTTTTATACATTTAGGGAGACAGGAAACATCAATCAATATATGTAAGAAGTACATTGGTTCAGTCTGGAAAGGCGGGATAACTTAAAGCAAAGGCAGGGAGACTCTAGGCCGGGATGGTGCTTCTAGGTCACAGATAGGTGATACACAAAAGGTTATATTTATTTGAGTTTCCGATTAGCCTTTCCAAAGGAGGCAAATCAGATATGTATCTATCTAAGTGAGCAGAGGTGTGACTTTGAACAAGGGAGGCAGGTTTGTCCTAAGCAATTTCTAGCTTGAGTTTTCCTTAGTGATTTTGGGGCTCAAGATATTTTCCTTTCACACCATTTTGATTTCATTGTTGAGCCAATAATCATTCAGGAACAGCTTATTTTATTTCCATGTATTTGCGTGATTTTGAGGGTTCCTTTTGGAGTTGATTTCAAATTTTATTCCATTGTAGTCTGAGAGAGTACTTGATATAATTTCTATTTTCTTAAATTTGTTGAGATTTGTTTTGTGGCCTATTATATGGTCTATCTTGGAGAATGTTCCATGTGTTGATGAATAGAATGTATATTCTGAATAGAATGTATATTCTGCATAGAATTTTGGGTAGAATGTTCTATAAATATCTGTTAAGTCCATTGTTTCTTTGCTGATTTTCTTTCTTGATGACCTGCTTAGTGCTGTCAGTGGAGTATTTTTTTTTTTTAAGTCTGTTACTATTATTGTGTTGCTGTCTATCTCGTTTCTTGGGTCTAGTAGGGTCTAGTAGGAACTGTTTTATAAATTTGGGGGCTACAGTGTTAGGTGTATATATATTTAGCATTGTGATATTTTCCAGTCGGACTAGTTCTTTCATCTTTATGTAATGTTTCTCTTTGTCTTTTTCTTAACTGCTGTTGCTTTAATGCTTGTTTTGTCTCATAAAATAATAGCTACTCATGCTCACTTTTGGTTTCCATTTGGATGGTGAGTATGTGTAAGGTGAGTCTGCTGAAGACAGCAGATCCTTTGAGTTCTTATCCATTCTGCCATTCTGTATCTTTTTTTTTTTTTTTTTTGAGACGGAGTCTGTTGCCCAGGCTGGAGTGCAATGGTACAATCCCAGCTCACTGCAACCTCTGCCTCCTGGGTTCAAGTAATTCTTCTGCCTCAGCCTCCCAAGTAACTGGGACTGTAGGTGTGCACCACTGCATACGGCTCATTTTTCACCCTGTGACCAGGCTGGTCTCTAACTCCTGACCTCAGGTGATCCTCCCACCTGGGCCTCTCAAAGTGCTGGGATAACAGGTGTGAGCCACCATGCCTGGCCCATTCTGTATCTTTTAAGTGGAGCATTTAGGCCATTTGCATTCAATTTTAGTATTGAGATGTGAGGTACTATTCCATTTATCATGCTATTTGTTGCCTGAATACCCTGTGTGCTTCTTTTTGTTTTCATTGTTTTATTTATAGGTTCTGTGAATTTATACTTTAAGAAGATTCTATTTTGGTGTACTTTGAGGATTTGTTTCATGATTTAGAGCTCCCTTTAGTGGTTCTTGTGGTGCTGGCTTGGAGTGGCAAATTCTCTCTGCATTTGTTTGTCTGAAAAATACTGTATCTTTCCCTCATTTCTGAAGTTTATTTTTGCTGGATACAAAATTCTTGGCCAATAATTGTTTTCTATAGGAGGCTAAAGATGAAATTACAATACCTTCTGCTTGTAGGGTTTCTGCTGAGAAATGTGCTGCTAATCTGATAGGTTTTCCTTCACAGGTTACCTGATGCTTTTGCCTCCCTGTCCTAAGATTCTTCCCTTCATCTTAAGTTTAGATAAACTGATGACTATATGCCCCGGCAATGACCTTTTCGTAATGAATTTCCTCAGTGTTCTTTGAGTTTCTTATATTTGAATGTCTAGATCTCTAGCAAGGCCCAGGAAGTTTTCCTCAAATATGTTTTCCAGTCTTTTAGATTTCTCTTCTTGCATGAGAACACCAATTACAATTATTCATATGTTTGGGCATTTAACATAATCCCAAACTTCTTGGAGGCTTTGTTCATTTTTTAAAAGTTCCTTTTTTTTTGTCTTTGTTGTATTGGGTTAATTCAAAAGGCTTCTCATTGATCTCTTAAGTTCTTTCTTTTATTTGTTTGTTTGATTCTATTGGTGAGACTTTCCAGTGCATTTTGCATTTTTCTAAGCGTGTTTTTGATTTTCAAGAGTTGTGACTGTTTTTCATTTATGCTTTCCATTTCACTGGAGATTTTTCCATTCATATCTTGTAATTTTTTTTTCTCTATGTTGGACTTCACCTTTCTTTAGAGCCTCCTTGATTGGCTTAATACTTGTCCTTCTGATTTTTTTTTTTCTGTCTATTCAGAGCTTTCATCTTTGTTTGGGTCCATTACTGGTGGAGCTAGTGTGATCTTTTCAGGGTGTTAAAGAACCTTGCTTTGTCATATTACCAGAATTGTTTTTCTGGATCCTTTTCATTTGGGTAGACTATGTCAGAGGGAAGATCTGGGATTCAAGGCCTCCTGTTCAGATTCTTTTGTTTCACAAGGTGCTTCCTTGATGTGGTGTTCTTCCCTTTCCCCTATGGATGGGACTCCTGACAGCCTAACTGCATTGATTGTTATTTCTCTTTTGTGTCTAGCCACCTAGTGGAGATACCAGGCTCCAGGATGGTACTACAGAGTGTCTGCAAACATTCTTGTGATATGATCCATCCTCAGGTCTTTCAGCCATGAATACCAGTGTCTGTTCCTGTGGAAGTTGCAGGGGAGTGAAGTGGACTCTGTGAAGATCCTTGGTGGTATTTTTGTTAAGTGCACTGGCTTTGTATTTGATGACCTCCAGCCAGGAAGTAGTACTTTTACCAGCACATCAGCTGTGGTAATATAGGGAACATTAGGTGGTGGGCAGGGCCATAAAGCTTCCAAGATATTATGTCCTTTGTCTTCAGCTACCAGCCTGGGTAGGGAAAAAAATCATCAGATTGGGGCAGGGTTAGGCACTTCTGAGCTCATACTCTTTTTGGGCAGAGCTTGCTGTGGCTGCTGTGGGGTATGGAGGTGTGGTTCCCAGGCCAAAGGAGTAATGTTCCCAGGGGGATTACGGCCAACTCTGCTGCATCACACAGATAACCAGGGAAGAGGGGAAAGCCAGCAGCCACAAGACTCGTCCAGCTCCCATGCAGCCCACAGCCCTAAAAGCTAGCCTCACTCCCACTACACCCCTCCAGCAGCACCAAGTTTATTTCCAGGCAGCTGGTGAGCAGGGCTGAGAACTTGCTTTAGGCTACTGGTATCCCAGCTGAGAAAAAAAGCTTGCTGTCCCATGGATCTTGCAATAGCAATCCACCTCTTTCAGAGTCTGTGGATTCTCTGGGCTTACCTGGTGTATTTCTACGGTACTTCTTTGGAGCAAAAGTTCATGATATGGGTGTCCACACACTGCTCTGTCCCTCTGAGTGGGAGCTGCAAGTTAGTCCTGCCTCCTATCCACCCTTTTTCCTCTAATTGACACTCCTAGTTTTTGAGGCAGAATTTTATTCTCATAGCATGTGAATAAAGGCATTATGTTATGGTATGAATGTTTGTGATCCCTAAATTCATATGTTCAAATTTGAACACCCAATGTGATGGTATTAGAATATGAAGGCCTTTTGGGAAGTTATTACATCATCATAAATGTATTAGTTCCTTATAAAAATAGGCCAAAGAAAACTCATTTATTCCTTCCAAAAACTCATTTATTCCTTCCACCAGGTGAAGACACAGAACCAGAGAGACTGACCTCGCTAGACACAGGACCTGCAGGTGCTTTGATCTTGGATTTCCCAGCCTCCAGAACTGTGAGAGATAAATTATGCCTTTTTTAAATGGCCCAAACAGACTAAGACACATTCCTAGAGCATTACTCTTAATATATGTAGGGTGAAGTAGTTAAGGAATGAACTGTTTTCTTTTAACTGGTAATTTGCTTGATATAGTCCTAATACAATGAATGCCACATGTAATTGGAAGTCCAATAAATTACTTTGAAATAAGTTTACCTGCTATAGGGAATACGCTTTCCCTTTACTATTTCAAAGTTTTTGAGTAGGGACATATCAGCTCTTTATAGTAATGAAGATTTGGAACTATGTCCAGCATAACATTTGTTGGGAGATAATTGTCCATGGATTTCTCACAATTCTGCACATCTTGCGAGCAGAGTCACCAACAATCTTTGTTTTGGGCTATTTTTTTTTTCACGGATGTTGGCATAGCAAGCAACATTGGAAGGTTGAGGTAATATCTCCTCCTAAGCTTGGGGGTCATTTAGCTGGGATGCAAAACCAGTGCATGCACAGCATCCTCTTGGGTGCCTCTCTGTCACCCCTCTGAGACTTAGAGAGCAAGAGGAACCAACACAAAGGTGAGGCTCTTGCTTCCTGCTGTGCTATGAGTAATAAAGGCCTTTGTTCCTATCCCAGGAGTCTTGTGTCTTTGGTCAGCCTCCATGAAACTGTGGTATGCAAACTTGTTACATTGCGCATAAGGTCAAATCTCAGGCCCTTCAAAATTCTTGACAAACTTTTGATGGGTTAAGCAGAACCATGCAAGTTGACGTTTGCCAAGGAAAAAGGAAGTTGAAGGGGCCTATGACCAAGTTGCCTTAATCCCCTTCTTTGTAAATACCCTATACACTTGTTTTTTGGTGTGTTTTCTGTTTTTAAAATGGCCAAGAAAATTTGTTCTTAAGGAGTGCCAGGTAAATAAAAAAGGAGAGTGTTTGGATAAGATATAGAAGAAAGCTTTGCTAAGGTGCAGCCAGCTCCCAAGCGTGCAGCTCCAGCCGTCAGATAGAATGGCAAAATGTATGATTCCTAATAGAAAGAAACATAGGCTTTTGCTCAGTAAATACCTCATTCATAATTTATTCTCCTCAGTCCCCTTTTTAAATGGAGAGTAAATATAAGTTTTATTAGTGATTTATTTTTACCTAGCAACCAACAGTGCATTTGATACATTTTTCTATAAAATCGAGGTGATTTTTTTATTTGTTTCTTCTTTCAAATTTGGATTAATTATCCCTCAATAATTCCTCTTTACTGAACTTTATTCCACCCTTTATTCATCTGCAAGGTAGAAAATACTTAGAGTTTGAAAGACAACTTGTCAGTTTGACATATCAGATAAAGCAGCTAGTCAGCCTATACCTTTTATGTTTCCTTGTGTGACTAAAACGTCACAGTCACTCCTCTCTTTTACTTATCACAGAATCTCAAAATAGCCAGAATCCATCAGGTGACTTAATATGCCTAAACGCAATCTGTGTTATAGCTAGTGGATTAGACGGGTATCTAAAGTTTAGAAACTTGGGTATCTAACAACTTGAAAATTCAAAAATGCTTAGTAAAATATATCAACAGACTCAAGCTCCACTGTAAACAGGTTACACTAGCCAGAGGGATCTCCTCTGGTCTGTCATTCTGAAAAAGTTGGACCATCAACAAATGGGCGCATAGCTTGCCCAGTTTCTTTTATATCCATCAGGACAAGAAATATTTCAATATATTTCCTTCTTAAGCTGCATTTAAAGCAAAATTAGTGGTACGCTACAAAATTAAAATAGTTACGATTAAAGAGGAATAATTTAGAAATTATAATCTTGTCATTTTGAATTAGTTAAAAGGAAAACCAAACACAGCATAAAAGTTATACAACCCTTAAAAAATAGAATGGTCCTGGATACCACTGTTGACAATCTCCCTTTTTGATGATATTTGAATATGCTTTAATACTAGGATTGTTTAAACCTATTTTTGGTTGTTTTAGAATCATTGAGACCAACATGTCATCACCGGAGGTCCTGCTGTTACAACAATCTAGAGTTGGTCAAGTTTTGACCCCAATTAGGAATATCAAGTGTGTGTGTGTGTGTGTGTGTGTGTGTGTGTTTTAATCTTTCTCTTTTTTGTTTGCAAACCCCAAGAATTTCTGTGGGTCATTTGGGGTTTGATCAGGAAAAGAGGACTTACAGTATAGGCATACAATAGAGATATATTACAGAGATTTGATTTTACACAAATGTGGGGGCTATAGACACATCTGTGAGGCTATTGCTTTTCTATCTGACTCTAGTAGCCAAAGTCCTCAGAGCAAGTAGTTTGGAAGGAAAAATGGATACAATGCATGGACTCATGGACAAACTGGAATCACAGAGGCTGATCTGGAACCTGTGAGAATAGAGAGGCACCCACATGTGTCTCTCATTGCTTCCCAGATTGCAGCGTCAATGACAGAGCTTCCCGCAGGACAAGCTGGTGTCCCCCTTGCAGTGCCAAGTGCATACCTGGCCCAAGTGTTGGAGAAGCTGACTCAGGTTTCCTAGCAAGAGCTGAAGAAGTCCATAGGTGGGCTGGTGTGAACCAGGTGTGCCACAGGTGAGTGAGAATGTCACTGAGCCACTGCAGCCCCACACACCCTGCACTGACCTCTGAGTGAAAGAACATGGCTACTGTTTCACTTCCAACTTCTAAATCTCATGCAAATGCACGTTTGGTTCATACCAACCTGGAACAGTGCAAAAGTGCAGAGGAAGAAATCCTGGAGAAAAGATGTTCAGCTTAGCTAAACTGACATACTTCAAAATCCACCACAAAGCGTCCAACCAGTTTAGTCTTTGTCACAGTTCAGATAAAGGCCAGATTTCTGTGTCTCTCAAGACTATTAAAAAAAGCCTACGAAAATAAATGGCATTTGAACATTTGCCTGTTTCTATCTGTACCAGACACAAACAAAAAACCCTTTTATGTAAAGCAAGCCTTTTGCTCCACAAACTTTCTCTAATATTGATTTGATTTATTCCATGATCTTGCATTTAGTGAAATTAAACTGAGTCTCAGGTTTTATTAGTTAGAGTGGAGGACATGACACAAATTAATTTTGACAAAGTGCTTCTCCACCACTAACTATGTAACCTTGAGCAAGGTTTGCAGCCTCTGTGAGTTTTCCTTTTCTCATTTATAAAGTAGAGTACAGAAAAGTACCTGCATCTAGCTCCTTGTTGTAAGAATGAAGCCTGAGAATGTATGCCAAGTCCCCAGAGGGTTATGAAAAGTTAGCTCTCGTTCTTACCCTCCTCTTCCTCATTACCATTTTATACAATGTAAACAACTATAAAATATAAAATTTGAAGTCTTAGGATTAAGATTTTGAATTCATACATAATAATCCTTTTATTACTTTTTCTTTGGTTTCATGTAAAATTGTATTCTCACTTTTCAAATGAACATAGAAATGTAATATTAACCAAATGTTAAGAAGTCCGTCTGCGAAGTCAACATTAGGATTAATCATTGCCTCTCTACTAATTTTTTTTTTTTAATTTAGAAGATTCTTGTGAGTCTTTGGTTTACAAAAGTCTACCAAGTTTGAGATTGGGAAATAAGACCAGGAGAAAAATGATTTTTTTCCGATTTAAAAGGAGGAGGACTTTTGCCCTAATCTCTAGCTCTGCCACTATTCAGCAAAGGCAAGAAAGACAGAGAACAACTGTAGAATCAGGAAAAAGTGACTAAAGGCTAGTGTGTTGTGTGTCTGCCCACCAGAAGATTGCAGCTCCTGCTCCTGGAAGAGGAAGCCAAAAGAATCTTGTATTGGATTCCTGTTGCTACTGTACAAATTACCCCAAACTAAGTGGTTAAAAGCAACCCAGATTTATTATCTTAGGCTTCCGGAGATCAGAGGTTTCAAATCAGTCTCAATTGGGGTTAAAGTCAAGGTGTCAGCAGAATTGCTTTCCTTCTGAATGCTTGAGGGGAGAATCTATTCCTTGCCTTAGCCAGCTTTTAGAAACTGCTTGAATTCATTGGCTACCCATTCCTCCATCTTCAAGGCAACCCCTGCTTCTGCTGCCATTATGTCTTCCCTTCTGGGGCCGATGCTACTGCCTCTCTCCTTTAAGGACTCTTGTGTTAACATTGGACCAACCCAGATAACTCAGGATGACTACCCTGTCTTAAGATCCTTGAGCTAACCTCATTTGTAAAGTCCCTTTTTTTCCCATGTGAGGCTTTACCATATTCACGGATTCCTGGACTTAGGGCAGACTCTCTGTTGGGCCATTATTCAGCCTGCTGCAGACCTGTAGCAAGGAGAGCATCTATTATCTAGAACAAAGTCACTTGCAGTACTGGAATCTAACCCCACTTTGACTTTCCAAAAATTTAGTTAATCTCTCTACCATCTATAAATACCTTAGTGAAAGCATTTGAGAGAGATAAAAAGATGTTCTATTCGTGATTGGATGAGCTATCAAACAGAGACAGCATGTATACAATCCATAAACTAAAGTCATTCAGCAACTAGATCAAAGAGGCATTTGATGCCAATAATGACATAGAAGGTGAGTCAATTTCCTTGTTATAATGAGGAGAGTGGCTGAGAATTTGCAGAAATCATGGAGCTTTTTGGACTGTCCATAAATCATGGAATGAAATGGGTAAGAACCAAAGTACCCTTCTCATAATGGGTCACATCAGTTGCTACTCGGGCTGATCTTGTATGTGCTGTGTGGAGACTCTTTGATACCCTGAGAAGATTTAAAATTAAATTTGGATTCTTAATTTGTGACTCTGGAAGCATAGAAAATTAATTCCTCAAGTCATTTTTTCTCATTTGCAAAACTGGAATTATAAAGGCTATTATAAATAAATGCCTAGCATTGTGCCTGCAAGGGTAGACTTGGAGCTGTTTCCTTTTTATTTTGTACTATGAATGGACTTTATAATCATCCCCTTGAAGCATTAGTAGAAAATGTAAGTGCAAGCTGGTAAATTTAAAATTACATAGAACTCGAAGTGGTTGTGTATTATTATCTATAAATGTTAAAATGAAGACTCCAGTTATTGGATATGTTCCCTCTTATTCATATTTTTAACATATCCGTCATGTCCCCATACTCATTTTTTATATGTGTAGATAATAGTGTAATCTGGGTTTGTAAAAACAATTTTAATGCCTTTTTCCGTATTACAGAAGTAATAATTAGAGTGGAAAATTTTGGATTTACAGATAAGCAATATCAAGAAAAGAAAAATCAGCCAAGGTCTCACTGCTCTAGTCATTAATATTTTCGTTTATTTTATCAAAAATAAACTAATCTCTCAGTCTTTATCTCCATATTATATATGCATATGTACATACCATATAAGTACATACGTGTTGACTCATATGTTTGCAAGAGCTTACCAGATAATACAGGCTGGGGACTAATTTTACTGATAAATAATTTTCATCAGTTTGTTTAAAAAGAATTCTGTCATTAGCGTTATATACTAAGATGGGCCTGGTTTGGCATTGCAATATGGGAATATGCCTTGATTCATCCATAACGAGGTTTTTATTTGGCTTCTGATAAACTGTTGGTTTTCCTTATTTTATGCTATTGCTTTCCTTTAAACAATTATTTTACAAAACAAATAAAAATTCCACATTGTTTATAAACTCTACCTGAGGCTATCTTTATAAATTGGATGATTTTGCCTTGTTTGGGTTCATTAGAGGGTCTGCATAGACTTTGAAGCAGTTACACTATTTATCTATTTACATTAGAGTGAAACTATCTTGGACAGAGTGCGTATATGGAAGTTTCTAAATGTTTACTTAAAGATGGTGTCCATTCTCAATTCTTTTGATCTTATGACTAACTTCCTTCTTCTGAGACCTTGACTTTGAGGAATATTTACCAATTTTCTTCAATTACATGATGACTCATAAGATACATCAAACCTTAAAAAGAATTTCCTTGCATTGTCTCATAATCCGTTGCTTTCAAATTGTGTAAGAAAAGGTGGCTGTTTTTACTAACTTGCTATAAAAGATTTTCTTTAATTTTAAATGGAATGAAATAGTAGCTACTTTGAAAATTTTAATACCTTTGTTGCAAATACCTTAAAGTGTTTGCTGTCATCAAAGTCCACCAACTTTTCATCTCACTTATCTCCTTTTTACTACTAATCTGATTATTCCAAGCAGTGGTTACAATAGATTAGGAATATTTCGTGCTAAAACAGAAGACCTAGTTGAAATGTATTTTATAAAACTTAACAAAGTTCTAAAAGCAGAGGCCATTATATTCCTTGGGGCATTTGAAATTCCTTGAGTGGTCAGACGGGTGTTATTCGGGGAGGATTTTTTTTTTTTAAATCTCTAATCAATCAAATGGTCCCTGAAGGGTTCTTTGAAAGAACAATTTATTATTCTCTACAAAACCTCTCAATGATCAGTGTTAACATTTGTCACCCACTGAAAAGTAATAAGCATTATTTGCATGCTATGCTTATGTTATCTGCAGCTGTCAGACTCTACAATAAGACTTTATTGATGCCCTATCTGACCTTAAGATGTCATTATGAAATCATTTAATCACCCAATTAATTTTAAATGGAAATTTTTTTAGCTGGTTCTAAGTTTTTGCTGGTAAGATTCGTACCTTTCCTCTCAGAGCTCACAGATTTCATTACCCTGTATAAAGACGTAAGTATAAATATTTTACATAGTTTTATCCCTTGGGTCTCTTATTACAACGTTTGATATTTATTATTTATTTAGTGTATTGTGTTTTTTACATTAATGTACTCGCATATTGGCTCCAGGAGTATCATGACCTGAAGAAACAAAATAAGCTAATATACTGAAAGCTCTCTTATTTCAGGGTTGCCTAATTAAAACCAATTTAAAGACAGAAAATAAAATTAATGATTATAGCAGGATATAATACATATAATCGTGGAAGGTTGCTCAAGATTCCCTGGGAAATGAGGAGAGGCATTCAACTCAGATAGGGAAGAATTCCAGGAAGTAACACTTGAGCCTTTGATTAACACTGCTAGAACTATATATGCACACTGAAAAAAAATACAAGTAATACAGAAGGGTCTAAAGCCAACGATGAAAAAGGATATTAGTGGAAAAACAGATGGAAACTATAAAGTTTGGGTTTGGTTAATAGCAATCTACCCATGTTGGTTTTTTTAGTTTTGTTAAATGTATTGCGGAAATGTAAGATACTAACAATGGGAGAAAATAGGTGAGGATGTATTTACAAATGCTCTGTACTGTCTTTGTAAATTTTCCATAAATTTAAAATTATTCCAAAATAAAAAGCCTATTTAAAATAAGTGAACAATAGTTTTTTTCTTTCACTGACAGATCATAATAACACACTGTTCTATCTTCACCCCCAACTGTATAGAGTTCACTTTCAGATCAATACATATGAATCTACCTTACTTTAAAAATTCCTGTAAGTTATTCCATGAAGCTAATTTACATATCTCAAAGTCATTCTGTTATCTCCATAGATAACTGCAAAAAGCATCTTTACACATATATTCTTGTTTAAAATTGCCAAAAAATAAAAATATTAACATTTTAACGTGAAACAAATGTTTAAAATTGCCAAAAAGGAAGAGGAAAAATTCTTTTTCAAATGGTTGTTGGAGTTTATAAACCTACCAATATTATATGAGAATGCCTTTTTTCTCATGTTCTTATTAAAATGGATATTATTATTTAAAAATATTGCATTCTATTAGAAAGCAGTTGGTATTTCAATTGAGTTTTGATGGGTGAACGAATACTAGCTAGGCAAATGGGAATTTGTGAAATAATAGGTAAGATAAAATCATGAGCAAATGTATTGTGGCACAGAGGAAATGATGTTCTCACAATATGGCATTTTTCAGAAAAGCTGGAATTTATCATAGCACTGAGAATCAACATCATAGAGTTGGCTGCTATCATCATGAAATGTTTGCATCCCTCCTAAAGGGATGAACCTTGAAAAGTTAGAGACGATACAGTGTTTATAAAGGGAAGGCCATATTCAGATTTGCACTTTAGAAAGATCTCTATGAATGCATCGCAGGAGCCTGGCTTAAATGAAGCTAAATCTGGAAACAGGATAATCAGTTAAGAGGCTTTTAAGATGATATGATAAATAACAGTACTGACGCAAAGGAAGCGCCTTTGAGAGAGGCATTGGAGACAGAAGCTTCAGGACTTAGAGACTGATGAGACCTGAAGGGTAAAACAAGTGGGATAGACCAGGTTAAATCTCAGTCCCATCTTTGGTGTCAGTGCCAAAATTAGAGACTGTAGGGAGAGAAGCAGGCTTGGGAAAGAGATGGTAAATTCTTTTTTAGACATATTTCATGAAAGCTGCCTGCAGGACTCAAAATTGAAAAGTACAACGGACAGAGAGAGAAGCAGATTTCAAGCCTAATTCTGGCCCAGAGATACAGATTTGAGAGTTATTAGTGTACGAGTGGAAGAGGAGACTGTGTCATTATTGACGTTGGAGTGGATATGTCTTTGTTGTGGGGACTTCTCCTGTGCTCTGTGGGATGGTTAACAGCACCCCGGTTTCTGCCCGCTGGAAGTCAGTAGTTCTTTCCACACTGTAACAACAACAAAAAAATGCCTTTAGATATTGCCGAGTGTCTCCTCAGGCAAAAGTTTCCCTGGTTGATAACCACTGGACTGTGTGATGTGAGAAGGGAAAAAAGATGATTATGGATCCCTGGGGAACTCTGGCGTTGAAATGTGTCAATGATGGTGCATGGGAGAAATCCAGGCAGGTCGATGTAAACAAATAAGAAAAAATAAGTGGTACCATTGAGGACAGGGCATGAGATGAGACAAGAAGGAAATAGACATCAATGTCAAATACAGATAAGTCACGTCAATTGAAGACTAAAATTGTTAACTCCATGTGGCAATTTCAAGGTCACTGGTGACATTAACAAGAATAGCTTTTTGGATGTCAGCTTCGGGTGCCACCTGAAACCAGTTCTCAAAATTCAATACACTCTTAGTTTTTGAGTGATGGCTGTCTCACTGTTTCTTGGGGGTTTGAATGACAGTTCTATTAACTCTTCTGACCCTCACTCAGCCTAGGTATTTTCCTTGAGAAATATTAAAACCTTTCTACACATTTCACTCCTGGTTCGTTTTTGGATTTAAACTTTTAATAACCAAATGCCTTTCTTATTTTAACATGACGACTCTTTTAGCCTCTATTATTGTAGTCCCCTCATCCTAAAATACCCGGTGGTGTGTCCCGATGCTAACTGGAGTGGCAGACATTATCTTTGCCAGGAACCTTTCTTCTCTCTTACTCTTACACCAAATTTAGATGACTAAAAACTCACCACTTTCAGTGTGAGTTCGTTTCGGTGGAGCACTGGAGCTGGCTCTCACAAGATCGAGGGCTGATTGTTAAATCTGCGGTAATTTTGGAGCCAATTGTTAAATGCGGCCATTCTAAAAAATTGTTATAAAATGTGACAATTCATTTTATAACAACAGTGGTAAATATTCAGCCCACTTTACTTTTAAATTATTTTACTATTATCTAAGTTCTTTAGGTTACGTATATTATATCGCAATGGTTAAAGGGTCATATGGTGTGGTACTTCTGTGGATTTCTTGTCAAATTTGTGTTCAATTATGTCAGATTGGTGGCTTGAAATTAGCCATGGTGAAAGTCTATACATTGCAAATATTGTCAGAGCCTGATAATTTTTTAACTGTATAGACTGTATAAAGTAATTGATAAAATACTATAATACTGATTAAACTTAAAAGTATCTTTTGTTTGTAGCTGTTACATTGTGAATAGAACACACGGTAAAAATATTCTGGTATCTAAAGACTAGTATCCAACCAGCAAAGAAGTCATTCAGGTCCGTGATGAATGAATGAAGTTATAACACATATCTCTATTGTTTCAGCGTCATATTATTCATTAATAAATTAACATTCATATTAGCCAAAATTCAGTTGGAATTATGCTCATTTGTTAATTGCAAAACTAGGTTAACTATATAAGAATTTGGCAAAAAATAAATGAGCCATTTTGTGTGAATAAATTAGTCATAAGAAATTTACAATAAAAAATAATATATATCTCATTTGCAAATTATATGCTGCATATCCTTTATATCAGTTAAATTTATAAGGGACTTAATGTTTGTATATCTCTCTTTATACGTATATTGTTCATATACACTTGTTTTTCAGAAAGCGAACTATTAAACATTTGCCAGAATTTCTTTCTTACAAGATTTTCCAAATTAATTTCCAGGCGCTGCCTTTTAAGGTCAATGGGTACCAAAATCTGACATAAATATGATTTAGACCTTATCAGAAAGTGTTATTATGCATTGGTATTTCTAAAATTGGTCTCTTCTCTGTTCTCACTACTGTCCTTGTCTCACATTTTATCATATCTTTACACAATTACTCTATATTAGCCTTCCTGTATCTACTTATAATCCAATATTTATCTTGCAATAATTTAGCCAATTTTTATCTTGTAGAATTCACATTGGTCTCTGGATTTATCTTTTCTGATCCTTTTCTGTGACATTATTGCATGTGGTATGAATTTAACTGTACATACTGAAGTTCTACACATTTTGGTCTCATTACTGAAGTTTTTTCTTATATACTTGTTTTTTCTCTCTCTAGTGAGTGTAGTCTCTCTAGTCTTTGGATGGGACTCATGACTGAAAAAAGGTTTTCTGTTTGTAGGTGTTATCTATACTACAGTCATTCATAGGCATATTTTTCAAGGGCAGTAGAAGAGAAAATGATAGACTTATTCAATGTTTCAATGGATTAGCGTCCCCTAGTTTTGAACATAGTGGAACAAAATCACCTGGAAACTTGGGAGAGTCTAGGGTGACCTTTTTCCCTTTTTCTGCATCTATGTTCAATTTATCTTTTTCTATTTTCTTTGTCGAGTCATACTGTTAAGCAGATAATCCTTCACCAATATTCAGCCCTCACATCCTGGTCCAGGCTGCAGAATGTTGTTAGACTCTAGTAAAATGGTGGCCTTTCCTTTAAAAGCAATTATCATCTGTCATAGGCTAAATTTTGTCCTCTTCCCCCTATGCCAAAGTCATATGTTGGAGTCCTAATCCCTACTACCCCAGAATGTGACCTTATGTGAAAATAGGGTCATTTCAGATTTAATTAGTTAAGATGAGGTCATACTACAGTAAGGTGGGCACATGAACCAAAATGGCCAGTGTCCTCATAAAAAGTGGAAATTTGGAGACACACACACACACACACACACACCCTGCCCTGTGGACATGAAGGCAGAGGTGAGGTTGATGAGTCTATGAGCCAAAGAATGCCAAAGATTTCCAGAAAGTCACAAGAAGCTAGGACAGAGGCATGGAATAGATTTTTCCTCATAGTCTACAAAAGGAACCAACTGTGTTAATACTTTGATCTCTCAATCTTTGCTTCCAGGATAATGAGGCAATTAATTTCTTTGTTAAAGCCACTCAATTTGTGGTACTTTGTTATGGCAGTCAGCCAACGAGTGTGTCATCTAATTATAATACTATCATTGTAACTTAATATCTTATATCACACATATAGTAAAAGTTTTTTGAGAGCAGGTGCTGTGTCTATTTTGTTCATAATTGTATTCTTTGTGTCTACCATAGTGCATGACATATACTAGGTGCTCAATCAAAATTGGTTAATCGAATGGTTAATTGAATGAAAATCCTCTTCCTCAACAAAGTTTACTCTTATAATGGTTAGAAGAATTTTAGTTGTAAACTTTCTATCAGATTTTTTCTGGTTGCAAATTCAAGGAGATGCAGAATTTATTCTGTAAATTTGTCTTTGAGATGGAAAAAGGAAGGAAACCTCTTAGTTGGGTGGATGTATGTGTCTGGTGATAAGCCTTCTTTATTTTCACATAGGCTAAATTTACTCATTTTTGGCCATAGCAACAGAATGCGTGCAAAAGTCGACAGAGTAGTGTGTGGAATGTGAGGACAGCGCCATATGGGGAATTGTGTGGTACGTGGTTGATATGATATATTTTAATGTTTAATTTAAGAAGGTCTGATTTTGACAGTAGGGTTTGGTTTTAAAAATAGAAGCAAATGATAAATATGAAATAGAACTGTGTGATACTGAAACAAAAGAAAACAAACAAACAAATGAATGATAGCCCATTATGTTGTTTTTATATATAATGCTTTTACACAGAACAATAGCGTTTCACCTTTCTCATTTACCTAATCTGCATTATAAATGCATATTGTCATTTTACATGTGAGATGTGAGAAATCTCTCTCATTTGTCTCTATTTCAGGCTGTTTATTTTAGGTAATTCTTTTATTGTTGAGTCCATTTTAAAGATGCTCTTTGTTAGCTATTTTTAATCTTAAGTAAATAGAGTATTTAAATCCTCACAATGGAGTTTTAGCCACAGGTTGATTTATATCAATTATAGCATATGGATTAGCATAAGGAATAAGACCAAAAAAATCAGAGTTCATTCCAGAGGAGCATATGTCATTTTAGCGTTTGGTGTCATGTACATTAGCTAGATAAAATAAAATTGATTCCAAAATATATTTTCTAAATACATATATGTTAGTTTATTTTTAAATAGACTTTTCTTTATGGTTATAGTTAATATATACATCCTTCGTATTGCTATGCTAATTAAATGCAATTATTTCCCCATCACCCCAGCATATCTATGTAATTATGACATAATTTGATAAAAATACATTTAAGCCATATCTATAATAACATATTTTAGTCTTCCATTACTATAAGCTTTTGAATATGGAGTCATGCAAATAAATTCAATTTTACACATTTGGAAAGAGAATAAGAAAGAATTTTCTAGTAAGTGCATACACACGAACATACATAGTCAACAACACAGACATGCTCTCATACACACACACACACACACACACACACGCACACACACACACACACACTCGAACCAACTGTCATGAAATCATTGAATCAAACACAATGCTTTGGAAGCTACATTTGCCAAGTTTAAACTAGCTGAAATTTTATGCTTTTAAAACAATCTTTTAGGGAATTTAGTTTATGGAAGTTAATTTCTAATTCTCCAAGAAGAATTTAAAAGAAATTTAAAAATTCAAAGGTTTTCTTGAACTTCATAAAACTTTGCATAATCATAGAGGACTAAAAGTAGGTGCAGAAGGGAGAAAACAGAAAGACAAATTGTCCATATTCAAATATAAAATGGTCCAGAATTTTTGGAAATGAAGAATGACATGAAACACACACATACATATGAAACTAACCATGAAGTTTAATTTTGTTCTATTTCTCAGGGATAGATTAAATGTTTAAAAGGAGATGTTTCAAAACGGAAAGTCTTTTACAAGTGAAACACCCATACTCTTAAATATTACTAGTTTTTTTTCTCTTCTTATATTATTATAAGACCCAGTATAACAAAATAAATTTTCTCCTGAAATGTTATCCTGCAATTTTGAAAGGACAGAGACTAGAAAGATGTACATTTATTTGGAGAATCATTTGACAAATGTAAGCATAGCAAATAAAGTGAGATATCTCTGTATCATTCTAGAGCTAGAGAATAATAGTACCCAAAATAAAGAATTATTGGCATTTGTGAGCAAAAGAAAGATGACATGCAAAAAAATGAAATCAAGTTATTCCAGTTGACCTTTATGTTGGGAACTCAGAAGTGGCCACAGGTTTTGTAAAAAGGTCTGAATAGCCAAAATAAAATTAAATATTTCTGTAGCTTTTAATGTTGATTCCGTCAATCATATGATGTCATTTAGAAAATGTCATAATAATCACTGTGCCAAGTTATAACAAGGTAAAGGCTTTTAAAGGATGACAAAGTACAATGCACAGGAAAATTCTTTAGATAAATAGTAGCTAATTGAGATTAATACAAAATAAATAATTAAAGCAATATTATTTTGCTTTTATTGGCAGTAAAACAGAAAAAAGATCACACACTTTCCATGGGGAGCACATGACATGCACAGGAATGTACCCTGGCTGTGAGGCTTCCTGCTTCAATGCCAGCATGGGGTTGGAGCTGCAGCCTAAGATCTTGCTTTACTTGAGCTCTCTGCTTGGAAAGATCTGGATACTTGCAATGGTTGGCTCAGGGTCTGAGCTGGAAGTGAGCTGTTCTCTCTGACTCACCCATGTCATACTGAAATCATAAGATGGTTCATGTACAAATGTAGGGTTAACTTTGCCTACATTCACTCCAATCTTGTGATGTGAGACTCCTGAAGTGGGATTTTAACCTCAAACCTTGTTTAGAATTGTTTCTTTCAGTGGAACTCAGGAAAGACCACAACAGTTGTGGAGTTACTACATAAAGAGGCTTCTACTCCCCAAGGGATGCATAGGAGGAACTGGGTAAATCTAAGAACTGCACAAAACTCACAAAGAATTAAAAACAGATGTTTACCTACATTAACAAACCTGCACATCCTGCACATGTATCCCGGAACTTAAAATAAAACTTTTAAAAAAGAATAAAAAAAACAGATAAGAAAATCTAAAACTAAGAGATAGTCTTAAACCTAACAATAAAAGAATTTACATCCAAGTTGAAATAGAGTTGGTAGGACACTCTTGGAAGTGGATCTCAAAATAAGTATTAAAAAAATTCTTAAAAATATATATAAGTAAATAATACTCATGAAAAAAAGAATACAATTATGCAACAAAGTAAAAATAAAAAAACTTTTTCTTTGCTTTCTATGAGGGATTATAGATAGATATAGAGGAATTGTTCCAATTTAGAGCCAGATACATAAATAGAATTTACAGGACCTAGAGAACAGAATGAGAAGCTCTAACAGAGGACTAAAAGAAGGTGCAAAAGCGAAAAAAATAGAAAGAAAGGCAAATTGTCCATGTTCAAATGTAAAATGGCTCACAATTTTCAGAAATAATGACATGAAACACACACACACGCATACACACACACACACGCATACACACACACGCACGCGCGCACACACACACACACACACACACACACACAGACACACACTCTCTCCATCAAACATTGGAAAAGGCCTTTTCATTTCATACACAGATGAGATACTTAAAAAAAAAACAGAAGTAAGCAACAAGGTTAAATGGTTTTTTTGGCACCCATCTCCTATTTTGATGCTTTCACTAAGGTAATTTATCATTCAAGCTGATGACTGGTTGGTAACTGTTGTAGCACTCTACCTGATCTGTCCTGCTCATTACTGAGCCTTCCACTTTCTTTTGTATTTTCCCACATCGTTGATTAAAACCGATTGCTGCTCTCTAAATGGGTTCATGTTTAATAATAGTAATAAGTTCTTAGCACACCACATAAATTTCAAATATTAAGAGTAGACATATATTTTCAGAGAGTAGTTGAATTTTCCTAGAATTTTAACTTTCTATTCGGTTTATAATGCTTCTTTAATTCTTATAAATGAACAAGATTGTTAACAGTTCAAGAGAAAGCCAGGCAAAAGTATGAACACAGAGTTCAAAAAGAAATACAAGGAACCAATACATACATTAAAAGAAACTAAATCTCAAGAACAACTTTAAACAACAAACATAAAATTAAACAATATTGAGATAGGCTTTTTCATCTAGATGGTCTAAAGTTATAGGCACTTTCATGCATTAACATTGGTATATTCGGTTTAGAAACTTATTTTAAAATTTTTAGAAAAATTAAAATATCTTTTATGAGTCAGCTCTAATTCCAGAAATTTAAACAACAAAATTACTCAAACACTTACCTAATGTTTTGTGCAGCTTTTTAATAAAGTAGAAGTGATTTTAATCTCACTAAAGGGATTCTAATTAGATATATTATGATCAATTTAAACAATGAAATAATATACCATCCATTAAAAGGAAGAATGCATCACTGTATCTAAAAATGATAGGCCACAGGGGAGTTTGGGAGGGATAAAAGTGGTATTTCTCATTTCATCATATGAGAATTTTTACAACTAAATAAATATTTAAAATGTAAAAATCCAATTAAATAATAAAATGACCTATTGATATTATATCAATGACATAATTCTGATGTAAATATTTGATGTATTGGAATGGAAAGCATACATGCACATCTGATTTGATTTGCTACTTTTCATTTAGGAGGTTGAATCTGTATTCACAAGTCTGGTTTTCTCTCGGAGTTCCTTGTGCTCTCTTGTCAGGTGCTGGTAATACATTTGTAAGATGGAGCACTACAAAAGCACTATTTTTTTCTTCTGCCTACTTAAGAAAAATTTGTTTTATTTTCCTCAGTTAAGAAAAAAAATGGTAGAAAACAGTTGTGAGGAGATTTTGTGGGATTTTTTTACATGCAAGCCTGGCAGATCACGGATAAGAAACAAGATATCGAGGCCATTACAATCTTTTATTTGGTTTGACATTAAGCCCCTCCTCCTGGTACAAATGTGAGGGCCTCCCAAAACACTCAATTTGTCTATATGCTTCTTGTTTAGTGGGAAGAAGGAATCAAAATCCTTCAAACATCTGTCCCCATGATTCAGAATTAAAACATTTTTGGAATAAATTTGGGTGAGTGAAACCAAGATACAGAGGTAGGGAAGTGATTGAAGAAATTGAAGTAAAATTATCATGATGTTAGGGATGAGGTATCCAGTGGATTGGTTTCAGCAGGGAAATGGAGAGAGAAGAAAGGAAGATAGTTCTCCATCACATCCTGTTGGAAATGGTTTAGACCTAGGAAACTACTTTATCTGAGAATTTAAACATTAAAGTAGTCAGCTGCAATCATACTTGGGGATAAGTCAAATTGACCTGATGATCTTTTGTGAGCAGATTTAACCTAAAGAAATTCTTTGGTATCTGGGCCTTGTCTCAGTGACAGACCAATTCTTATTCTGGAGGGATCTCAGAAATTGTCCCTAATTTTTATAGCTTTAACCACCACACAGGTAGGGTACTGGAAAGCATTTACTCTCTAAAACCTGGCTAGATTGCTGGGGAATCTTTTCCACTCTTTTTAACTGAGAAACTGGTCAGCCCACCTTGGCCACTTGAAGGGCTGATACTACGAAGACAAGATGACACCTGCTACATGTGTTTGATACTGAAACAGGAACTTTTCTTGAGCTACAACGTTTATCACAAGCACTATTGGTCAGTGATAAATACATGAGATTTTTGATACATTAGCAGTAAGTTATTAATATAAAACAGCAGAAAAAGATGCTAAAACTAAGAAATGCAGTAGTGAAACAACCGTATCACTAGATAAGAATTAGTATAAACGTAACAAGATTTTATCATTTGAAGTTATTTAACTTTGCAAAAGTATAAATAAAATATAAATCTCTCAATAATGAATGCACACTAGGAAGTTTTATAATCCCCAAACTAGAATTTAATTAGCAATAAGTTAACTTTCATTTATATCCTTCAAATATTTCTTCTTCAATTTTAAGCCAGCAATTTGTCAATGTTGCAAAACTTAGTGATTTCCTGAAATGGTTCTACTGTTTTTTTTTTCTTTGAAGAGAAAGTAAACATTTTTTAAATAAAAAGTAAATTTTATTTAAAAAATGTTCCTTACAGATACCAAACAAGAAGTACTATTAACAGTCCCATTTTTTCTTTTATGTATATATTTACCAGAATACATTAGTAAGTTTACATTAAAGAAAAAATAGAGGAATTTTTAATAAAGTTTTCTTTTTATACGAAGTTTTACAATGTTAAGCAGACCACACTGAAAAATGTATATGCATCAAAAATATTCTCATGACCAGTTGTCACATAATCAGCATTAAGATGTGTAAATACCGTGTACAATCATTTGACCTTAAAATGAAATTTTTATTCTTTCAATAACAAATGTTGAGCAAAATGGATTTTAAAGATAGTAAGTACTAATAGTACCAAATAAATATTTTAATAGCAGTTTAGCAAATAAATGCATATATCTATTTAGTACAGTTGTCTGTTGGTATTGGTGGGTAATTGATTCCAAGACCCGTATGGGATGCTCAGGTCCCTGATATGAAATGGCACAGTTTTCTCATCGAGTCTTTAAATAATTTCTAGGTTGCTTATAATACTTAGTACAATGTAAATGCTATGTAAGTAGTTGTTATGCTGTATTTTTATTGCTGTAGTGTTATTTTTGTTATTGTTGTATTGTTATGCTTTTTTTGAATAGTTTAGAGCCTTGGTTGGTTGGAATCAGTTGTGCAGGAACCTGTGGATATAGCGGGCTGTCTGTGTGTTTCATTCTAATTTCTAGCTTTCACCTTCTTTGTAGAAAGAATACTTGCCCACTATGTTCTGTGTTCTTTGTGAGTGATTTGCTCAGTATGCTTCTTGACTGAGTGACTGATCTAGAGAATCTGACTTTCCATTGCTCTAAGGGCTGGATACCGTTGGAAGAACGTAAGAAAACATGGAAGGGAAACTGAAGGTAAATATTCGTTCCTTTTCATAAGCTAATACCGCTCTAGGGATTTTGTTTTTAATGCATATTGACAGTATGCTTTACTTAGTAGCTAGTTTCCATTTGTGTAGATTCTGCCTAATGTAACTTCTTTTTTGCCTAAGCATTTGCATGACTATTAGTGCTTCAAAGTCCATTTTTTAAAATGCACAAGTTATAAATACAGAAGAAAGATCAACCCCCCAAACCCAACAAGGACTCCGAACATTTTCATATTAAGAGTGTAAGTAGATCTCAGTTCAGGGTTTATTGTAAGTTGGTCAAAGCAACTGGAAGAAAATGGCTAAAATTGCATCTTTGTGTGTATTTATTACTTGATGTAATAAAGCTTATTTTCATTAACAACTTGTATATTAAAAAAAGAAATGACAGATGAGATTTATAAAGGAAAAGAGAGTGCTAATATTCAGCAAGCAAACACCAGTATTTCATTAGTTTGAAAGCACTGGCTTTTATAAGGTCTTTGATCAAATTAGTGTAGATAGAAAATATCCTCTTTGACACAGGTTTTGTCAGATACAACGCTATGGAAAGCAAGATTCCTGATTAACGATCTTCAATTAATCCATCCATTTGGAACTTTTAGTTGGTCATGAACAATTTCATTGTTCTCTCTTCTTGCTCCTTTTTAAACAAAATGTCTCTTTCCAGATAATTTGAAATTGACTCACTATTATCAATTTTGATAATTATTGCTAATTTTTTTGCTTCTAGGAATATTTACATTTTACAGAAATCAAAACTTTCACACTAATGGTAAATTTTTGGTGCCTTGTCTAGTTATTTTTTTGATTAATGCTTAGAAAAATAAGCTGTTTCTATGAAATAGCTAATTTTATGAAAGCATTAACAGTATTTTTATTTTCACTGAAATAAAGAGGCAAAAAATTTAAGGAAATTTTGACACTATTTTATATATAATAAATTAATATTAATAGGAAATATGCTACTAATTTTAAATCTTCCCTTGGTCAACAAGTTCTTTCAGAATCCTTCTCCCCTAGACCTTACAAATATGTGTGTTTCTGATAGTATGTGCGGTAAAATTCTGTTTTGTCTTATATTTACATATGGAACATCTCAGATTTGTTGTCTCTCAATTCTCATTTAAATCCCAGACGCAGATAGCTTGAATGCGTGAGATGAAAACACACACACACACACACACACACACACACACACACACACATTGGATAGCCTATAATCGACCTTCTCAGCAGAAGTGGAGTATTTCTCAACTCTTTACTGACAGATATTTTCCTATGAAAACTTCTTTCCACACCATGTGTCATCAGGCCTGTTACACGTTTTCTAGCTTCCTCCTTTTTAACAGATCACAGAATCAAAGTTGACATTTCTAAGATTGATGTTTACATTTCTAAATCTACCTGCCAATCAAGAAATTCCTAAGCAACAGTTACTACTGGAGCTGCCGGGTGGGCCTGTCACACCACCACAGCAAGAAGACAATGAGCCCAAGTGGAGGTAGACAGTTTCTTGCCCACTGTGCAATAGACAGCATGAGCCTTATGCTTGCATCACTTCGTCTCGTCCCCACAGTTCCAAAGCAGGCCCAGGTGAATGCTGCTCACACAGTGTGGGCCATGGCTATGCCTGAAGAATGCTGAGCTTAGGAAGCTCTCCAATCTTATGAGGGGACCACAAGCACATCTGCCTATCTTTCACTCTGGAGAGAGACATTATGTTTATAATTTTAATCAGAGACAAATTGTCAGGTCGGAAAACAAATCTGCCTTTGGACAGAGATGTTACTTTTATCACCCTGGAACATGTCAGGAGATGGGAGGAGGACTCCAACTTTAGAACTTTGGAATCTAAGGAAATCTGCTTCCTGTCCAGAAACATCTTTGCTAACACCTTGGACAAGTTTCCTTGAACAAGTTGCCAGTGCCTTTTGCTCAGATGTGCAAAAACGGCAGATCCATGAATCATCTCCCAGCACCATCTTTTTCTCACCTTTGGTTCCTTTGCCGAAATTTCACTCCTGTTTTGCATTTGCATTTTTTCTTTCTCTTTATGTATTACAAAAATAAAATTTTATTATTTTCCTAGTTATTCTCCAAGAGAGCAATTCCAATATGCTTTACTAGACATAAATAAGTGTATATGCTTTTGTTAGAGGTTATGGAAATCTGCAACTGAAGAAAAATTAATTTTTTAAATTTCCTGATATTAACACTAAACTCTGACTACTATTTCAGATTGAATCAGTGTTAGTGGGACATTTGACCTTACAAATCTCTTTCTATTACAAAAAGAGATAAATTTGGATGTATGCTCACTGCTTTGGAAAATGCTAATATGAAGAATTTAAAGAGGCACAGGTATGAATGCACCCCTGATAGAGGAAGAAAGGGAAAAATATATTGTTCATTTCAAATTAACAAATATACATTTTCAAAGTGTAATCTATTAAAGATATGATTACTAGGTACAGAGTCATATTGTCTTACCACTCTAGCACCTGAAATCCATCTCAGATTAAATCAGGCTACCCTGGATTTTGCTTTTTTGATGAATTATTATTATTATTTTTTAATTAGCAGAAGTCTTGAGAGGAGGCAGTGGCCAAGCTCCATGTCTTGCAGCCAAGGCCACACTGTGGGATGGAAGGTGCAATGTCATGTGTTTGGTTTACAGCACTCACATATCAGCTGACAGAGTTAACAGAAGTGCCTATTGGCTGGCAAGCACCCAAAAACATCAGGCTGAAAACCTGTTCACACCGGTGCTTCAGCCTTGGAGATCCCTGAGAATTTTCACAAATGCTTAACCACATTTGCTGAGAAAGGCCGTTATGGACTTAAAATTAATGAATGCATTAACTAGTTAATGTAGAAGAACACAAAGTCAAGAATGTGTTCCTTGTTATTCTGTGTTTCAAATTTGGCTGGGCAGTTGAGCAAATGATCTTAATTCTGCTAAATATTGGAAACCTGGTGTGTAGGCACAAAGCTCGATTTTTTGGCTTCATTGAGGAATAAATATATTTGTCGTTCCAGTCAACAAGCAGAGATCAATACAGTATTCTAGGTCTATCAGGAAGGGGGGCCATGCATGATAACTTACCTACCTAGTACTTTGTTGTCTGGTAGCAATGAGGTTGGGATGTACCTTTGCCAAAGGACTAATTTTAGTAGGACTTTGGGACTGTTGGATAATGAACTAGTCAGTGTGATGAAGACCCCAGTCCCTCTGAACTCTTGGAGCTTATGAAAGTCTAGATGTTAAGCCAGATAAATTGTGAAGATTATTCTTCCTAAGTAGCAACCTCCAAAAAGATTAAGATGTATATTCACACCTATTGATTTTGGAGAGGCTACTATTTTCTATAATCCCTCAGATGGGGTTTTTATGCCCACCTTTCTCAATGTTAACTGACAATGAGATTGAATAAGTCATCAATGAGAAGAGCGGTTTTAAGATATATAATGTAGTACATAAATATTACGTAGAATTAAGGAGGCAGCACAGTCCTCAATAAGGTCTAGATATTCAACTTACATTTAAAGCTCTAATTAGTGCTTTTACCTTTTGAAATATACAGTTAAGTTACACTGTTGCACGTTCCTAAAAGAATGAGGCAGTTAGACCTTACAAAAAATACTAGTTCCCCAAATACAAAGTCATAAACCTATGTTTATAAAAACTATTGCATTATGAACCTGAAATATAATATACATCACAATCATTCAGCTTACAATACTCTGAGAGTGCTGATGTGAGGATTTCATCTTGGTTAACCGAGGGAAGTAATATTTTGTTTAAGATCATCAACATGTGGTCAACTTGAAATAAGAGCTTTTCCGTGTTATGAAAATTGTGATTTTGTAATGGGTAACACAATCAGACTAAAATAAGCCTTATTAAAGCAGATTTCTCTAAGGGTACTTCTGATTCATTTTGCCAATTCTGGAATCTGCAATCTTGATTTCAGTGGTTAAGGAGGATCTACTCCCTTGAACGCAATACATGCAAACCATAAATTAGACTTGCTTGCATCTCTGTTACATCATAATGTAACAGAGAAGTTAGATTCAGCTTACTCCATTAGCAGAAATGTATATACAACTGATATGATACACATTAGCAGATTGGAGTGCAAATATGAACATATCTCTCTTATTTCAAAATTAAAACTGGTAGGGGCCATATTTTTCAGATTAGGAGGAAGTCCAGTATCTTTCTAAAGAAATCCCTCACTGCCTGACTTGTTAAGATACCGCAGAGATTTATTCAGTATCAACTACCCATTCCAGCATCTCAATTTTATTTAAAGACAAACTGGAGAATTCACTCGGTGCACAAGTAAAATCAGGTTTTTGCCTATTTTTGTTCTTCTTGCTGGCATAACATGTCTCTCTTGCAAGTTGTTCCATGTAATCCAGTGGGTGGTTAACACACACACACACACACACACACACACACACACACACACCACACTGGCACAGTCCCTGCCTGAACATGGAGAGGCTCATACTTGGACTTCTGAGGTCAGGCTTATTGGTTAATGTTTACATGTTCAGACATTTTCCCCAAAGCATGGTTGCTAATCCAGGATTGCTGGGCCAGCCTGGGCTTCCAGCCACAGCTGGTCATTTTCCCAGAACCAGCTCTAGCGTGCTGTTTGAGTCACCAGCTCTGACCTTCCCTCCCTTCTGTTAAAATTACCTTTGGAGGGCCTTGATGTCCTTTTCTGCTACTTGGCTGGGGAAACCTCAGTCTATCAGAGGATGTTCTCCTTTTTAACTGTATGCTATTAAATCCTGGTCTTGGTTCAGGAATAAAAACAAAAACCTCAGCTCTTTACAGAAACTGCGTTTTCCATTTATAAGTCTAATTTTTAAAGCATAGATGACAAATGATTACTCTTCAGTATTTTTATCTACTGGAGTCCATTGAGAAGATTTTGAGAGACTGGTGGGTTAGAGAGGTACAAGATCATGAAGACAATTTCCTAACCAGTAAGAAAAGCCACAGTCACTTTCATCACTACTTATATAATTACTTCTAAGAGTAGCAAAAGAAAAGATTCTGCTTTCAAATGACAGAAGCCCTGAAAATCTCATCTAAGGAACTGGAAATAACTTGTCTGTATTTTTTCCTCTGTGCTCTAAATTCATTTTTAGTAGCAGTGGAAGCAATTTGAAATGAAATACAACACTTAAAGCAAATGAAACGGAAATGAACACCAGCAGTAAATGGCAAGAAGAAATCCAGTTCAGTGTGTTCCTCAGAAATCCTCTCTCTTGGGACTAAATATGGCAAATTTAACTCTTATCCTTATTTTTCAAGTTTTAGCATCTCGAAGTTATCCATTTATATTAAATTAGTTTTATTATATTATGTCAATTTGTATTCTTATGAGCACAAGTTTGGCCTCAAATAGACCTGAGCTCAGATCAAATTCTTTAATTTACCTGTGCTGTTTTCTTTTTCCTTAGCTTTAAAGTGGAAAAAATGCAACTTGTATTTTATTTATGAAGGTTAAAGATAAAGTGCCTGATGTGGGACCTATCATATGTGGTAGGCACTTAACACATGGTAGCAATTATGATTATTATATCTGATATTAGCATTATTATGATAATTTGTTTTAATCTTCAAGGTGTCAACTGTTTCTATTACATTTGGTGTAAATGCTTCTAAACAGAGTTTTTAAGTTCAAGTGTCCAGAGTTGTTAGAAACAAAGATATTTGACAATAGCATAATCATATCACATGGCCTCATGGTTTAACCACCTCCCAAAGTTGCCTCCTCCTAATACCATCACCTTGGGGGTGAGATTTCAACATATAAATTTTAGAGGAACAAAAACGTTCAGACCATAGCAATAATGAAACTAAGAAGTTTACTCATAAATATTAATAAGCAGATACTGTTTGTTAGGAAAAGTGTCAACAGTTAGGAAGTAGTTATATGCCTGGTGTCTTCTTCGATTTTTGTGTTTCTTTCTGACCCCTGTTACCTGACTTCCTACACCATTTCTTGTGTCTTTTTCTTGTAGCTAAACTTAAACATTTTTCCCCTGAGTACTAGTCTACAATCAACTGTGCTTTTATCCAATGGACTTTCATTGAATATCCCCTACTGGAAATTGAAACAATTTAACAACGATTTGTTTGACATTTTCTGTATCATCAACATTATTCAACATCCTAAGAATGCATACATAAATAAAACTTGATCTCTGTTCTCAAAACGTTGATCTATTTGGAAACACATCGAGGAAATCACCTTAAGAGAACCATGTGATTTTATAATAACTTAATTTCTTGGGGTGTCTGTTGTTGGGGGAGGAAACACCAGAAACTTTCTTGGAGGAAGCTGAAATTTTTGTGTGGTCTTTATGAATGAAAAGTTTAAAAGAAGGACAAGTATAGGACTAGAGTTTCTGGAATCGAGAACTTCATGAATAAAAGTACAGATGCAGAATATCATCATGTAATATGTGGAAAACTGAAATCAACTTGTAAATGATAGGGTTGGGGGTAGTAAGTGATAAAGACAGGGAGACGCACAGATGCCCAGTGTGGAAGCTTCCTGTGTAGAAGGCTCAAGTGCATGCATTTCACCTTAAAGTCAGTGAGAAGCTCTTGCAAGGACTGTTTAAGTGAAGAATAATGTGCCATTTATAGTTTATAAGTACTGAGTAGCAGTAATTTACAATTCAAACCAATACTGATTCATACTAACAAAATTGAGAGTTCACAAATAATTTGGCAAACATAGAAAGAGATATTCAAAGTCAAGATTCAATTCTCCACATGTATCCCATTCCATTCGCTCAAGCCCTGAGAGAAATCCAGTGAAACCACCCTTCACCAAGGATTTGAGAAATATAGTGTTGAGGAAATCGCATGGTCTTTTTATAATAGTGATTTACTCATTGTTTTCTCTAAGATAGAAATGCTGGTGGCAAACTCTACAAATAAAATGGGTTATAACCTTGGTATTAACAAATAGATAAGCCTAAGATGGAGGCTTATTAGGGAATGCAAACCAGGAAAGCAGGGGTGAGACAGAGAAAGAGGGAGAACAAATACCTGAATGTTAATAACAAGTTGGTAGCTGTTTGGTATCAAGTAAAACTGAGAGCTGGATCTTGTGGGAGTGTCCTGTCAGCTACATCCCAGGACAGCACACCTTGGAGGATGAAAGAAGAATTTATTCATCAACTACAGTCTCTATTGTGTGTTGCTAACACTACCTACTTGGTTTGGCATCTTAAAATCCACCAGGGAAGGCCTGGGTGTGAAATGAAGCATATGTGGGGCAATGGCATAAGGGAATGCACTATTGAGTTACACTGTCATGAAGAACCCATATGGACTGAGCCACTTCTATTATGGCCAGGTGTGGGTGTTGGTGGTCAACAACCATGAGGTTGAGACAAATCTGAAGACTCTCATATGAACACACTATGGTCAATGGGGATGAAGCAATCACAGTGTGCAGAGACTGGATTGGAGCACATTTATCTTCAATAGCTAAGTGGATGTGATGTTTAAAACAGAGGATAGGACTGGCATTATCATCACATCTCTGCAGTTTGTAGGATATGCTGAGTTCTTTCACATTGGCTAGTTGGTAGCAAAGTACCCAGGACTGTTTCTAATAGTCATTATGTTCTTCTTCATTTGTTCAAATACAGGAATTCCAACTTTGACAAATAGAGATCTGACTTGAGTAAACATGATCAAGATTATATGCATCTTCTCCCAGTATCAGATAAAGGATCAGGGTGGTCTTAGACATAGAAATTTTGAAGGAAGAAAAACCAACTTGGTTTCCTGAAAAGGGGCTTCATGATGGCTGAGTAGAGGCATCCAGTACTTGCCTCCCTCACAAAAACCAAGACTGAGAGGAGATAATCAAACTTCAAATAGAACATCTAAGACAAATGCTGGAATTAAACAGAGAAGTGACAGGAAGAACCTAAGGCAAGAAAGGAGAGGAAAATGAGGTAATCTGCTCATCTAGCATCAGCTGAGAGCCTGGAGAGGCTTCCCAATACAGGGAAAGAGTAAGTGCATAATCCCCAATGGTCTATATTTCTACCACAGATTCTCGTAAACCTCTCCAAGTTTTTCTTTACAAATGAGAAGTAATGTCTTTCTCAGATAAAAGCTGCAGGAATTTGTCACTACTAGACCGGTTCTACAAGAAATGCTCCGGAGAGTCCTACAGGTGGAAGTGAAGGAACAATATGTGCTGTCACAGGAACACACGAAAGCGTAAAATCTGCTAGGTAGAGCAAATATACAAATGAAGAAGATAAAGGATGCAAATGTTACTACTACAGAAAACTACCAAACCACAATGATAAACAGTAAGAGATAAAACAAAGGACAAAAGATATATAAAACAGCCAGAATCAGTTAATAAAAGGAACGAATAAGACCTCACATAAAAAGAATTACACTTTTCACTTAAATAACATAGGCTAGCTGAATGAATTAAAACAAAAACCAAAATGCCCCAACTCTAAGTTGCTTGCAAGAAACTCATCTCACCTGTATTGACACATTTAGGCTAAAAATAAAGGGATGAAAAAGGGTATTGCATGCGAATAGAAACCAAAAAGGAGCAGGAACAACTATATTTATATCAAATGAAACAGAATTTAAGTCAAAAACAGTAAAAAGAGACAAAAATATTATTATGTAATGATGAAAGGATCAATTCAGCAAAAAGTTTTTAAAAATTGTAAACATATATGGTCCCTATACCAGAGCACAAAGATATATAAAGCAAATATTAGATCTAAAGGGAGAGACAGAACCAAACACAATAATAGTTGAGTATTTCAATGTCCCACTGTCAGTGTTAGACAGATCATTAAAGTAGAAAGTTAACAAAGAAACAGTAAATTTAAACTGTACTTTAGACCAAACCAATCCAACAGACATTTACAGAACATTTCATTTAATAGCTACAGAACTTACATTCCTCTCATAGCATATGAAATATGCTATAGGACAGACCATATGTTAGGACACAAAATAAGTCTCAACAAATTAAAAAAAAAATCAAAACCATACCAAGTGTCTTCTCATATCCCAATGGAACAGAACTAGAAATCAATAACAATAGGAACTTTGGAAAATATAAAAATTCATGAAAATTAAACAACCAGCTCCTGAACGACCATTAGGAGGAAAAAATTGAAAGAATTTTTTTTAATTTATTGAAACATGAAAATTGAAATACAATATACTAAAACCTATGAGATACAGCAAAAGCAGGGCTAAGAGGCAAGTTTACAGCAATAAGCATCTACATAAAAAAGGTGGAAAGAATTCAAATAAACAATCTGACGATGTACCTTTAGCAGAAGAAAAGAAATAATGAAGATCAGAGAAGCGCCAAATGAGATAGAGACTAAAGTAAAAAACAACAAAACAAAACAAAAATCATCACCAAAATGAAAAATTGGTTCTTTGAAAAGATAAACTCCTAGCTAAACTAACCAAGGAAAGAAGACCCAAATAAACCAAATTAGAAATGAAAAAAGGTGATTACGACAATTAATCCCACCAAAATATAAAAGATAAGCAGGGACTGTTATGAACAACTACATGCAAATTAACTAGAAACCCAAGAGGAAATACATAAATTCCTGGATGCATATAGACTACCAAGATTGAATCAGAAAGATAAAGAAAACCTGAGTGGAACAATAGCAAATATTGAGATAGGACAGCAATAAAAAGTCTCCCAAGAAATTAAAGTCCACGCCCAGATGACTTCATTGCTGAATTCTACCAAAATTATAAAGAAGAACTAACATGAGTTATCTTCAAACTACTCAAGAAGTTGAAAAAGAGATATTTCTTTCTAACCCATTCTGCGAGGCCAGCATTACCAAATCCAGACAAGGATTTGGTACCAAAGCCAGACTAGAGTAGAACAACAACAACAACAAAAAAATAGGCAAACTGCAGGCCAATGTTCCTGATTAAAATAGATGCAAAAATCATCAACAAAATACTAGCAAATTTAATCTAACAGCACATCAAAAAGATAATACACCATGATCAATTGCAATTTATCTGAGGAATGCAAGGATGATTCAATACATGTAAAGATATACATGTAATCTCTCACATCAACAGAATGAAGAACAAAAACCATATAATCGTCTCAATAGATGCAGAGAAAAACATTTGATAAAATTCAATATCCTTTCACGATAAAAACTCTCAACAAACAAGGCATAGAAGGAACATACATCAAATGAGGGCTATTTGATATAACCATTTGATCAACCCACAGCTAACATTACACTGAAAGGAGAAAAGCTGAAAGCCTTTTCTCTAGAAACTGGAGCGAGTCGTGGATGCGTGTGCCTATTTTCACCACTTCTATTCAGTGTGGTACTGGAAGTCCTAGCCAGACTAATCAAACAAGAGAAAGAAATAGAATGCATCTAAATTGGAAAAGAGGAAGTCAAATTGTACCTTTCTGCTGATCATATGATCCTATATCTAAAAATACCTAAAGATGTCACCAAAACACTTTTGGATCTGATAAATAATTTCAGTAAAGTTATAGGATACAAAATCAACATACAAAAATCAATAGCATTTCTGTTCACCAACAATGAACTAGGTGAGAAGGAAATCAAGAAGGCAGTCACATTAACTATAGCTACCAAAATAATACCTAGCAATAAATTTAACCAAGGAGGTTAAAGATGTCTGTAAGGAAAACTATAAAACTTCAATGAACATAATTGAAGAGGACAAAAACAAATGGAAAGATATCATGTGCTCATGGATTGAAAGAATTCACAAAGTTGAAATGACCACACTACCCAAATCAATCTACAGATTCAATGTAACCTCTATCAAAATCCCAATGTCATTTTTTTTGCAGATGTAGAAAAACCTAAAGCTTGTATGGAAACAAGAAAGAGAAATCCTGAAGGACAAAAGCAATCTTTAAGAGAAAAAAATAACCTGGAGATATCACACTACCTGACTTCAAAATATATCAAAAGGCTATAATATCCAAAACAGCATGTTATTGGTATAAACAAAGAAACAGAATGAAAATCACAGACATAATCACAGAAATAAATACAAATTAATCCATGCATTTATAGCTAACATTTTCAACAAAGGCACCAAAAATTTCCATTGGAGATGGAACAATCTTTTCAATAAATGATTCTGGGATTGTCAAATGCAGAAGAATGAAACTGGCCCTTATTTCTCGCTATATACAGAAATCAAATGATGATGGATTTAAGACTTAACATAAGACCTGAAACTATAAAACCAATAGAGGAAAACTGGAAAAACACTTCAGGACAATTGTATAGGTGAAGATTTTAGGGATAAGGCCTCAAAGGCACAGGCAACAAAAACAAAGATAAATAAATGGGACTATACATAATGAAAAAGCTCCTGCACAGCAAAAGAAAAAATCAGCAGAGTGAACAGACAACCTGCTGAATGGAAGAAAATGTTTGCAAACTCTCAATCCAACAAGGCACAATATACAAATATACAAGAAATTCAACTCAATAGTAAAAAAAATAATAATCCCATTTAAAAGTGGGCAAAGGACATGAATAGATGTTTTTCAAAAGAAGACCTACAAATGACAATGTATATATTTTAAAAATATGCTCAGCCCCACTAACTATCAGGAACATGCAAATCAAAACCATAGTGAGCTATCATCTTATCCTAGTTAGAGTGGCTATTACTAAAAGTACAAAAGTAAGAGATGCTGGTGAGAACGTGGAGAAAATGGGTCTCAGATACTATTCCTGGAAATGTAAGTTAGTACAACCATTATGAAAAATAAAAATAACACTGTCATACACTCCAGCAATCCCACTACTGGGCATTTGTCCAAAGGAAAAGAAATCAGTGTTTTAAAAAGGTGCATGCACTTCCATGTTTTTATTGCAGCACTATTCACAATATCAAAGATATAAAATCGACCTTAGTGTTCATCAATGAACTAATGGATGAAAAAAATGTGAAATAGAATCACAGCAGAATACTATTCAGCCATAAAAAGAAATGCAATGCCATTATTTGCAGCAACATAGATGGAACTTGAAGTCATTGTGTTACATGAAATAAGCCGCTGTAGAAAGACAAATATTACATGTCTTCACTTATATGTGGAGGCTAAAAAAATGGATCTCATAAAGGTAGAGAGTAGAATAATAGAGGCCAGGAAGGGTGAGTGGGGCAGGGGGGATGAAGACAGGTTAGTTAATGGGTACAAATATACAGTTAAATAGAAGGAATACATTCTCTTTCATATGTTCCCCACTTTTCCCCTCTCAGGCCCTACTTTAATAACTCTTATAACCAAGAATCCTTTCTTGGATTCAATGTTATCCTCAGGCTATGCTATCTACATCCCTTCTGTCATTCTGTTCACAGTTACAAGTGTCTAAAGAAGTCTTTAAAAAGGCAAGAGATGCAAATATTGGAAGGAAGGAATAAAGATATAGCCTCAACTTTCTAATCCAAATGTACATGGGTATGAGCAGACTCATTGAAAACATGTCAAGGGGAGTTTCCTTAGCAGAGACCCTGATTTCAGTTAGGCCAAAACATGGGGTTATCATTCAGCAAATAAGCTCAGAATTTACTGGGGCTTTATTATCTTGCCAGAGATATTTTAGCAAGCACAATGGTGGGGTATTGTAGGAAGGGAAGAAAGTGAGCAAGAGAAAAAGAGAGAGGAGATGAATTTGTTGTAGGTAAAGAGTACACAGTGAGTTGTGGAAATGACATTGATAGAGCAGTGTTTCCCATACTTTCTTATGCATAAGACTGAACTGCACCCAGGTGAAAATACATTTCTCTAGTTTTCACCCGAGGTATGATCCCCAGAACAAGAAATTTGAACTTTTAACAAACGCTGTGGGTGATTTTTTTGATGGTGCATTCTTAGAGGGCCCTTAGAGGTAGGTGTGTGTGTGTGTGTGTGCGTGTGTGTGTGTGCGTGTGTGTTTGTGTGTGTGTGTGTGTGTGTGTGTGTATGTGCATAGGTACTAGTACTTAGCTGTTAAACAAAGATGATGGACATGGAAAATTTGGGTTCTAACAGTTCCCTGGAGCTCCATGGATCTTTGAACCACACAGAATTACCTGTGGCTTGAATGGTTAATTGTCTGATAAGTGTGTTCCTTAGGCATTCCCTTCGGCATTTAAAGCTGGCATCTGTGGCTGCTGTATCAGCCATCAGCACAATGAAGCAAGGGAATATGAGGTCCTGGCTATTTTATGACTATGATTATGTGGCCTAAGGATTGAAGCCTTAAAGACTCGAGGCAGTTTCAATCCAGCAGTGGTGTTCTTAGGGAGTATCTGGCTGAGATTCTTGGCTGGCTTGAGCAGGCTTTTTATTATGTTCAGCCAAAACTGCTATAAGAGTGAATCAGGGCAGTGGTGTCAGGGGCCAAGATGAAAAGCAGAGTCAAGAAATATCTAAGCTACAACTGTGAGAGGAGTTTGTGATTGGTTATAAGGGAAAGAAAGAAAGATAAAGGAGCTTTCTGCCTTGGAGACTAGGTAACTGGTGATGCTGTGGATGGACAGAAAACACAGAATAAAGAGCCTGTTTTCTAGGGTAGAAAAACTCAGTTTTGCATCCCCGGAGTTTATGGTGCCTATGCTACATTTATATGGGAATGCCCAATGTTACATGTTTATGGAACTCAGTAAAGAGGAATGGGTGGAAGATCCAGGTTCCATAGTGTGATGGTTAATTTTATGTACCTAGTTGGTTGGGCCACAGTGCCCAGATATTTGGCTAAACATTATTATGAATGTTTCTGGGAAGGTGTCTTTTAGATGAGATTTATCAGTGGTCCCCAAACATTTTGGCACCAGGGACCAGTTTTGTGTAAGACAGTTTTTCCACGGCTGGCATGGGTGATGGTTTAGAGATCAGGCATTAGATTCTTGCAATGAGCTGTAACCTAGATTCCACATACATGCAGTTCACAATAGGGTTTGTGATCCTTGGAGAATCTAGTGCTGTAGCTGATTTGAAAGGAGGTGGAGCTCAGGTGGAAATGCTCACTTGTCCAGAGGTCACCTCCTGCTGTGCAGCCTGGTTCCTAACAGGACATGGTCCAGCACTGATCCATGGCTCAGGGTTGGGGACCTCTGAGATGATTGTTTAAATCAGTGGACTTTGATTTAAGCAGACCATCATCTTTAATGTGAGTGGTCTCATCTACTCCATTGAGGGTCTTAATAGAAGAAAAACTGATATTGGCCAGGTGTGGTGGCTCATGCCTGTAATCCCAACACTTTCGGAGGCGTAGACGGGTGGATCACGAGGTCAAGAGATTGAGACCATCCTGGTCAACATGGTGAAACCCCTTCTCTACTAACAATAGAAAAAAAAAATTAGCTGGGCATGGTGGCATGTGCTTGTAGTCCCAGCTACTTGGGAGGCTGAGGCAGGAGAATTGCTTGAGCCCAGGAGGCGGAGGTTGCGGTGAGCCGAGATTGTGCCCTTGCACTCCAGCCTGGGTAACAAGAGTGAAACTCTGTCTCAAAAAAAAAAAAAAGAAAGAAAAAAAGAAAAGAAAAACTGTCACCTGGTTAAGATGGAATTTTGCCACCTGTCTGCCTCAGGCTCAGACTGTGACCCTTCTTGCATCTGCAGATTACTGGCCTACCCTGCAGATTTAGAACCTGCACCTGCACAAATACATGAACTGATTACTCAATTTCCATCTCTCTCGCTCTCAGTATATTTATACATATAGGACCCTAATAAATATGGTATATACCCTGAGAGAGAGGGATGGAGAAAGGAGAAAGAGAGGGACAGGAGAGGGAGGAGGAGGAGAGAGAGAGAAGAAGTATATATTTAAATACACACACACAGAGTCATGAGTGGCTTAAAACTGTGGATAAATTCTGAGAAATGGCTTTAGTTAATCATTTCTGAGAAATGGTTTTGATATGTTTTGTCTGTTTCACCACCCAAATCTCATCTTAAATTTCCATGGGTTGTGGGAAGGGCCCAGTGGGAGGTAGCTGAATCATGGGGGCAAGTCTTTCCCATGCTGTTCTCTTGATAGTGAATAAGTCTCATGAGATCTGATGGTTTTATGAAGAGGAGTTCCCCTGCACAAGCTCTCTCTTTCTCCTGGCGCCATCCATGTAAGGAGTGACTTGCTCCTCCTTGCCTTCTGCCACGATTGTGAGGCCTCCCCAGCCATGTGGAACTGTATATCCATTAAACCTCTTTTTCTTCCTAGTCTCAGGTATGAAGTAGTGTGAAAACAGGCTAATACATTGTTCATTGTGTGAACAGCAGAGTGAACTTACATAATTCTAGACAATATGCCCCATATGTGTATGTACTGCTCTTATACACATGGCACTGTACTGAATACTACAGAAAATTTAACACAACAGTAAGTTTTTGTATATCTAAACATATTTAAACATAGAAAAGATAGTGTATCATGCCTACAGATTTATATAATCGCTAGGCAATAGGAATTTTTCAGTTCCATTATAATCTTATGGGGTTGCTGTTTTATATTCAATTGTTGCCAAACATATCATTATGTGGCACATACTATATACAGTTAGTGCTCGACTTACGACCATGGTCGGAACCGCGGACCGGTCATAACATGATTTGGTCGTAAGTTGAGTAGGCTATATGTACAATTGAAATGGTGCACACGGAGATGGTAGTGCTGCCGGAAGCTGGTCCGCGCTGTCGTATGCCCAGCTGGGCAACATTTGTGCTGCCAGACGTGGAGCAGTCGTGGCTAGCGATTGTGGTCATAAAGTCGAATGGTCGTAAGTTGCACAGGTGGTAAGTCGATCAATACCTGTAACACACACACACGTACACACATGTTGGTCCTGTTTCTCAGAAGAACCCAATCTTCTCTGAAGATTGGAATTTGTCTGACAATAATACATGCTTTTCTTTTTCTGTATTGTATTCGGCAGCCTAAATTCAGGAGCAGAGCCAGCACTGTACTGTTTGTCTATGGTCCTAATGTAAGGTAACACCAGCAAGTTAGATAATGTTTCTTGTGGATAGAAATGAAGGTCAACATCAATGGGATCCAGGCTTAGTGGAGAATCAGGTGATGACAGAAAGGGAGTTGGTAGACACGATAAAAGGAAAGGTAAATTAAAAAAAAAAAAAATCCTCCTTTTACCTTAAGACTCCAAACTATATTTTTAAGGCAGCCATTTTTCCTTCCACAGCTTGAAGAATTACCCAAAAAGCCACCACTGGTGCTTGCTAATTGACCCAGAGAATTACTCCAGGTGGCTACAACTCTCACCATCTGCTTTGGACCTTCTCTCCAGTCTGGTGTCCCAGATTTCTCTGCCATTGGCATGATTACTTGGAAGCTTTCTTTCTGCCTGGCCCCAACAGATTGATTACCTATTTGGACAGTCTGCTGTTCTTTGGACAAGCACTGCAACATGTGCAGCTTCTCAAATTACCCCCCATGGCAACTGCGGCCAGGAGTAAATGGTGGCCCACCCTCCAACACAGTTCCTAGGACACTAAGTGCCTGCTTCATGGGAGCATTGAGAGCTTCATTGGCATGTTCTTATGTCAAGCAAATTTTGTGTCCAAATTTCTCTTGTAAACGGAGACACAGTTAATATACTGGTGATATTTTACAATGCCCACAACCACATAGGGGTAAAGTATGCGTGTTAGAGGGTTATAAGCATTAAGAATTTTATAATACTTGATAATCAACACAGTTATTTGGTGATGGGAAAATGTAGCTTCCTTCAGAAAATAACTTGCTGTGGTTTAATCTCATGTTTTACAGAGAATTAGGCTATTATCCTGAGCTTTCTTATTTGTTGAATCATCATCATGCCTTCTGGAATTTAGGAGCATGAATGATCAGGATGATCATTATTTTGGAGTCTATTTGGTTTGGAGTAAATTTGAATCTATGAAACAATTCAGCTTTGACCTTTGGAATTTCTTAGCAGGACCAGCTGTAGACCTAGTTTTGCCTACTTTTCAGGGAAAAGTTATTGTTTGTTGTGACCAGGTCATCCATCCAATAGAGAAACTGCATGAGCCTCTAGGTGTTTACATTGCTGTGTAAGGAATACTGGGGATGCCATCCTTCATTTATCGTAGCTGCTTGATGTGGCATTATTTTATGATGAGAGAAATACGGCATTTAGAGTCAGAAAAATCTGGAATTTCTTTCTTACTCTATCAAGCTGTCACCTTGAGAAATTGCATCATTTTCAGGTCTTTAGTTTCTGCATGTGTAAATTTGGTCTGTTGTTCCATTCTTAAAGTAGATGTAATCATTTACACTAAGCTGTAACCTGAAGTTATAAATTGACTTTAATTTTACAATAATATTACACATAAATAAAATTTACAGAGTGATTCTTGTTCTTTAGCTTTTCTTTTTTTGGTTGTAAATAATATCATGTAAAGTTCACGTCTTTCTTTTTGGTCAGCAGAGCCATATAAATTGTTAAAATTTATAGTCCATTAAATGTAAAGCTTCGCTGATACTAACTGATATTCTTCTTTTTTTAGTAGTGTTTTCCTGTATCATCTTCTTTTTTTAAATTGGAAAATATATTTTAAGTTGTTAACACTTGTACTTCATTATTACATATCCAGCATCAGTCAATGTAAAAAGCATTTAAACTAGTAATTTCACACATACATATGTGGTAAACATTTGCACCAAATTCAGAACATTTTTTTTTTACTATCTTTTAAATGTATCTTCCCTTAAGTATATGATAATTAATATAGATTTATTTCATTTCTTATATTATTACCTTACCTTATTCTTCTCCCTCTATTCTTTGTCCTTCAGAAAAATCTCCTCTAATAAATCTTTTGCATGTCTATTTTGAGTATTTTGTGATATTTTTCTATACATCACAAATGCTACAACCACATATGTTACTATGTTTTTCCATGATACTTTGATGTGGAGTTTATTTTGAAATTTACTTATTTGTTTTTTATTTCGGTAGGTTTTTGGGGAACAAGTGGGGTTTGGTTACATTAACAAGTTCTTTAGTGGTGATTTCTGAGATTTCAGTGCAAGCATTACTCTAGTAGTATATACTGTATCCTATGTGTTGTCTTTTATGTCTCATCCCCCTCTCACCCCTTTCCCTGAGTCTCCAAAGTTCTCTGTCTCATTCTTATGCCTTTGTATCCTCATAGCTTAGCTCCCACTTACAAGTGAGAACATACGCTCTTTGGTTTTCCATTCCTGAGTTACTTCACTTAGAATGGTCTCCAATTCCAACCCGGCTGATGTGAATTGCCATTATTTCATTCCTTTTTATGGTTGAGTAGTATTCCATGGTATATATACCACAATTTCTTTATCCATTTGTTGATTGGTGGGCAGCTGGGCTGGCTCCATATTTTTGCAATTGGAAATTGGGCTGCTGTAAACATGCATGTGCAAGCATCTTTTTGACATAATGACTTTTCCCCCTCTGGGTAGATACCCAGTGGTGGGATCTGAATCAAATGGTAGCCCTAATTTTACCTCTTTAAGGAATCTCCACACTGTTTTTCATAGTGATTGTACTGGTTAACATTCCTACTAGCAGTATGAAAGTGTTCCCTTTTCACTACATCCACACCAACATCTATAATTTTTTTGATTTTTTTGAATATGGCTATTCTTGCAGAAGTATGATAGCATTGAATTGTGGTTTTGGTTTGCTTTTCCTTGATCATTAGTCATGTTGAGCATTTTTTCCTATGTTTGTTTGTTGCTCATTTGTATATCTTCTTCTGAGAATTGTCTATTCATGACCTTAGCCTACTTTTTGAAGGGATTGTTTAATTTTTTCTTGTTAATTTGTTTGAGTTCCTTGTAGATTCTGGATATTAGTTCTTTTTCAATGTACAGCTTGCAAAGATTTTTCTCCTACTTTGTGGGTTTTTTGTTTACTTTGCTAGTTGTTTCTTTTGCTGTGCAGAAGCTTTTTAATTTAATTAAGTCACATCTATTTATCTTTGTTTTTCTTGAATTTATTATTGAGTTTTGCTCATGAAGTCTTTGCCTAAGCCAATATCTAGAAGAGTTTTTCTGATGTTGTCTTCTAGAACTTTTAGGGTTTCAGGTTTTCGATTTAAGTCATTAATCCATCTTGAGTTTTTGTATAAGGTGAGAGATGAGGGTCCAGTTTCCTTCTTCTACATGTGACTTGTTAGCACCATTTGTTGAATAGGGTGTCCTTTCCCCACTTTATGTTTTTGTTTGCTTTGTCAAAGATTAGTTGGCTGGAATCATTGAGCCCTCCCCAAGTGCCTCTACAAGACAAAGTCAGAAATGGCTTCCCTGGGGACTAAGAGAGGCCACAGGGCTCTTCTCCCTGCATCTTCGACTCCTGTATTTTGTTTGGCTCTCTACATTTGTTTAATCTCCAGGTAAGGTCAAATTCTCCCATGATCTGGACCTTCAGGTTCCCCAGTGAGGGTGTGTGTTCTAGGACAGATCAATCCCCCTTTCACACTTGGGGCACTCAAAGTTTTTCATCTCTTTCCTAGGGCCTGCAGGAGAAATCTGCTTCCTTCAAAGGGTAAGATAATTCTCTTGGTGTTTCTGATTGTGGTAGATCCTGGAGCAAAACTTCAGGATGTGAGTCTCCACATACTGCTCTGCTTCTGTAGCTTTTCTTCAGTGAGGTTTAAGCGAAGGAAAACTTTTGGTAAAATAACCATGTGCCTGTCAACATTTGTATTTTAAAGTGATTGCTGACCTTTGTTCAGATGTAAAAATGTTAAAATTTTATACTGTATATTATCAGCACATAGTAGAATAAAATGTCAGAACAAACTTCTGTGACATCATAATTTATGAAAAAAATGAGGGTTGAGCATATCAGAAATTCTCAAACTGTATCCTTTCAAATTCCACTCACATGTGGCCATTGCCTTATAATTGAGAAATGGTCTTTCATTAAATCACCATTGTCACTGCAATCTATTGTAAAATAAATTAACACCTGTTTATTTCTATTTTATCAATATTGTTAGAGCAATTTTACTCACAGAAAGAGGCATTCAATTGTTGCAAGTTATTTTCTCTGCATTTGCATATTTATTTAAAAAAATGTTTTATTATGAAATTGAATAATACAGTTTCCCTTATTGAATTGCTTTACACAAGATGAAAATTTTCTAACAAAACTCTAAAATTCTAGTCATTACCATGTTGTATTCCTATATGTCTATTCTCTCTGCTAGCTGAGAACAAATTCTTTTTAAATTCATGACATAAATTATTTCCTTAGTTGCAAAAGGACAAATATATCTTTGTGCTTTTTGAAATTCAGATAAATTTGTGGAAGGCAAACTCTCTTTTTTATAGAAAATAAAGTGTACTCATTATCAATTTCTTCATAACTACAGAACAGGTGATTTTGTATAGCTTCAAGTAAACTACTGCACTAACAACAGTGGTCTAGGAAACATTTGAATTTGTAGGAAACACTTGGCAGCAAGTGCATAAAATAACAGTGCAGCATATATTATGTGATTCTGTATGTTAACATTTCTTTAAGTGGGCAACACATTATAATTTATTTTTTATGGGTGCCTCATTAATAGAACTGATTGGTAAGATTTAGTTTTACCATATAATTCTATAAGAAATTTCTTACAATAGAGGGCACTAAACTAATTGCAGTAATTCACAGAATAACTCTTCTATAATATTTAACAAACAAATGCAACAGCCGATTTTAACCCCAACATCAACAGACCTATGAAGAAAAGTGCCCATTATAAGAGGACCAATATTGATATCTCCTATTACATGAGACAGCTGGGCTGTCACAAATTTCAGAATAAACCTGGTAATTAGGCAAAGAAAACTACTATGTTCTTTTTTTAATTTGACAACAGTTAGATAGAAGGAATAAAATCTAGTGTTCAAGTGGCACAATAGGGAGACTATAGTTAAAATAATTCATTGTATTTTTCAAAATATTGAAAAGAGTAAAATTAGAATTTCCTAGCAAAAATAAATGATATGTGTTCTAGGTGATGGTTATCCCAATTACCTTGACTTGATCCTTACATGTTGTATGATTGTATCAAAATGTCATATGTGTCCCATAATATCTACAACTATTATGTATCCATAAAAGTTAAAAAATTCCAATGCATAAGACTTACATATTTTAGCTATTTTTTGCAGCATCCTTTTCTTGACACACAGCTAGGTGTCTTGTTAGAATACTCTGTGTTCAAATAAGATATTGAAATGTTAAACGTTTTTTCTCTTCTTCATTTTATTTCCTCTTTTCTTCTTCTTGGTTACTTGCATTATAAAACAGTATGCCTCAGGGAAACTAAAATATTACAGAAAAACAGAAGATTTTAAGCACTGGAAATCTAGGGCCCTATGGTACTTGGGATATAAAAATATACTCATGGGACTTGGGATATAAAGGAAACATGATAAATCCGAATAAGTCTAGATGAAGTTTTCCTAGGTTGGTGGAGGAGAAGGAACAGAGTCAAAGGAGAAATGAAGATATCTAAAAAGCCAATGTGTCCCTCCAAAGGGTCCTCATACTCTGTGTACAGCTTTGGAGTTCTACACAACAAAAGAACAACCCAACTGAAAAAAAGTAGGCAAGGGACTTGAATACACTTTTTTCTGCAGAAGATCTATAAACAGACAACAGATACATAAAAAGATACTTAACATCATTAGTGATCAAGAAATACCATTTTATACTCACTAGGCTGTCTAAAATATAAAAGACAGAAAATGACAAATGCTGACAACGTTGTGGAGAAAATGAAACTCATACGTAGCTGAGGAACTTTTAGAATGGTGCAGCCCCTTTGGAAAGCATTTTTGGTAGTACTTCAGAATGTTAAATGTAGAGTTACCACATGACCTAGCAATTTCACTCCTAAGTCTATACCCAAAAGAAATGAAAATTTATATGCATACAAACCCTTGGACATGAATGATCACAGTGGGATTATTCATAACGATCAAAAGTTGGGAGAAACTAAAGTGGTTATCAACTGATGCAATGCTTAATAAAATATGGCATATCCACACAATGGAATATTATTTGACAATAAAAAGAAATAAAATACTGATGCATAATACAATAGGTTGAACCTTAGAAAGTGTTATGCTGGAAAAAAGCTTTAAAAAAGATAATTAGAAATGAAGGAGAGATGAAAAAGAAAAACACTTAAAAAAGTGTTATGCTAGGTGAAAGAGGTAAATCGCAAAAGACCACATATAGTATGATTTCAGTTATACAAACAGTACAGGCAATTTATAGAGACAGAAAACAGACTAGTGACTGTTAGGGGCTGAAAGAGAGACGGATGTGGAGCTACTGCACAAGGGTGTAGAAGTTTTTTGGAAATGGTGAAATCTTCTAAAATTAGAGTTTTAAAAACTTTGGGAATACACTAAAGAGCACTAAAGTGTATATTTTAAAAGGATGCATTTTTTTATGTGAATTGTAACTCATAAACAACAGTCCACTAGAATGAATGCAAGGGTATCTTGAATCATTGAATCTTAAATCATGGTCTATTCTCTTATGGGAGAATTGTGATATGGTTTGGATGTGTGTTTCCTCCAAATCTCATGTTGAAATGTGATCCCCAGTGTTGGAGGTGGGACCTACTGGAAGGTGTTTGGGCCATGGGGGTGGATCCACATGAATGGGGTGTGCCTTCCCCTTAACAATGAGTTCTCACTCTGTTCGTTCAGGGAAAAGCTGGTTGTTTAAGGCAGCCTAGCATCTCTCCTGTTCCCTCTCTCACCAGGTGACACACCTGCTTCCCTTTCTCCTTCTATCATGATTGTAAGCTTCTTGAGGCCATCACCAGAAGGAGACGTTGGCATCATGCTTCCTGTATAGTCTGCAGAACCATGAGCCAAAATAAACATCTTTTCTTTATAAATCACCCAGCTTCACATATTCCCTTATAGCAATGCAAAGCAGCCTAATGCAAATACCAATTGATTAGGCAGATTTGCAGAATGTATGGCTAAGTTGGAATTTCTCCAGTCCTATATAAGAAGAAATTTGAATTAATTCCATGGAATGTTATTAGTGTTCTGGGAAGAAAAAGGGTGATTTTTCAGAAGGAAAAGAGTATAAGAAAAACATGAAATTCAATTTTCAAATGACAGCTCTGAGAACTTAAACAAGGAGGGATGTGGGAAGTGATTTTTAAGTCTGTATCTAGAAATAGGAATTTCTAAAATAACTGAGCCTTTTTCTGGAGAGATTAAAAAAAATACTAGCATTATTCACCAAGTAAGTAAAAGCAACCAAGCTAGCATGTCCCTTAATGTCGTTAAGTGTAATCCATTGAGCACAAGTAGAATGTCATCCCTTTCAACATCCTTTGGACACCAGGATACTGAGATACAAAGTAACCCTAGAAAACACAATGATCATCCCAGGAGAGATTATATTTCTAAGGTAACCACTATGGATTCAATGAAACCAAAAGTCAAACTTCCAATAGGAAAACTAAACACATCATAATAATTATATGTATAATGAAAATGAGGCTTTAGAGGTTATGGGAAGTCTGCCAAGAGTGTAGACATATTTATTTCTTGAGAATTGAAGCAGTAGACTTTAATTCACTTTTTCTCTAGTATTGCAGATTTCCTGTGTCCAGAGACAGAAAATGGCTCTGGTGAGAAGGAGGAAGTGGTTGGGAATATGGCTAGAACATGGCTCCCCACCAGCTAATGTGAGTCTATTGGGAGCTCCCTCTGAAAAGTGAAATTGTGCCTGCTTCCAAGCCCACATTTTCCATGTAGAAATGATGCTACCATGTAGAGAAGAAAGAGCTTCTTGCAAGAATCAGGGATGACCCTAGTTCCAGTCCTAAGGACAAGGTGAACTTTACCTCTATCTAGCCTTATCTACCCATCCATAAAAAGTCTGGATATATATGATACACATTTATATCTGTTTGTGTTTGAGATGGGGTGGAGCTAATGATATCTACAGAGTCACATGCTGATTGGCATGTGAGTAGTAGTATTTTGGAGAAATTAGTTGAGCATATAGTTTCAGAATATAGTACAAGTCCCCAAAGAGATTATATATATATATATATATATATATATATATATATATATATATTTACTGTATATAATGTGTGTGTGATATATATACGTATATATATATCATATATATAT
>NW_016107350.1:6148290-6242541 GCF_001604975.1 Cebus imitator | reverse complement strand
ACACACACACACACACACACACAGAGACTAAAAGATGGTACAAAGGTGGAAAAGAGTTTTGATGTGTGCTTATGGTAACCACTGTGGTAGAAAAGATGACTTGAATTCACATGCAGATGGGGACTGATGAACGTATCACCTGAAGATGCAGCAGAAATGACACTGTGGAAAAGCCATGGCATCTCACTGGGTACAAACAACCCAGCACTGCCTTCCCCACCAGAGCCTGTGTCTGGTTCACGCAGGTGCAAAGCAGCCAGTACTCCTGAGATGCACACACTGCACCATCATGCTCATAGGCTGTCATTTGGATTTCCACCATTGGAGAATTGCATTTAAACAAGTGATTTATTATCAAATCACTTGTTTAAATGAGTTCTAAAGTCCTTCCTAATTTGAAAATCTAGGGAAGTAAGTCTTATCATTAAATTGACACTGACTTCTTTGTACCTGAAATTTGAATTATTGCTAGGTCAATTTTTACCTTGATAAATATCACAATATTTAGTTTCCCAAGTTTCCTTTGTTTCCTATAAAGCTGATGAGAAAATCATTGCATGTATGCTGCAGTTAGGGGACACCTTTCTATTTTATTGACTCTTACAAGTACCAAGATGAGAGCAATAGTTTCATCTTATGGCATGATAGCAGTAGTTTCTCTAGGTTTTTATAAAAATAAGTATAGTGGTTCAATTTATCAAAACCTGACATGAAAAAATAAAAATATGTTGCTAAAACACTTACCAGGAAGGATTTTTGGCTTCATCTCTCAGAGGTAAAGAGCGTAAAAGTCTTCACTTTATCATTAAAACAAGAAAAAAACAGAAAAACTAAAAATCAATGACTTTTTAAGATCCACCAAAGAATTGAAATTGTAATCCAAAGCAGCACTCCAAAATCTGGAAAGACAGGTGCATCCAGAGGGGCACTGCTGAGTTTGGCTAACCTGGAACAAATTTTGCTAGAGTCACAAACTCATAGAAACATGAAAATAGTAATTTTGACCAATTGCTGGAAGTTGAACATGGACTAGTGTGAGTGTGAGGATCTCCCGTAGGCCACAGTCGTAAGGGTCTTCCATCTTTTCATAGGCTTTGCCTCGAAGAGCCTTACTAGGTTCTCATGATGAAGAGCTACTCATCTCAATCTCATCAGGGAAGAACATCCTTTGTTAAAATCTGGATTTCATGTGCATGCATATGTTTGCAATTAATTTCTTTATACTGAAATTTTGAGGAAACAATTGTAAGTATACCAATGACTTCCTTCACTCTTCACTTAATTGCACAATTTTGACATAAATTTTTAGGCATAAATGTTTTCAACAGTATGTTCTCCTTTCTACTTACCTGATTAGTAAAACATTCTCTAAATATCTTTAAATGAATTTCTCTAATTTCAAACAAGTAGAACAGCAGATGCAAAATTGCAAATCTGGATATAAAGATTTTCTTGTTATTTACCTAGTGTTTTTATTCCCAGATATCAAGCAAAGAAGCAGAGTAATAAATTTCTCAACTAGATAAACTCACAACAGCTTAAAATATATTTGTTTTAAAAATATGATTAAATTATTATAACAAAGTTTTGATAATTCTCGTACAAAACTGCTATCTTTTTACGAGGTATATATTTTTTCCTTATGAGAAGAAATAGTAACATTCCTGAATCACTTTATTATATAAGGGTAACTTTATGGGAGGCCGAGGCAGGTGGATCACCTGAGGTCAGGAGTTTGAGATCAGCCTGACTAACATGGTGAAACTCTGTCTCTACTAAAAATACAAAAATTAGCTGGGCGCGGTGGTGGGTACCTGTAATCCCAGCTACTTGGGAGACTGAGGCAGGAGAATTGCTTGAACCAGGAGGTAGAGGTTTTTGTTTGAAAAATGTTAATCAGTCAAATCTTCTGAACTATTGGATTTAAATAAAAACTAAAACAATGTTTTACTGTCAACCCAATAATAGCACAGTGCATGATGCCTTGTGGTTCTAGGCTTATCTGAGGCTGTTATAATTTTAGATCACTCAGTATGGTCTCAACTAAACAAAAATGGAAATGGGTTATTTAGGTCATTTGGTAGTGTCATAAAATAAAGTTTTCTCCACTATCTTTGATTAACTTCATGTAAAGTCTTCAGGAAAAGGTCTTAAAAAGCCTCTTTTAGAACGGCAGCTAACCTTTCTAAGTGAGGAAAGCAAACCATTTCCGTTTGGACCATCAATCAATGAATAAGCAGCTTGGTTCCAGTTGGAAAGCTGCTGCATTGTCAGATAGGAACAGTTATTAACCCGTCCCTCAGCAGAATGTATTATTTCCATTACTTTCATCCCTCCTGATGGGCAGATAAATTGATAGAAAAAAATGATTTGAACAAAATAGACAGAGCGGAAGATGATATATTTGCAGGGCACCAAGGTGTAAATGAAATTCCTAATAGCTTCCATTGTATCTGAACACAGTAGAGCAAAAGTAAGTCAAGGAAACCAAAACTACTTAAGTGTGACAGTATGGCACCATTCATGCTCATTTTGGATTAAAAAAGCTAAGCACAAAGGAAAAGGAGATATAGACCCTGCCCTCAAGGAGTTTTCAGCTGAGAAAACAGAAGGAAGGGAAAGTAAAGCATAAGAGTGTGACATGTATAGTGACAACAGTCAACCCAGGGTGTCTGGAAGTACACTACCAAGGAACCTTGTCCATAATATTAGGGCTAGGAAGACTTCTTGTATTGAGATTTTAAAGATGCATCAGTGTTAGACAAATGAATGAAAAGGAAAGAGGGAAAGAGCATTTTATGTAGAAAGAAGAGAAGGGGAAAAGAAAGAAGGTTTGAGAAACCAAGGCAGGAATGAAAACTATGAGTATATGTTTGGAATGGCTGATGTATCGGGATTGGGTGGCTGTGAAGTAAGAAATTAGGTGGATATATAGAGAGGATGTAGATTGCCTTTTTAGAAAAGGTGAGGGGAAGGACTATTGTTAAAGGAGATTCAGAATGAAGACATTTTATCAGGACCAAGTAACCTACAAATAGGCTGACGGGGAATAGCTCAACTCCCCCTGAGGAGGAGAAGCTGAAAGACACAAAAGTGGGAAAAGTTCATTCTCAAAATGACTAGAGTCCTATCTTTCAAATGTGTAGGCGAAGAAAGTGAAATGATATTGAGTTTGCAGCTGTGGGGGAGGGAGATTGGAAAGTTCTTGACAGCTTGTCTTTTTTCACCAGAGGAATGTGGTTCTCAACTGGAGTCAATGTTTCCTCACTAGTAGATTTCAACATTGAACAATGTTTGGAGACGCTCTTGATTGTCAAAACGGATGGAGGCACCGCTACTGGCATCTAAGGCATGAAGGCCAGGGTTGCTGCTGAACATTCTGCAAAAACACAGCAGAACCCCCTGCAGGGCAGGTCTATGGATGGTCTTGGATCAGCCCAGTTTTCTCTCCTTTATAGTTTTCAAGAATAACCGTAGAATTTGCTGGGAATGCCATATCTGGGGATAAAGGGGAGGTGGCTGAAACAGGCCTGGATCTGTTTTAGCCCTGATACCCTCAAGCAAGATGTCTTTGAACACTTGAGTCCAGCATGCATGTAACCCCCAGGTTATAAAACCCAGGTCAAGCTGCTTTCCAGGGGCCCTCAGCTGTGGTACAAGCAGGACGGACACAGTTCAGATTCTATCTGCCCCAGGCTCCTTTCCTGAGTAATAAATCCTAGCCTTCTGGTGTCCTTTGCTGCCTATCTGTGAATAATAAACCCACTTCATGTAACTTGCTGTGTGTGAAGTTGTGTGGCCAGACTTAAGTGGGTAACTAGTGCACAGTGAACCTACTTTGCAACCCCCACATAAAAAAAATTATTCAGCCCAATATTTCCATGGTACCCTAGGTTGAAAATCCTGCTTTACGAAGTAGTAAATGGTATTATTTGCAGAATTACGGATTTGAAGATTAGTTAGGAACTTTAAAAGACTAGACTGAATCTGGAATAGCTGTTCAGCGGAATGGTGGAAATGCTCCGGATGGTGAGATATGGACAAAGATTGGCCAAAAATCTGTATGGCTACAAAATTTAGTGTGTCCAAGAAGTAAGGTAGTAGACAAAATTCAACTGAATTGCAAAATAATAAGCAAGAAGACATGTATTGTGCTATGGCTGTAAAGGGTGGACACCAAGTTCACTACGTAGGAGGAAGGTTTGGACCTCAGAGTGGGCAAGATGAGGCTGGGACCACGTCACTGCGTTGCCTGTCTCTATTTGTCATTCAGACCTCAACTCATTGGCCATCTGCCTTCTCCTGCCTCCTCTCTACTGAAACTGCTTTCGCCCAGGAAGCCAGTAACTTTGTTATCCTTTAATTCAAGAGACACGCTTCCGCTTCCCTGCTTACTTACCTTACATTTGAACGTCTGTCCTTGCTGATCACTTGATTCTTCCTGAAACACACTTCACTCTTGGTTCTTGCGATGTTGATACTTTCTGGCTTTTCTTTCTTTCTTTTTTTTTTTTTTTTGGAGGAGTTTCGCTCTTGTTACCCAGGCTGCAGTGCAATGGCACGATCTCGGCTCACCGCAACCTCTGCCTCCTGGGTTCAGGCAATTCTCCTGCCTGAGCCTCCTGAGTAGCTGGGATTACAAGCACGCACCACCATGCCCAGCCAATTTTTGTATTTTTAGTAGAGACGGGGTTTCACCATGTTGACCAGGATGGTCTTGATCTCTTGACCTCGTGATCCACCCGCCTCGGCCTCCCAAAGTGCTGGGATTACAAGGCGTGAGCCACCGCGCCCGGCCTCTGGCTTTTATTTCTGTATGAGATTCTTAATTTTTCACTTTACAGTAGCCTCTGCCTTTGGCCCGCTTCTCATCTCACTGCCATCTCCATCTGAATGTTTCATAAGCAACTTAAATTCCATGTATGCAAAATTGAACTCCTTTTCTTTCCCTGACAAACTCCTTCTTTTTGTATTTTTTAGCACTGAGTGATATCAACATAAATAGAGATAGCTATATTGGTTAAGATGATGAATGTGACAGAAAACCTAAACTGATGTTGGCTTAACCATCCTAGATTTTATTCTGTTATGTAAAAAAGGCCAGAAGTCAGCAGTTCCAGGCTTGTATGACAGTTCCATGCATTTTTAGAAATCATTTTCTTCTGGATTATTCCTGTGCCACCCCTACACTTCTCTCCTGTTTAGCATTGTTACAGATACCCGGCAGAGCTTCAACTAACATCATCATCAATCATCACATAAGATAGTAGAAAAAAATCACTATGATTCAATTTAAGAACGCTTCTATTAAGTTGCACATGTTAATACTGCTTAGAATTCTGAACTCAGTCCCATGTCCAAAGCAAGCTTCAGAGGAAGCTGGTTAATGTAGCATTATTTCAGGCAGCTCTGAACCCAACTGAACAGATGTTTCTAGTGCCATAGAAGGGACACTAGGCATTAGCAGCCCCTGCTATGCAGTCCAATGCCTAGAAATCTAGGCATAAATCTATCTTCTCCCACTCTCACTTCTCATGCTCATTCAGTCCCATATCTGTTGATTCCATCTTTCACATTTTCAAATGTTTATTATTGCTTTCATCCGTGTGGCTATAGTCTCTCAATCAGTTTCCTTATCTATAGACTTGGATCTAAGAAATCTATTTACAACATTGAAGACACATCCTTAAAACAAATAACTACTAAAATTTATTGTTATTCTGCTCTAACAAACTATCATTAACTGCAGAATAATGTCTAAATTTATTAATACCATTTATGTCTTCTGTGATTTCTCTGCTCCTTAAAATACAGAAATTTGTTTCCAAAATGCTATCCCATGACTTGTTAAAAGCCTAATATCATCTCAAAATGTCAGTGTATTACCAGAAAATTTAGTTTCTCACGATCAACTCTGGCTGTAAGCATCTGTTTTATGGAAGTGGTTTATTTTAAGGATGGATGATGATGTTCCTATTTTGTGCTAGGTCTAGAACTAGGCATAAGACTCAGCTGCTTTGATTGAATGACAGGTTCAAAGTAATTGCTAAGGATTGATCGTGTGGTCAATAGATTGGATATTTGATGATACCAAAGATATTAGCACTTAGCCCTGTGGCAAAATGGGTTTAAAATTGAAGATGAAATATTTATTATTTGTTATTCAACACTTCCTTGTTTTTTATTAACCTAAAGAAAACCTTCTTATCTTTACTAGCTTAAATCCAAGCTGTAAATACAAAAAGAAAAAAAAAAAAAACCCTCAAAATTGAACCCTATCATTTCATTACATTTAGATCCCCATAATAATAGCTACATTTGTTGATAGCTTTCCATGTGCCAAGCACTGTGTTTGGCATTTTATGTACATCTAATTTAAGTCACCTCCTTCTTTCTTTCCCGAGGTTTGATTTTAGATGAGGCATTCTTAACTCTCAAACTCATTTTAGCTACTTCAGCACATTGCTGAGTCACTCTTCTCCCTCTACCTGGGTCAATTCTCTTTCTTTCTTTATTCCATTAATTCTGCTATATTCCCAATGCAGTCGAATTTAATCTTTCTTGTTGCTTGCTAACTCCTTTCCTCAAGGCTCACCTTTTATTTCTATAAGTTCCCGTATTATTGACCCAAACTGTATTAGTCCATTTCACACTGCTATAGAGAACTGCTCAAGATTGGGTAATGTACAAAGGAAAGAGGTTGAATTAACTTGCAGTTCAGCATGGCTGGTGGGGCCTCAGGAAACTTACAATTATGGTGGAAGGTCAAGGAGAAGCAAGGCACCTTGTTCACAAGGTGGCAGGAAGGAGAGTGAATGCAGGACGAACTACCAAATACAAAAACCATCAGGTCTCATGAGTACTCACTCACGATCCTGCAAACGGCATGGAGGAAACCGCCTTCCTCTACTCAGTCTCTCTCTTCACATGTGGGGATTATAGAAATTACAATTTCAGATGAGATTTTGGGTAGGGACACAGTGAAACCATATCATGAACCGAGACAGTTTCTGCCTTAAGTGGAATGCTTACGTTAAGATAATAGCATCATTTTACCCTATTTCATGCTTTACAATTTTCTTAGCGATTTATCTCTCTTTTCCTTCTGTATCCTTTTCTCTTGCCATTCCGACCTTCTCTCTCTCTCTCTCTCTCTCTCTCTCTCTCTCTCTCTCACCTTCTCTCTCTCTCTCTCTCACACACACTCTGGACATCGATTCCTAATGTCTTTCTTTACTGTAGCCATCCTCCTCTCCCTACTTATCTTGTAAGTTATACTCAACTTGGCATTGCAGCTCTTGCACCTTTTTTTCCCTTGAAGGCTTTACCTGAGTCTCACCAAGTTTCGAAAGAGTGGGGTATGTGCTTCTGCCATGAATTCTGTACTTCTGTTTTTGTATTTTCAATTTCCTTTTTCCCCATGGCTTTCTATTTTAAAACACTCTCTTTTATTCTTCCAGAAACATCTTTAACTTCTCCCCCATAATCCCAAATTTATCTATCCTACACAACCAAACATCTAGATAAAATCTTCTATACCCACTGTATTTACTTCTTCACCTCCCACTTGCTCCCCTGTCTACTCTGCTCCCTCAGACTTCAGTAAATTTTCTTCTTTTCTATGGTGACTGCTGACCTTTGTGTCACTAAATCCAGTGTGTTATTTTCAACTATTTTATCACTTGATTCTTTAATAAGTGTGGACACTTTATTACTCCTTTCCTTTTGTTTTTGAATTTTGAGAACACTTTAAACTTTTTTATTTCTTGGTGAGAAGGCAATGGATAGATGAAAAAGAATATGTAGAGCAATAAAAGTCTACCTCTGACTCCTGCTCTCTATTTCCCTGGGTCTGCTTTCAAAAAGAAACTACTTTTAGCAGTCTCTCATCAATCTTTGCAGATGGAAAATATATATACATATATATTTTATTTTATATTTTCATATCCACTCAATGCCTCAATTCATTTTTACACAAAGACCCAGTATCTTATTCTATCACAAGTAACTTGTTCTCTAATTGTATATGCATAAATGTTTTGCAAATTCTTTCTTGTTAGAGATGAATCTTTTTAATGGAACAGTCCATTGTATTCTGACACCACTGTTTAACTGATGTAAAGAGTGCTTTTTTCACATTGTAATTACTATTAGTCTCAAGAAAGAGCCCTGGACTCTCTTAAACTGTAATAGAAAATTGCTGTTATACGTCAGTTTATGAGTGCAGATAGAACTACTGTATGATTCTGCTGGGCATTTCCCTGGGGTCTTTTTTCAGGATCTTTGCTTGGTCTATAAATATAAAATAAGAAAGACCAGGACACAGTATGGGGGCAGCTTTCCTCCTGGCAACATTTGACTTTTAGAGATGACTTTGTTATTCAGCACTTTCTCAAGTGCACTCATCTGAGTGTGTGAGTTGTTGTGACTGTTGAGCCCTCTCAGTCCATGGGCTTCCATTATTGGAATAAATGGAAGCCCATGTTTGTTAATTCTCAGAAATGTTCTTGAAACTTTTTTGACTCTTTCTTCCCCTTCATTTTCTAATTACATTTTTTGTTCTTTGGATATTGGCCCTCTTGGAATCATCTAATTCTCTTACCTTTTCTCTATTAATTTTTATTTATTTTTTCCTAATTTCTGAGACTTTTTTGAAATTTAACTTCCATATAAGTTTCATATTGCTGTTATAACAAATTATCACTCACTTGTAGCTGAAAACAAAAGAAATGTATTACCTAACAGTTCTGGAGGCTGGAAGTCTGAAACGGGTCTCACTGAGCTAAATCTAGTTGTCAGTGTCACAGGATCCTCAGCGTGTTGCTTTGCTAGCCAGAAACCTCTATGGCCAGTGGCACCTCTGTTTGAGTTTTGCTTGCGTCCGCTGGACTTGTTCTGCCACCTTGGCCCAGCAGGCTGTGCTCAGCTTGCACTACCAGACCAGATCCCATGCCTGCCGAGGGTGAGTCAGGCATGGAGCCATGAGGGATGTATAAGTGAGTGAATGCAGGGTCCAGGCAATGCACACAGTCAGGCATGCTGGCTGCTGCAGCAGATTGGGTAGCTCCAGGCACTAGCAAAGACTCTGGCTCCATGAGAGGCTGTAGCTGAACTAAACACAGTCAAGTGACTCCTGCTGTGGGGACTAAAGTCTGAATGAGGGGAATGCAGTGATGCCTGAAAGGTTGGAGATACGAGAAACCATAGAGCTCCAAAGAGGGTGTTACAGAATGTCAGAGGCCTGGCTTGGGAAGCCCTGAGGTCTGGGATCCCAAAAGGGCTGCAGCTCTTTTCTCCTAATTGCCTGCATCTTGGTGAGTAGGGAGGCATGTTTGGAGGGGGGAGGGGAGCGTGTTTCAGCTCATTTGTGCTACAGCTCTTTCACCTGCCACTCAGCTCCAACCCATGGCTCCTGGGCTGGCCTGGACCTGCCACTGCTTCCCATCGCATGGGGCAGGTGCCTGGCTATAGTGTTACAGACCCCTTAGCTCCCTCCCGCAGCTCGATGAGCCAGCCAAGGAAGAGTCACAGCTCCTTTTGCTCTCACTGTTTTGTGAGTCCTGAGTTTTTGCCCTGAGTCTAGGAAGAATGAAGTTACACAGACAACTGGAGGGTGAGCAAGGTGGAGAAGAGATTTACAGGGCAAAAAAGCAGCTCTCAGTGAAGAGGAGATATGAAATGGAAAGCTCCTATCCACAGGCAGGTAGTCCCAATAAGTGTCTGAGTCATGCTGAGTTTAAGGTTTTTATGGACTCAGAATGGAGGAAGTGCAGGGTGATTGGTCCATGGCTGGGAGGAACTATGTGCTGACTGATCTATGGGTGGCCATAGGTGGGCCTGGAAAAATAACACTATTGTATTAGTCAGGGTTCTCTACAGGGACATAAATAAGAAGATATATCCATATAGACACATAGATATACAAAGTGGAGTTTATTAAGTATTAACTCACACAATCGCTAGGTCCCACAATAGGCCATCTGCAGTCTGAGGAGCAAGGAAAGTCAGTTCAAGTCCCAAAACTGAAGAACTTGGAGTCCAAGGTTTGAGGGCAGGAACCATTCAGCACAAAAGAAAGATGCAGGCTGGGGGGCTAGGCCAGTCTAGTCTTTTCATGTTTTTCTGCCTGCTTTATATTCAAGCCATGCTGACAGCTGATTAGATGGTGTCCAACCGGATTAAGCATGGGTCTGCCTTTCCTAGCCCAGTAACTCAAATGTTAATCTCCTTTGGCAAAGTCCTTACAGACACATCCAGGATCAATACTTTGCATCCTTCAATCCAGTTAAGTTGACACTCAGTATTAACTATCACAACCATCCAATTGGCTAAGAGGCATCAAGGAAGTTCCCATTCTGGGTTGTGAACTCCACCTGGAAATGGTAGCCCAGCCTCCAAGTTTCAGGCCATTCCTGGCTTGAACGTTGGACCTCACCAGGGACCTGTCCCTCCCCTCCTAGGAACCAGTTTGCCTCCCACTACTGTCATCAGTAGAGCTGCCTTCCTTCCTGGAGGCCCTAGGGCAGGATCCAGAAGAGAATTGATCGTTTTGCTTTTTCCAGTTTCTAGAGGCTTCCTGCTTGTTTTCTTGGTTTATGACTGCCTTCCATCTTTAAAGCTAGCAATCACCCATTGACTCATTTTCACGTTGCACGTTGGAATTCCCTCTTCCATGTTTCAAAACGTCATTACTTTGGGCACACCTGGATATCCTAGCAGCTCTACCTATCTTTAAGGTCAATTGATTAGCAATTTTAATTCTATGCAGCTTTAATTCCTCTTTGCCATGTAATTTAATAAATTCTTCGGTTCTAGGGATTAGGACTTGGACATCTTTCAGGGCCTTTATATTTCCTATTATACTTCCCAAACCTGCCAGGCTTTTTTTTCCCCACTGCTGTGACCACATGTTGTTTGAATGTTCCTTTTCATGGAATGCTTTTCTTTTTCTTTTAAAAATGGTTTGAGTATCTTGCCTCTCTAAGAGTATTCATGATCCCTTACTGTTGTTGTAGCTTTAAATTTTTCTTTTCCATGCACAGTCTGTTTTCTCTTTATCCCTTACCCTCCTCATTGGTCTTGTTCTCTACATTTCATGTTAAAAGGCTCTTCATAGGTCATTTGTTAGGTTTGTGCATTATCATTTATTGAATGGCTTTCTTCAGATAGTTGGAAATCCTTCATTTTATAATTATTTTCAAACACGAGAGACTACAAAAATATCAGAAAACACTGCTGTTCCTGCTATTCTAATTTTTCTTTTTTTTTTTTCTATTCTCATAGCCAACTCCTCCTCATCCTATATCTCCCAGCTGACATGACACTATTCAAGGGTCAACTTTTTAAATCTCCTAGATTGAGTAAAAATATATTTGGTAAAGGATCCAGTAACATTCTGCATTTTCTTTTCAAAATCATCACACTTTTTATGATGTCCAATACACATGCCTTATTTGAATTCACTGGGACCAGAAAAAGAAGGAAACAAACGGTGTATTAGTCGATTTTCACACTGCTATAAAGAAATACCTGAGACTGGGTAATTTATAAAGGAAAGAGGTTTAATTGACACACAGTTCTGCATGGCTGGGGAGGCCTCAGAAAACTTATTGTCATGGCAGAAGAGTCAGCAAACATGTCCTTCTTCACAAGGCTGCAGGAGAGAACGAGTGTATGAGAACGCAGGAAAAACTACCATTTATAAAACCATCAAATCTTGTGAGAATTCACCCACTATCACCAGAACAGCATAGAGGAAACCACCCCCATAATCCAATGACTTCCGCCAGGTCTCCTTCAACATCTAGTGGTTACAATTCCAAATGAAATTTGGGTAAGGACACAAAACCTAAACATATTAGTCAGCATTGAGGGAACTATCATTGGGAAGTAGTGGGCCTATTTACCTTCCTGCCACTGCAGCCAAGAACACAGCAGATCTTCCTTAGGAGAGCATTGGTGGAAATGGCATACTGTCTCCTCCAGGCTGACCTAAGTGTGGTCAAGAATACAGGAGAAAGAAAAAGGTGAGTTTATCTACAATGTGATTTAAAGGGGCAAGTAAAAAAGAGGAGTAAAGGACCAGATAGATAAGATGAAAGGGTATTCTGCTGGATCTAGGGAATAAGGCTTATACTGGGAATGATAACATTTTCACTCTCTGGCTCCTTTAATATGAAGTTTTCTTTCGTTTCAGATATTATAAAATCTAGTTTTGATCAGTCATGAGTAGTCTAACACACTGTGCTCTGTGTTTATCCCTTTGATGCGAATTCCCTAAGTTTAGTTTACTTACCTCAGGTCCTGATTTGCAATTACCTCCATTGGCAAACCATCCAGATTTCTTTCTCAGACATTCTGATTTCACTTCCCTGCTCATCTCTACAATTTGTGCTCTGCCGGTTGGACATTGTGTTCAAGCTCCAGTAAGAAACTTGCCCTCCCTATTCCAAGCCAGTTGGAATTTCTGATTGTCTCTCTTAACAGGCTTTATATTTATTCCCTTTCCTCTCCAGCCATGCATATAAGGGGAGCAGTATTTGGGAAACTGAATGGATTAAACGTGATGAGTAGGAGCAAAAGTAAGCACTGGGCTAGCAAGACTTGATCTGAAATGCTGGAAGAAATATGAACATGAAGATCCATGAAGATACTCGGGCATTTTACTGCACACTTAATCATTCTTAAACATATGATTTTCTACTTACTGGTATAAAAAATGTTCTGTAGCCAATTTCTCTGATATCCGGGACATCAGTGGCTATTTGTTATTCTTTTCTGTCAAGATTTTGAATCCTATTTAAGAGGTGTTTGGAATCTGTATGGTACCAATATTCTGGCTTACAGTCATTGCCCAAAACTCCTTGGTTGTTAATATAGTTAATGAATATATTCCTTGTAGAACTGTTACACAGGAATCCAAAAATTTAGAAATTTGTACAAGTATAGTTTTGAGGAACAGATAAAATTAATATTTATCATTTAAATGATTTTAGTACCTATTATATCTTTGACAAAAGTACTATTTATTCAATGATTTGTCCCTCTATGCCTATTAAACTCTATAAAGAATCTATAAAAGATTTAATATAGTTAACAACTATGATTTTAATGACTTTAATTAAAATAACAAATTGCTTTTGATTCTTCAGTGGCTATCGCATTTCTTGGCTATATGAAATATCACATTCATTTCCATGTTTTAAAAATAGCTTTAAAAAACGTTAAAACAGGATGAAGAACATTTAGAATGGTTTTGTCATTTATGTCTCTCTTTTTAAAAAATGATTTGGCATCTTTTACTCATAAAAGATGGAAATATATGATGAGAAAAGAACAATGACAATATGGAGAAATAGAGATAAAAAAGCAAACCTTACCAATGCAATGCTTGATTGCATGGAAACAATATATTATTGTTATTCAAATGAGATTTTTCCATCAATTTATTTTCCATTGTTATCTCTATTCTATAGTCAATCCCTTCCAGTTCTGTATTGCATTCATCAGGGTTTGGTATCAACACCAGTGAATACTCCCATCTCAACCATGGTAAACTAGGTTAAGCTGCAGCCAGGCTAACAGACAACTGGTACATATCAGTGGCTTATCAACAAAGGTTTCTCCCGTATGCTCTGTGTCCAAGATGGGCTTACTGAGCCTCCACTCCATGTCTTTTGAAGGACATGGGCAGACATTGTGGAAGAGGGACACAGCCCCTGAGAACCCTGGACTGCTCCTCTGATTTAAAAATAATACACATGCCATTTCCATACACATTTCATTGGTCATAACAGGTCACGTGGTCATGCCTGAGTTCAACATGCTGGGAATGTATAGTTTTTTCCAAAGGGAGGGTGATTAAAGATGCATTGGATATAAAGGTGACTAAAAATACAATATATCTCATTTCTTCTTCTGCATGAAGAAGATTTAGTACTTTGAGGTTGCGTAAACTGTTCAAGGTCACACAACAGGTAAGTTATCAGACAAAAATTCACACTTAAACAGTTTAATTTCCAAAGCATGGGATTACAGTTTTACTGTGTCTCTCTTTCCTGAATATGGTTTGAGACTCTCCTGTCACTGAGTAGTATGAAAAATTAGATTTCTTGAAAACATTTATAGAGAATCCATATTTATCAGAACTGTCCTACATTAATGGAATTCAAAATTTCCTGTTTTTTTTTTTTCTCTTTTGTCCTTCCTTTGGTCATATCACAGTCATAAACTTGATTTTTACACAAAATTTTTATCTGCCTCTTCATGCATACAAAATCTGTGTAGTTACTTGAAGATACTGCTGATGAGGAAGAGAATGCCAATGTTTAATCAAACACAGGACACCACAGGTCATGGGAAAACTGCATAATATATATCACATTTTCTAACTTTTAAAGTAGTTGACAGTTTGGTTTCAATCATTGTAGTTTTAGTTTCTAACATTATTTTACATTGTTTGCTTTCTAACTAAAGAGTTCAAGTGAATTGTAGTATAACTCATTTCTTTTTCATTGCTATGGACTATTGCAATATCATTCAATTACACAATCTCATAGAATGCTTGGGGACAAATCTTTTAAGGATATTTGACACTCAAAATTACATTTAAGACATTTATATATATATATATATCTAGAGAACCTATAGTATTTAGATCTGATATGGATTATTCCTTTTCATGAAATAAATATTTGGATTTTGATGATTCTTGCCTCTTTAGCTGTGCAACAATTTTTTTAAATAGCGTTTTAAGTAGTTTAATTTAAATATGTTTTAAATAGCTGATATTTGTATTTATAAATATATTTTTAAATAATACAGAAAAAATAGATTATAATATTAGGCTAGCTTGCTATTTTACTTGTAGAATGTTCTAAATGCATGACAATTCCTGTGTAACATCATAAAACACATTCCTGTCAGTGCCTGGGGATAAACTGTTAACCATTTCGTTTCTGATCTTTTGTTAACTGCATGTGGTGTTGAGGCTGGGGGAAGACAAATGATAAGAACAATATTTTGAAGATGAAAAATGGGAGGCAAGTGAAGACTTTATTAAGAATACTATTCCAAGGATGTTAAAGTAAGTAAAATGCTATAAATATTCATAGCATTTGGTATTGTTCAAACTAAATATCTTATTAAAATATAAGTATTTTTAGTATTAATTATTTCCTATTTGAATATAACAGTTCCTAGGCTGGGACATGTTTGTTACTACTCAAAATGATACTTGGTACCAAGGATATATCACACATTATATGTTGAATAAACAAATATTGCATAAGAAAAGTAAAATACTTACAATTAATTTTATAACTGGAAATTAAATTTAACTTATTGTGGAGTTCTTTATTTGCAATTAAGTATAAATATCAATAATTTATAGGTTATTTTATTAAGGATAAAATGACATACTAATTAAAATTAAAAATCACAGTGACAAAGTGATTATATTTTAAAATTAATTTTAGGAGAAACAGTTGAGAAATCTGAAAATTACTTTGAAAGTGTAATTGACTTACCTGGCAATAGAGTGCAGCTTTTATAACTGGCTTTTGCATAATAAATAGTCACTATTTCAGGTTTCAGTTTAACAGCACTCTAAGACTCTATTAAAGTTTCCAGGCACAGAGTCAGATTTTTAAAGTCCACAACAACGTCCAGTTGGAGAGGTGATTTGGCTTTCTTCAATATTTTCTTCTAAATGTAAGATAATCTTACTTCTCAGTGAAGCCTAACTCAAATTATTTGTACTAGAAATCAAATTATCCAAGAACAATTAAATCTGTGCATTCCAAGTTATTTTCTGATGTTTTTACCAGATTGGCTTAAAGTATGTAGTACTTTTTGCTAAATAAACAGGCATCCTTATAAGGAAAATTCAATATAGACACTAAGACTGAATGTTAAAGAGGATATTTAATTATTGTTTTAGTTTATAATTCTTCATAATACCTAGAAATATGAAAATCCTTGCAGATCTAATGTTCCCTATAGTTTGTTTCCATGTATGTAAACAAGAAGCTAGACTTATTAACTATGTGTTTTTAAATAATGGTATGTATTTGAATAAAAATCAATATAAACTTCTTAGAAGTTTGTAATCTGAACTCCTTATGTTCAAAAATTTTTTGGGGTTCAAAACACCAGTATCATAAAAACAGTTCGTTTTATTGTGATTTGCGATTTCGATAACATTTTATATATTTTTTTCTTATATGATCTTCTTAACAATTATATGTTGCAGGCAGACTATTTATTAACTAATAGACTATAACTTAGAGAGTTTCAATGATTCGTGATGTTTACAAAGTTAATGCAGACACAATTAAGACTTCCAATTTTAATTCTCTTTTCAGCATGGCAAATGTTTTTATATGTTTAACATATTTTTATTTATAATTTCATAATACTTACATATCATTCCATGTTGAGTTTTGTTATCTTGAGTAAATTCTTATTAACTTGGGGAATTTCCCTGGCAATACTATATTTCAGGATTTAAAAAGATCTTTAAAGCAGAATCCCAAACAGTATATCTCAAATTGTGATTCACAGACAACCTGTTACGGAGTGAATTGTTTTGATGTTTGGAAATGCAGGCCCCTTAGATCTATATAATGATAAGAATCTCTGAGGAAGGGTCAAGGGTCTGCATTATAACAAGCTCTCTGGGTAACATAAAACATATCTAACAATTTCACATAAATCTTACCAGTGAAAGAAGGTAATAAAACTGGTAGATAAATTGTGGTTAATCAGGAAATGCCTTTTAATGCTAAACTGAGTTTTAGGATGAGATGGTAATGTTATTATACATTGCCAACCAAAGGAGGTTATTAAATAATTATTTTATGGAATAATTTACCTAATAATGTAATGAAAGTTAACAAAAAGTAGAAATAGACCTGAAAACAAGGTAAGCTTTAGAAGGCGATTTCACAAATTTAGTCATAAAATGGTGTAAGGAGAGAAGAGGATGGGATTAATTAAAGGCAAATATAAAAATAGAAAATAAGAGGATCTTTGAGGGAAGAATAAATATAAGATTTAATATAATGCATGAGGGAATGACTTTAGGTTTCTAAACCAACAATCACTTAGTGGTAGTAACACAAACAGTGAAATAGGGAAGGTTCATAACTTGGGTTAGGAATAATTTGCCAACTATAAGCATATTAAATTTTGGAATTCAGTCAAGACATTCTAGGTAGAAATATGGATTGTAGCAAATCTATGAGGTGATGTTACAAAAATGCTTTGAGAATTATTAGCATGAAAGTGAAACCTGAAAGAATGAAAGTATAAGAAATATCTGAGAAAAATGAACAAAAAGGAGATAAAACACTGATGATAGATAAGTCTCAGAGTCATGGTTAATGGTAAGCACAGAGCACAGTTGTTGGCTCTTCGTGTGTATGAACTCATTTAATTGCGCGAAAGCCTTACGAGAAGGGTACTATTGTAATCCACTTTTTAGAGGTAAAGAAACTGAGATCCTAGGAGGTCTAGAAATGGCTTAAGATTCCAGAAGTAGAAAATAGCAGAAACAAAATAGTAAGCCAGAATATTTGGCTTCAGAGGCAATGCTTTCTATAATCTACTTGATTCTTGTGCCTTAGTTATGAAAGCTAATGAGCACAGGGAGCCAAGGAAGAACACTATTAAGCTTACACACATCCAGATAAAGAATGAGGAGAGCTAAGTCCTAGGAAACTATAGAATAGATATATGGAATCTTTATACAATCTTTTTTCATTTATTAACCCCTGACTACAGATACAACATGAATAATAATGGCAAAACTTCCTATCATGGGAGAAGTTTGAAGGTCTGAGAAAGAGATCATATTTCTGAATTATTGACCTCTGTGCAAAAATAAAGGACAAAGATATTGTCCTAATCATTATGTTGCCACATACAAAAATTAACTTAATAGAAAATAGTAATTAGACAGAAAGACTTAAAACCATAAAGAGGAAAATGTTTCTCCAGTTCATTAACTCAGAAGTGATAAGTGAATTATTTCCTAATCCAACTAACTTGGGAATCTGTCAAACATAACAAAGAATATGAATGCAACTTATTTCTGGTAAATCGATAGGATAGAATGGCTAATTATTCTATCCTATCGATCCCATCCACACACAATTATTATATTGAAATTGTATCTAAATTCTATTGAAGAGATGTTTTCAGTAAAGTTAAAAAAGACCAAAACAGGCCGGGCGCGGTGGCTCACTCCTGTAATCCCAGCACTCTGGGAGGCCGAGGCGGGTGGATCACGAGGTCAAGAGATCGAGACCATCCTGGTCAACACGGTGAAACCCCGTCTCTACTAAAAATACAAAAAATTAGCTGGGCATGGTGGCGCGTGCCTGTAATCCCAGCTACTCAGGAGGCTGAGGCAGGAGAATTGCCTGAACCCAGGAGGCGGAGGTTGCGGTGAGCCGAGACAGCGCCATTGCACTCCAGCCTGGGTAACAAGAGCGAAACTCTGTCTCAAAAAAAAAAAAAAGACCAAAACAGTATGTAGTAATTTTATTCCTCTTATGTATAAGTATTGCATGTCTGAAAAGATGAAAAGGGAGTAAGTCAATCAAATACATTCCCATTCATCATATGTGATATAGATTTTATGGGCCAGACAGGGCTGAACATTTTTACGCCCTGGTAAAATTTATGGTCACAGTTAATACCTATTCCATAATTTCGCAAGCCCAGTAACATACACTTTTATTTGGTAATCCTTGCCTCTTAGTTAGTTTAGGCTGTGTCTTAGTTCATTTGGATTGCCACAAAAAATGCCTTAGATAGAGTAATTTATAAGCAACAGAAATGTATTGCTCACAGTTCTGGAAGCTGAGGATTTCAAGATCAAGGCAGCAGACTTTGTGTCTGGTAAAAGCTCACTCTGTGCTCCACAAACAGTGCCTTGCTGTTGAGGCCTCATATTGCACAAGAAAGGGTTGTTTACTTATCTCTTATAAGGGCAGTAATCCCATTCATGAGATTGGAACATTATGACTTAGTCACTTTCCAAAAGCCTCACCTCTTAATGGTATCACCATGAGTATTAGGTTCCAACATATGAGCCTGAGGAGAAGGTGACCAAAATTCAGACCATAGAAGGATGCTGTAACACAAGAGACAAGGTGGCTTAAATGACAGTTCTGGAGGCTGTGAAGTTTGAGATCAGGCTGCCAGCAGGGTCGAGGTCTGGTGAGGTCTTGCTGACTTGTGTATAGCCCCTTTCTCACTGTGTCCTCAATTGGTTTAAAAGAGACGTTCTGGTGTCTCTTCCTCTTCTTCTCATCACATCATGAGGGTACACCTTCAAGACCTCATCTCAACCTGATTACCTGCCAAACACCCCCCTTCCTAATATAATCACCTTGGGGGGTAGGGCTTCAACAATATGGATTTTGGGGGTACACAGACATTTAGTTCATAACACCTTATGTTGATGGGAATTGACTCATGCTGATCACTAAAAATGTGTAGCCCATTTTGCTATTACCTCCTTTAGGATGAAGACAGAATCCAGCTTAAACTATTGTTAATAGCCCTCAATTTTACTTCTGACCTCCACATTCTGCAAAAATTATTTTTCTGAAATACAGCTCATTAATTCATTCATTGTTCAACAAAAATACATTGTGTTCCTGCTGTGTGCAAGGCATTCTGTTAGATGCTGTTTAAATTATCCTCCTTTTAAATTAAAAAAAAAGGTAGACTAATCCTTTCATGGTTTTTAATTTATGCTTATGCAATATGCAAATACAGTTACTACATTACCTACAAAATAAATCTAACTGTTAAACTCCAGAGTGTTTTAAAGTATGGTCTTGACCTTTTTTGCCTTTCACGTTCTTCCTGCTATTCTAGATGGATAGGAGTAATTCTTTCTTCCATACTCTTTCTCCATTATTTATCTATATTCAACATTTCCTCTCAAGTCCATTTTCTAACATTTTATCCCACAAATGTCCTGTTCACCATTTGAAGGATAACACAAATGCTATTTTCTACAATGAGGCTTTTTCTCATTTTCTAAAACCTGTCCTCTTTCACCTCTTCACCCAAGTAATCTTTTCCTAGTATGAATTCTGGTAAAATTCTACCTATAGTCTTCCTAAGACACTCAGTTTCCAACTAATGAGCACTTACTGTGTGGCAGTCACCATCCTGTAACCTGGAATGTGGTCAGGAAGAAACAGACAACACATTTCAGTCTCTGAATTTAAATTAGGTCTAATGGGAAGATTGGCATATAAATAGCAGAGTAAAAAACATTTGGTTGGTGCAGTATCATGCTAATGGTAAGAAATGGGAAACCAATTTAGCAAACAACTCTGGACGAAATATGGGGAGGGATAACATTAGAAGGAATACTTAATGTAGGTGACAGGGGGATGGATGCAGCAAACCACCATGGCATATGTGTACCTATGTAACAGTCCTGCATGATCTGCACATGTACCCCAGAACTTAAAGTATAATTAAAAAAAAAGAAAAAAATGAGGAATGTTTAAAAATATAAAGTAAAATGATGATGAAAAAAATTGAGACCAAAATTCTAAATTCTCTATCAATTCAAGCTCTATAAAATACTGCATCTTGCTCAGTGATAAGAAATAATCTCTATGATGTCTCAAACACAAGGAAAGCCTCAAGATGTTATAACTTATCTTTCAGGCAATGAAAACATAAAGTAAAAATCTTTTAAGTCTTTTTATGTAGGAAGCAGAAACTATTCCTTAATTACATACTATATTCCCGTTGTATAAGTAGATACTTAACATATGAAACAATTTTATAGAGGAAGGAATACTTCAGCTTCTACTATAGAAGGATACCAGCTCTATGAAGATAAATATTGGCCAAAGTTTTTCTCATTGCACATGATGGCATTTGCAGCTCTAAAATTGCTGCCTTATCCTTAAAATATCATCATCGGTTCAAGGATATGGTCATTATCAAGCTAAATCTAAGGGAAATTAAATAATGTGGCTTTTACAGAACAAATGAAAAATAACACCAATTTTAATAAAGACATATAAAAAGTTATAGAAGAACTTTACATAGTGATTACCTCGTTCACAATTGTGTAACTACCAAAAGAAAAGATCATTCCAGGTTATCCTATGGCTATACCACAATGCAAAGCAGTAGGAGAGTCATATAAAGAATCACTTCATTCCAGTATTCCTAACAGAAGGTACATTGAAAAACCGATATAAATATATATTTAAAAGTTTTTTCAACATCAGAGTTGATTATTGAAGCTGAGAGTGCTTGTCAGTATAAGTGATAATACCTGTTTTGATGTTAACCCAAGTAAATTGCATTCTGATGACCAAATTGATTAAAAAAATAGATGTAAGCTTTTCATAGTATGAATTTTTGAAAGGAATACTTTGAAAGCATACATGGTTTGAAAGACAACCGTATGTGCTGGTTCAAAGCAGCCTCTTGAGCAAGGGTTTGAATCCTGGCACTAACACTACCGCTGTGACATGCTAGCTGCTTCATCTTGGCAAGCCACTTAAATGCTAAGGTCCTCATCTGTGAAGCGTGATGATGATACACCTCGTCCATAAGGTTATTGCAGCAGGTAGCTGAGAGTCTATGTATGAAATACTTAGGACATTGTTTGGCAGATGGTGATTGCTATAAAATATTTGCTGTTATTGTTATATATTTTATTATTGGGACCAATAAACAGGTTTAATTTAAAGTCACACTTACATTTTAGGTAATGTTCCAGATGATTTTAGCATCAAGATGCAAAACGTTGATTGATATAAACAAAGATGACACTTAAAGTAGTTTCTCATTTTGTTATTAGCAAGTGCTAATGGCCTTTAGGTCATGGACACCTTCAAGACTCAAATATCATCTTCAATGCTCAAATTCTTTCATCTGGGAAAAGTCTATTCATATATATATATAGCTTTCCAACCTATTTTAGGAGATTTAAGGACAACATATTAGTAAACTCTTACATAGTTAATATTTTTGGACAGGTACTGAAAAAGATTTCGTGACAAAGACACCAAAACCAGTCACAACAAAAGGAAAACTTGACAAATGGGATCGAATTAAACTTAAGAGCTTCTGCACAGCATAGGATACTATCAACAGAGTAAATAGACAACCTACAAAATGAGAGAAGATATTTGCAAACTATGCATCTGATAAAGGTCTAATATCCAGCATCTATAAAGAACGTAAACAAATTTGTAAGAGAAAAGCAAACAACCCTATTAAAAAGTGGGCATAGGATATCAATAGACACTTTTCAAAAGAAGGCATACACACAGCTAACAAACATAAAAAAAAGCTCAATATCACTGATCATTAGAGAAATGCAAATCAAAACCACAAGAAGATACCATCTCACACCAGTCAGAATGGCTGTTAAAAAGTCAAAAAATAACAGATGCTGGTGAGGTTGCAGAGAAAAGGAAACTATGATACCCTACTGGGAGTGTAAGTTAGTTCAACCATTGTGGAAAGCAATATGGTAATTCCTCAAAAAGCTAAAAGCAGAACTACCATTCCACCCAGCTATCCCATTACTAGATATATAGTCAGAGGAATATAAGTCATTCTACCATAAAGGCACATGCATGTGAAAGTTCATTGCAGCACTATAATAGCAAAGACATGGAATCAACCTAAATGCCCCTCAAAGAAAATATGGTACATAAACACCATGGAATACTATGCAGCCAAAAAAAAGAACAAGATTATGTCTTTTTTGGGAACATGGATGGAGCTGGAGGCTATTATCCTTAGCAAAATAACACAGGAACAGAAAACCAAATACCGTATGTTCTCACTTATAAGTGGGAGCTAACTGATGAGAACATATGAACACAAAGAAGGGAACAATAAACACTAGGGTCTACTTGAGAGTGGAGGGTGAGAGGAGAGAGAAGAGCAGAAAATAACCCAATAGTTACTGGGTACTGGGCTTTGTACCTGGGTGATGAAATAATCTGTACAACAAATCCTCATGACATGAGTTTACCTATGTAACGAACCTTCACGTGTACCTCTAAAGCTAAAATAAATGCTTATTGAAAAAATTAATAACTTTTAAGGGTTAGATTTATTTTGTAATTATTCTAATGAAAATATTAGGTAATTTTTTGTTTTTTGAGATGGAGTCTCACTCTGTCATCCAGGCTGGAGTACAGTGGCATGATCTCAGCTCACTGCAACCTCTGTCCGCAGGGGTCAAGCAATTCTCCTATCTCAGCCTCCTGAGTGGCTGGGATTACAGGCGTGCACCACCATTCTCGGCTGATTTTTATATTTTTAGTAGAGACGGGGTTTCACCCTGCTGGCCAGGCAGGTCTTGAACTCCTGACCTCATGATCCGCCTGCTTCGGCCTCCCAAAGTGTTGGATTACAGGCATAAGCCACCACACATGGCCAATATTAGGTAATTTTATGTACAGAACGAAAATTTATCTTATCTAAGACATTTACATGAAAAAGACACTTGCACACACATTTGTAGTGACACAATTCACAATTGCAAAAACATGGAACCAGCCTAAATGGCCATCAACCAATGAGTGGATAAGGAAAATATAATATATATATGCATGGAATGGTACTCGGCCATAAAAAGAAACAAAATAATGGCATTCGCAGTAACCTGGATGGAGTTGGTGACCGTTATCATAAGTGAAGTTACTCAGGAATGGAAAACCAAATACCATATGTTCTCACTTACAAGTGGGAGCTAAGCTACAAGGACACAAAGGCATAAGAATGATACAGTGGACTTTGGGGACTCCAGGGAAAGGGTGGGAGGAGGGTAAGTGATAACAGACAACACACTGGGCAGAGTATATAATATCCAGTTGATGGGTGCACCAAAATCTCACAAATCACCACTGAAGAACTTATTTATGTAACCAAAAACCACCTATTACCCCAAAACTATTGAAATAAAAAATTTTAAAAAATGTTATTTGTATATCATCTCTGAATATAATTATTTATATCATTATTTCGTAATTTGAAAATAATTGCCACATTTTTCTTTCTTTATAAAAAACCTTAAAGTTTTTAAAGTTGCTTGAAAAACATATTCAGAATTGTACCCTAAAGACAGCTCTGACATCTAGATGACAACTTGCCTTAATTGGAAACATTAGGAAGAAACATTGATTGCACCAATCACTAAAAGATGACACTATAGCAGCCCTGAAGTATTTATTCAGAGCAATTGAGGTGTGAGATTTTTTTTCCCATGGTAAAAAACACCTGCTGAGTAGGCAAAATTTTTGCCTATAACTACATTCTGCTGTTGTAGTCACTGCAGTAATTAAACTTTAATATAGTTAATGTTTTAGACATTAAAAGTAATATCCTCATTTCATAATTTAAAAAATCATTAGGCTGGGCACGTTGGCTCATGCCTGTAATCCTAGCACTCTGGGAGGCCAAGGGGGGCGGATCACCTGCGGTCAAGAGTTCAAGGCCAGCCTGGCCAACATCGTGAAACCCCTTCTCGACTAAAACTGCAAAAATTTGCTGGATGTGGTGGCACTCGCCTGTACTCCAAAATACTTGAGAGGCTGAGGTAGGAGAATTGCTTGAACCCAGGAGTCGGAAGCTGCAGTGAGCCAAGATCGTACCACTGCACTCCATCCTGGGCGACAGAATGAAACTCCGTCTCCATCTCAAAAATAAAAAATCAGTGAATGCACTTTAATAGATTTTTGTTTCCACCAGACTGGAAGAAAAGGATTCTGTAATAACATAATACTTTTTTCTTTACCCATCCAGTTACAACTCTAGAACTTCCTCACTTTCTCAATTTCTTTATTCTTCCGCATTTCTTTCAAAGGCTCAGAAATTGGTCTGAAGGAGTCACCAGTGAAACAGTATCTGATTGTTCCCACTGCAAGATGCTCTCAAGATAAAGTACTTCTTTCCCATGTTGTCACCATGCCAAGTGTGTGGAAACTGTTTCTTATCTGTTTGCTAGTTTGGGGAACAAAGTGCTTAGGCTCAATTCTATGTTCATCCCGTTGCCTGAGTCTACATGTGTAGGGATATGTAGTCTTTTAGAATGGAAAAAAAGTTAAAATCTCTCTATCCTTTGAGACTTTCCACACCTAAATTCAAGGATTTTTTTTTTTTTTTTCTCGACAGGGTCTCGCTCTGTTGCCCAGGCTGGAGTGCAGTGGCGCGATTTCAGTTCATTGCAACCTCTCTCCTGAACTCAAGTCATTCTCCCACCTCAGCTTCCTGAGTGGCTAGACTGCAGGTGTGCACCACCATGCCTGGCTAATTTTTGTATTTTTTTGTGGAGACAAGGTTTTGCCATGTTACCCAGATTGATCTCAACTCTTGAGCTCAAGCGATTAGTCCACTGTGGCCTCCGAAAGTGCTGGGATTACAGGTGTGACACACTGTACCTCAGCCTCAAAGATTTTAAGTGTAAAATTCAACATCAGCACCCTTGTACCCATCACAACTATCAACATATAGAATGTTTGCTTCATTCCAAAGAGTTTCCATATTCTGCTTTGCAATCAGTCTCTTCCCTTTTCCATGGCCCCAGGCAGCACTAATCAGCTGTCACTATACTTTTGCCTTTTCTAGAATTTAATTTAATAAAATCAAAAAGCATGTAGTCTTTTGTAGTTGTCTTTTCTTATTTATTTAGCATAATTGTTTTGTGATTCATCCCTATTTTTATACATGTCTGTAGTATATTCCTCTTTATTGTGGAGTTCTGTATTCCATTGTATGGATAATTCATTGATTAGTTGACTGACCCATCACATCACCTCACCTATATCAGATAATGTGTGCAAGAGAATTAATCTTTTGTAATGTTTTGTAGTGTTAAGCTTCTTAGATTAATTGGTGAAGAGTTTTCAAGCTGAAAGATTTAGCGAATTTTTAGGCTAAGTAAGAACAAGGCTGATAAGGATGCAGCATTGATATTGCACAATTTAAAGTACTTTCTCCTGGCATTTTACTTAGAGGTGCTTTAACACAGATTTGATACTTTATTCTATTATCCCCATGGATTAACCTTGAAATAGAAGTGAGAAGTTAATATCACGTAGTATCCTGCTTGAACAAATCAGTGTTTTTGTTTTTTTTTTTTTGAGACAGAGTCTAGCTCTGTTGCCAGGCTGGTGTGTAGTGGTGAGATCTCGGCTCACTGCAATCTCCACCTCCTGATTTCAAGCGATTCTCCTGCCTCGGCCTCCCAAGTAGCTGGGACTACAGGTGAGCACCACCATGCCCAGCTAATTTTTGTATTTGCAGTAGAGATGGGGTCTCACCATGTTGGCCAGGATGGTTTCTATCTCTTGACATCGTGATCCACCTGCCTGGGCCTCCCAAAGTGCTGGGATTACAGGTGTGAGCCACGACAAAACAAACCGGTGTTTTATTCCTGGATAGAGGTATCTCCCCAGCTCCAGGCTGGTGGTGAGAACATTGTGTCAAAGCTTCAAAAAACTTTATACCTGCAAATTCTCTTATCTTTTTGGGGAATGATTCAATATAAGAAAATAGCTGAGGATCATGTGATACTTGAAAAAAGTCCTTTAATCTGAGTTTAGGTGTCAAAATGAACAAATAAGAAATAATTTGGAAAGAAAAGAAATATTCATTTTCTATACTGCTAACAAATTACTACAAACTTACTAGCTGAAAGCACACATATGTGTTGTTGCAGATTTTGTGGGTCAGGAGTTCTGGCAAGGCGTGGCTGGATTCTCAGTTTAGGGTCTAATATGGCTACAATCAAGATGTCAGTTGGAAATGGGCGTGGTGGGGCACACCTGTAGTCCCATCTACTCAGAATGCTAAGGCAGGAGGACTGCCTGAGCCCAGAAGTTCCAGGCTTTAGTGAGCTATGATTGCACAACTGCACTCCAGCCTGGGTGACAAAGCAAGACCCTATCTTAAACAAACAAACAAAACAAGGCGTTAGCCAGGCTGCATTTACATCCCTATGCTTGACTAAGGAAGATTGTGGTTCCAAGCACACTAAGATTGTTGGTAGAATTCCTCACGTATGCTTGTAGAACCGAGGATATTGTCTGTTGACTGGAGACTTCCATAAATTCCTAAAGGTTGCCATAATCCTTAGCCCAGAGGTTCCCAACCTTTTCGATATCAGGGACCAGTTTCGTGGAAGACAATTTTTCCATGGATGGGGATGCTTAGGGGTGTGGGAACTTGAGGGGTGGCGGTGGGAAATGAATGAAGCTGTTTTCAGGCATTAGATTCTCATAGGAGTGAGCAACCTAGATCCTTCACGTGCACAGGTCAGTTCACAATAGGGTTCACATTTCTGTGAGTATCTAAGGCCACTGCTAATCTGACGAGAGGCAGAGCTTAGGCAGAAATGTTCCCTCACCTGCCACTCACCTTCTGCTGTGCAGCCCAGTTCCAAACAGGCTCTAACCCTCACCCTAACCCTGCCCCAGCCACATGAGTTTTCCAGCACCGCCTCGTCTTCACACAGTATGGAGAAACTCAAGAGCAAGTCTACTAGCAAGGAAAAGTCACACAATGTAACGTAATCATGGGAGAGACAAAGAGAGGAATCCCACACAGGATGAAGCACCTCCGTGATTACTGCACTTCTGGAACTGCATCTAGCCCGGACAGACACAGGTCCCATTCAAACTTGAATAGGAAGAAAGAGGCTCCAGAAAAGATATCTCCAAGAAAAACAAGTCAGTTTCTTGATGTATTTGATATAGCAAATAGGCAAAGCAAAAAGGATACAATGTTAAATCCCCATGACAACCAAAGGTTGCATAAACATTAAATAATAAGTGCTAAACACTGAGCTTACCAAAAGTGCAGTAAAATTATTTTGGAGGTTGGGCAGAGATGTGTATGTGTGTGTACACAGTTGGGGTAGCAAAATAGACATCTAAATCTTCATATTCCATGGTATGTTAATATCTAAAACCAAAAAGATAAAGACAATGCATGCACATTTATGAAGAGCATTAGCAGTAAATAGATGGAGGAATTACAGAGCTGAAAATCACTACTTATGGCAAATACACAGGAAGATGTGTGTGTGTGTGTGTGTGTGTGTGTGTGTGTGTGTATTCAGCAAAGTTTACTCTTATCAGTCATACACTTCCTAATTTGAATTTTTCAAACTATGTACTTATATAATCATGAAGATAACAATGAAAGAGGAAGTTTAATGAGAATATGAACATTTTACTTCATATACCTTAGTATTACTTGAATTTATTTTTATAAAATGTATATAAATTTAAATTTGTTGTTAAAAAACAAAAACATCTCCTTGCTTCTTCCATGTTCTATAGACTATGAAGCCTGTGAATGAATTTTAAGGAGAAAGAGATCATCTTCTTTGAGGATGAAATAGAACAGGAGTAATAATAGGACAGCTAATGGAGAAGGCACCGGGTATAAAATTAGGAAGAATAAATTTCAATAAAATTACAGTTCTGGCCAGGCCTACAGTTACATTTCAAGAAGACAAGAGTTGGACAAAGAACCTCATTAATGGTGTGCCAGGCACTGTGAAGGTGCTTTACCCAATATTCTCACTTATCACCGTAACACTGTGACAGATACTTCTTTTTTTTTTGAGACCGAGTTTCGCTCTTGTTATCCAGGCTGGAGTGCAATGGCGCGATCTCGGCTCACCGCAACCTCCGCCTCCTGGGTTCAGGCAATTCTCCTGCCTCAGCCTCCTGAGCAGCTGGGATTACAGGCACGCGCCACCATGCCCAGCTAATTTTTTGTATTTTCAGTAGAGACGGGGTTTCACCATGTTGACCAGGATGGTCTCGATTTCTTGACCTCGTGATCCACCCGCCTCGGCGTCCCAAAGTGCTGGGATTACAGGCGTGACAGATACTTCTTACCCCACGTTCCGGAACACGGGACTAATAACAAGATGTGAAAGGACTTGCTCAGACAAACCAAGCCTCTTAGCGTCAGAGCAAGAACTGACTCCAATAGCCTCGGTTATTCAGGGCTCTATACTGAATCCATGGGTAGCTGCAGCTCTTTGCATGTAAAATTTGCTTTATTTATTAAATAAAAACCTCTATCATTGTGCTACTTAAATATGCCCACTACAATCCTGTTTACATGCATTCCACTAAAAATAGACAACTCAAAGGTAACTGTCAGTTTTGCTGTTGTAAAATAGCCAAGTCTAGAATTTTAAATAAATTTTCATTAAATTTAATGTATTCAGATATTACAACAGTATTTTATTGTGTGAGTGTAGATGGTTAATTAAAAACGAGATTTCGCTCAATGTAAGTAATGGATGCTTATGTAATTTTTAGTTAACTATATGGCAACTTCATTTATCTGTTGCTATTTGATTAAATCTTAACACACTCTTTTAGCAATAAATCAATATTTAATAGACTTATTAGCATAGAGTTGATATTCTGCCAACACTTTATGACAGACTTTGCTAAATATGAGCTGCTGGCTTTATGTACTATTTTCCTTCTTTTTTTCTAACTACTGTTTATGAAGAAATCTATTTTTTTTTAGCATATTTAGGACTTTTGATAATCATTCCTAAAAAATCTCAAAATGGACTATGTTCTCTCTTGATTTTCTGCATTTATTGCTGTGATAAAAACAAGTGAGAATGTCAAAGAAGAGCAGTAATGCTGAAAACTTACAAAGGGGTTAGTAGTCCATTGATAAAATGGTTCTATTAATGAGTCTGTGCATATGCACAAAGAACAGTCGTGTAAACACACAATGGGCAAAATGAGCATAGTGCTATACGGCTGTCACCAGGATGTACCACATTTCACAGTGTATGAGCAGGCAAAGGATAGCAGGCCACAGCCTAGAGTTCTTCTGGAGGCCCCTAGCTTCCATTGCTGATAAACTGCAACAAAACGCGTGAGTATGTGGTGTGTGTGTGTGTGTGTGTGTGTGTGTGTGTGTATGCTTTAATTAGCATTTAATTAATAATTTTAACTTTCCAATTTGTAAATGAAAAATAACTGGTCACAAACAATCTCATCAGAATTAGGCTGGTGACTTATCCCTAAAATCTTTAAGCATATTTTTCCAATGAATAAAGATACCAATATTTCTGAGTATAAATTGTCAGCTTTTATGAGACAAAGGTGTAAAATTTATTTTCATTTTCTATTTCAGAGTATACTTCGAACATTTGTAACATTTAGATTTTATGAAACTTACAAATTAAAAGGTCCAGATTTTTTTTCCTCAATCACATAGCTCAGGTGTTCAAAAGGAGAGAAAGAGAGAGAAGCGTGTGTGTATGTGGGTGGGTGTCGGTGTGTTTGCACACAAATAGCAAGGATTTCACTTGCATGAATGTGAGGGAGTGTAGAGCTTCCATGAGATAGGGTTGATACTCACCCACATTGTCACTGACCAGCTTGATGGCCTCTCACCAATCTCCTTTCCTATTTCTCTGCTAGATTCATTTAACAGAAAGCATGATGAAAACAACAAAAAGGGATCAGCTGATCCTTAAAGCCTTTGTTTAGCTTAATAGGCCAGGTTAGCATTTTGCAGGTGTTGGGTTTCCAGATTAATAATCCTAATGAGGGCATCCAGCAACAGTAGCTATTAGATGACGCAATTTGGAATCTGATTTCCTTCTTAGGTTAAGACAAACAAATCTCGTTTACAGTGCAAAGTATCTAAAATCATGAAAATAATGCCTTCTGTTTTGCTTTCTCCTCCAAGGACATTTTCCAGAATTAGAAGTCAAGGTTACGATGACAGTTGTCACACTGCAGAAAACTGCCACCGCAGACTGTGTTTTGAAGCCTCTTTTTTCACTTATTAGGTTATATAGAAAGCAGCAACCATACCAGTAGAGGTATGTGTAGCTTTATACTGTGTTGGGAGACATAGAATCCCCTGATGTTACAGCTGCACTTCTGATTTGTCATTTATTTGGAATAAATAGAGGGTGGCATGCCAGTTGCTATGGAAACTAGTCCCACATTGGAGCAGGGCAAGACCTTTAAGCACGTTTGAAAATTGCTTCCTGCTCAGTATGTTTCAGCACTGAAGAAGGTGTAGTGTGCAATTAAACAGAAATGAAGATTTAATTTAAAAAATCAAATTAAATTTTCTGGATTGTCCTTTGTGTACAATAAGCTTATGAGAGGGAGCATTGCTACATGCAATGCTAAGTGGATGTGCATTTTGGATCACATTCTTACTGCTCTGTGGTGGGCATGTGTGCATGTGTGTGTGTGCATGTGCAGGTGTGTGTACATGTATGTGTACATGAGAGAGACTTGCAATGATTCCTCTCACAGCAGTTTATATCAATTTCCAAAAATGTCAGTTTCACCTAGCATATTCTGGAAACATTGGTAAATGTATGCAGGGCTATAAAAAGAAACATATATGTTTGGATTCATTTGTAGGCTATAAAATTAACATCAAGAGAGTTAACCATTATGCAGAGACAAAAATACAAAATTTAATTGTGCAGATTTTTAAAGAGAATATTTTAAGGTAAATTAGTGAGAACATGAGGTTGTTATGTAGTCAGACTTGGAAACACAGCACTATAAAAATGATAATATATGCATATGAAGGAGCCAAAATAAAAGGATTTTACATGATAGAAGCCAAAAGCAGGCTATGATATATTTTAAAAACCAAGTAAGTATATTTTGTACATACATAGATGGTATTCCTTGGCTTCTAAAATTGAAAAATATTACAAAATGTTTATTTAGTCTTATGCTGTATATTAATTATATAAGTTATCCCAGAAATACAAATATAGATAATTGTTCTAAGAGGATCAGAGGATTACTTTAGTTATGGCCATGTAGTAAAGCCTTATCTTTTTATAGCTCCTTACAAAATATAATGGGCTTCATCTGCATGATTTCATTTGCTCTCTAAACAATCCTGAGGTAATCAGTGTAGCGAACTATTATCTCTATTTTATATTTAAGTGACTCGTGCCAAGTCACCTAGATAATCTATGGAACATCAGGGAATCAACATCTCCTGATCTATTTCAATTTCTAGAAGTATTAACCTCACACTAAATTTGCAAAATATATCTTGTTTTCTCTTGACTAACTGAAAAGGCATTGTAACATAGTCAGGAATACAATTGAACTTTTCTTTAGAGTGACAGGAAATGTGTAATGAAGTGTGCTTTAACAGGATTATTTTTCTAATCATTTTATTCTATGTATTTCTTAAGGGTTTAAAATGAGTTTTCTGGTTATTTTGCATTGTTCAGACATCTTCGCCATGATAGGATTTAGATGTAAATAGAGACACACCTGCTATGTTGATAAACAGGACTGTTTTTATCATGGCTCTGCATGTCCACCTAACTAGGTGCTATTTATGTTTAGTAGTTCTCTGCTCAATCCGTCCCTTACTGGTGATGAGCCCTTGTGGCAATGGAGCCCCATGCTATAAAAAGATTGTACGGATAACTGAAAAATATTGCCCTATAATATCAGGAGCTTCCTTGGTGAGCAGCTGCTGGCCCAGCAGTCCTGGGACTTTCATGAGGCTGCTATGAATATGTTCACAGCATGCTGAGGCTGACTCCATGCTGTTAATGTGCTGCCTTGCCAGATCCCAGGCTGCTGGTGTGCACTGGCTTCATTCTATTTAATACTGTTTTTCTTACAGGAGATACTTTATGCTTCTGTCAAATAAAAATTATGTTGTTCAATATACGATCGATGCCTTCATAATATCCCCTGCAGAAATCAGCACTTTATAAATATTATGTGAATTTTTTTAAATTGTTAAATATAAAGGTTTTACATTATCACAAGTAACCGGTGAAGTAACTGTATTTCAAAAGGAAAAAAAAAAAAGATCTGTTGTTAATTATTTGAAGGCCTATTGTCTGAGATTTAATATATTGATATGTAAAGATTTAATAAGACTTTAATTCTTGACTGAGAAGACAGTCATATCAAAAGCCAACAAGCTAGAGTCCCCCTTGAGTCTAGACCTTTTTGGTTTAAAGGGAGCCTGACCAAAGCAGCAAGCCCCCAGGGCTTTCCACGCTGGCACCAGCCCTTGTGCAGTAGAAATGGAATAAAGGCTGCAGCAGAAATCTAGGAGAGAAATGATAAGTTTCAGAGCTACGGTAGTGATACTACTGGAGATGTAGAGATTTGGACACTCATGAGAAAAAGAAAACACGTGACAGTGTGACATATGAGGGTTGATTGAATGTGAGCATTTGAAGCAGATAATGGAGTCCAGAAATTTATCCAGATAGATAGAGTTAGCAATTGGAGTAAGGGAGAGATCCTGATAACATTCAGCAGGAGGGCTCTGCTTCAACCCTGGCTCCAAGCATTGAGGTCAAAGCCTAGATAGGATAATGCATAATTTGTGGCCAAAATTAGTTTCAATCTAATGGGAGTCAAGACATTTTATTAACAAATAATTTTATTTTTGACTGACAAAATAATAGTATTTTAGGACAAAGACAAAAATATCCTATGAACATTAATATCTGTGACCCTTGGCATATATACTTGTAGGAGGCTAGTGGTGTTCATGGGATGTGGGGAAGAAAATGCCCTCATTGATTGAAGTTAATTAATCCACTTTAAATGTTAACTTGCCTGGTCAATTTTGGAAGGAAATTATTCTAATCCTTCAATTTTGACATTGTTTTATCACACTTAAAATACTGTGTTGCTCCCTTCCCCTTGAATCTTCTTTTCCGCCATCCCTCAGTAAAGAAAAAAGAACAGCTTCTTTGTAAGTTTATTGTGCCATTTTGTGGGACAATCTTAATTCTCAGTATCAAACTCAAACTTATTTAAGGAAGTGGATTCTTTTGGCATTTATATCCTTAATGACTGCTGTGGTGACTGGTTTATTCACATTTTTGAATAAACAAAATACTTAAACCACAACACCTGCTACCACATGCAAATACTTCAGGTGACCTCCCATTACACAAGGTGGCAAATGAAATGAGCTGTCTTTTAAAAGGTAGACATGGCTGGGTGAGGTGGCTCACGCCTGTAAACCCAGCACTTTGGGAGGCTGAGCTGGGTGGGTCACCTGAGGTTGGGAGTTTGAGGCCAGCCTGGCTAACACGGAGAAACCTCGTTTCTGCTAAAAATACAAAATTAGCCAAGTGCGGTGCTGCATGCCTGTAGTCCCAGCTACTCGGGAGGCTGAGGCAGGAGAATTGCTTGAACCTGGGAGGTGGAGGTTTCGGTGAGCTGAGATCTCACCATTGCACTCCAACCTGGGCAACAAGAGCAAAATTTCAACTCAAAAAAAAAAAAAAAAAAAAGGTAGACATTAATGTGCACCAAGGCATGAATCCTAAGGAATAAAAAGTGGTGAATATACAAGAATTTGTTCAATAAACTGGATTTAGCTAAAATAGTTTTTAATTATGATTTTTAAATCCATAATACACATTCATTAATTTCTTAAGTAATGTGCAATTCTTAACTTCTCTTAAGTACAAAGTGTTTCCCAAAATGACTACTGGCTGAAACTTAGATATTTCCCAAGTCAACCTATCTCTGGACACGAAAGAAGTAATTTACCCAAATAAGGTAACACAACTGCTAAGCTCAATAATAAGTGGCATAATTCTATTTAACTATTTTTATTTTACACTAAAACCCCAAATGAGCAAGTGCACAATTAAAGGTGTCATTCAAATGAGGAAGAATGGTTGAAAAATTATAGAATTACCCTTATGAAAAACTATATAAGGCAATATGCCATGTGTTAGAAACAACTGAACATTAAATATTTTTATTTTATATAGATATTTGTTGTTTTAATGACATCTGAGTAATAAGCTTTAATTTATTTATATACTTAGAAGTAAATCATGGGAAATATTATTAGCTGGAGTTCCCCCATTCAATGTACCCAGGTCCCAGGGATTAACATTGATTTAAACCTACATTGTGATTCCATTATTCCTTTATGGATACTTATTTTTTAGCTAATAAAAATGTACACAAGTTAATATAATTTAGGAATGTAAAATATATCACTGATAAATTATTTATATCCTTTTAAAAATTATTTTTGTTTTTTGAGAAAGTGTCTGGCTCTATTGCCCAGGCTAGTGTTCATTGGCAAGACCTTGGCTCATTGCAGCCTCCGCCACCTGGGCTCAAGTGATCCTTCCATCTCAGCTTCAAGTAGCTGGGATTACAGGCATACACAACCACATCTGGCTAAGTTTTGTATTTTATTTTGGAGACAGAATTTCACCATGTTTTCCAGGCTGGTCTGGAACTGATAAACCATCTGCCTGCCTGAACACCCCAAAATGCTGGAATTACAATCTTCTCTCAATCTTAATTTATTAATTTATTTCTTTTAAATGATGACAGATTTTAAGCTGTTATTCTCTTTACCAAAGTCAACCTCATGTACTGAAAGTCTCTTTTTAAATGTTTTCAGATACTTTATATTTAATTCTCTAAAATGATCAACTGAAAAATCCAGATGGACTGTAATAATTTATTTTTTTATTTATGTGAGTCACATTTAAAATTGCTCATTATTATTTTATTCTTTTACTTAGAATGTTAAGGAAAGGCATGTGAGCCCCATTGTGACCAAATAGCTCAATGACTAACCAAGGATTGAGTTGTTGATTTCATGAAAGTAATTTTTATAAGTTATACAATCAGTGACAGCCTTAACTATCTTTAAAAATAAACCAGTCTCTTACTTTTCACTAGCGTGTCTTAAAAGGTAAGTATTGGTAGAGACACTATCTGTTAACTACTCACTGTAAATTTCGTTTTTACTAATAAAAGTTTAATTTTGTTTGAGACCTACTCCTGCCCAACATAGCCTACAAATCTCATGGTAATAATAATAACAATAAATGTAATAAATATGCTATAAACCTCTTATGTATGCCATGTCACTTTTATGCACTTTAAATATAGTTAATACAAAACTCAATGAGACATTATCATCAACAATTAATAGAGAAAAATGAAGTAACCTGTTCACAGATAGCTGGTAACAAAGTTAAGAGTTGCTTAGTGTTCCAATGCATAAATACAGGTGGAATTTAGCTCCAATTTTCACTAATATATAATAATGTTTAAATTAATAGGTGGATATAGCTCTTTTTATTTTATATAGCAATGATTACTTCTTTAGGAGGTAGAAGTTCAAATCCTGGAATAAGAATTATGTACATTTTAGGAATCTTGTGAAAGTGTACATCCTCATACCTACTTATCACTTGATATTTTTCTTTCACTTTCTCTTTGAAATAAAATTTGCATACAATGAAAACCACATATCCTAAATGTGTAATTCAATGAACTTGGATCAGTGTCTACACCTCGTAAACATCTCAATTAAGTTATATAAATACCTTTCATTCCAGATGCGTTTTTTCACATTATTTTCTAGTTAACTACCATCCACAGTTGGCCAATACTGTTCTGATATCCATCACGATAGAATAGTTTTTCTATGTCACTTCAGATAGAAGAAATCATGTAATATAATTGTAGTGTTTGATTTGTCTCACTCAGCATAATGCTTTTGAGATTATTCGATATTGTTTACGTTTCACAAAGTCGTTCCTGTTTATTGCCAAGTAGTATTTTATTATATGAAAATATCTCAAATGATCTTTTCATTATCTTGTTGATGGACAGAGAATTTGGGCATTTTCAATTGGGGGCCTTTATGAAAAGAAATTGCCATAAACATCTTTATGCAAGTCTTTTTTTGGTGAAAATATTCTCTTATCTCTTAGCTGAATATCTAGAAATTAAATTGCTGAGTCGCATGATCAGTTTGTGTTTGAAAATAAAATTGCCTAATTGTTTGCCAAAGTGATTCTATTGCATAATTCTCCTTGGCTATTTATGGTGGTTTTAGGTCTCTGTTTACAATAAAAACACAAAACATAAATATACAGTGCTAAAATTATTATAACTTTTAAGGATAGCAGAAATTATATGACTATTTAAGATCTGAAAGATACATTTGACTTGACCACGAAAAGAGCATATAGACATTTCCATAAAATTGCACTCTGATGTAATGGCCAAGGTGAATATTATTAGGTATTCAAAGATCAATGTTAAGATTTTATGAATCCCCTGTAATTTTAAAGCTGGCCCATTGCTTTTACTTTTAGGTTTCTTCTTTGCACTGCTATATTTATTATATTTAAAAATTATATTTTTATTTTTAGGAAATATGTTGTTTTGCTTTATTCAAATTCACCTCAGTGTCCTATAAAACTAAGTGTTTTGTGCTTTAAGTACAAAAGAAATAGAAAATGGTATAGGTAAAACAAAACAAGTGCATCGTGGATTTTTGTCCTGGTAGCAAACTTTTAAAAATACTTGTAACTATTATTTTAAAAAACATTACATGTTAAAATTTGGTGAAACTACAAGATCTTTATGATATACCAGGAATTTATTCCAGGATGTATTAATTACAAGTCAAATGCATATACTAGTATGAAAAGTGTATGGGAGAGGAAATTACATTGAATCACCAGAATCAATAGACTCTGAAGCGTGAGCTGACCCTACTTTCCCCATAACTTTGTTATATGTCTGGGAAATAGACCAGAGTTCATTATTCGCATGGATGCTCTTCTACTTGATTCCTATGAGAGATTCTCCTATGCCAGGAGCACAACTTAATTCTGAAATATTGGCTAAAATTTGACAAAGATTTACCAAATAGTCTCATAATATTAATATCCTGTTGGCTCTTCAGAAATCTGTAATTAGACTATGTGAACTTTTTTCTTTTAGATGTCTCAGTTTTGAGAAATACATAAAAAGATGATCCATTCTTTTAATGTTATGAGAATTGAACTGGATTATAGTGGACTAAGACAAGCAAAGTATTTTACTTACAATAATGATCAATGTACATATGTAGGAAATGGTTTTATTAGAAGGAAAAAGTCTTGGCAATTTCTTTTGATTATTATTCTCAGGAACTTAATTCTGAAAACTTTTACATTATTATAACAACTTCCTGATTCCTGAAAATTCTTCATGTATGTTATATATCTGTAATAAAAAATTAATATGTTAGACTTCTTGGAAACAAAACATAGACAAAATTTTTGTGCATAGAATGCATTTTCTTTCTAGTTTTCTAACTGAAATGAATCAAATGTGTCATTTGCCTTGCTTTTAAACGTTTTATTTTTAATTGATAATAATTGTATAGATTTACAGGGTACAAAATGATGTTTTGGTACACGTATGCTTTGTGGAATGGTTAAATAATGCTAATTAATATATCTATCACTTCACATGCTCATTTATTTGTGTTAGGAAAATTTCAAATTCACTCTTTCAGCAATTTTGAAATATATATTATGTTATTATTAACTGTAGTCACAGTGCCGTGCAGAAAACCAGAGCTTATTCCTCCTGTCTAAGTGAAACTTTGCACTCTGACCAATGTCTTCCCTTTTGCCGCATCCCTCCCCGAACCCGGTGTCTCGTAAGCATCATCCTGCTTTCTCTACCTATGAGTTTGACATTTTTAGATTCTACTTACAAGTGAGATCATGTAGTATTTGTCTTTCTGGTCCTGGCTAATTTCACTGAGCATAATGTCCTCTATGTACATCCATGTTGTTGCAAATGACAAATACCCTTTTTCTAAACGGTGAATAGTATTTCATTATATATATACACATATATATATATCACATTTTCATATTTAATTTTATATATGTATCTATATCTGTCTCTCTCTGATATATCATGTTTTCTTTATTCCATTAACAGGCACTTAGTTGTTTCCATGTCTTGACTATTGTGAATAAAGCTTCAATAAACATAGTAGTGCAGATATCTCGTTCACACATTGATTGTAATTCCTTGGATATATGCCCAGAAGTAGGGTTACTGGATTAATCAGATTCTAGTCCTAATTTTACATTTTTGAGATACCCCCATAATGTTTTCCAAAATGGTAGTGCCGATTTACAATAGCACAAATGGTGTACAAGTTTTCCCACTTTTCTACATCCTAGCCAACACTTATTTTCATCTTTTGATAACAGCCGATATAACATGTGTAAGGTGTTATAACATTGAGTTTTTAATTTGCCTTACTCTGATTTGTGATGTTGAGCATTTTTTTAAATATAGCTGTTGGCCATTTGTATATCTTCTTTTTAGGAATGTCTACTCAGGTCCTTTGTCTATTTTTAATAGCGTTATTTGTTTTCCTGTTACTGAATAGTTTGAGTTTCTTATTTATTTTGGATGTTAGCCCTTATTTAATGTTCGATTTGCAAACATTTTCCCAATTTATAGATTATCTCTTTATTGTTTCTTTTGCTGTGCAGAAGATTTTTGGTTTGAGAAACTCCCATTTGTTTATTTTTTGCATTTGTTGTCTTTGCTTTTGGGGTTAAATGTCAGAAATCACTGTCCAGACCCATGTCATAGAGATTTTTTTTCCTATGTTTTCAACTAGTGTTTCAGGTATTACATTTAAAATTTTTATTTATTTTGCATTGGTTCTTGTATAAAGGGTGAGATTAAGGGTACCATTTTATTCTTCTGCATGTGATACCCAATCTTTCCAATACAATTTATTGGAAAGACAGTCTTGGGTGGGCATAGTGGCTCATGCCTGTAATCCCAGCACTTTGGGAGGCCAAGACGAGAGGATCACAAGGTCAATAGATCGAGACCATCCTGGCCAACATGGTGAAACTCTGTCTCTACTAAAAATACAAAAATACAAAAATTAGCTGAGTGTGACCCTGAGAGGCGGAGGTAGCAGTGAGGGGAGATTGTGCTACTGCATTACAGGGGAAGGGAGGGAAGGGGCGGGGAGGGGAGGGGAGGGGAGGGGAGGGAGAAAAGAAAGAAAGAAAGAAAGAGGCAGGAAGAAAGAAGAACGAAAAAGAAAGAGAGAAAGAAAGAAAGAGAGAGAGAAAGAAAGAAAAGAAAGAAAGAAATGGAAAGGAAAAGAAAAGAAAAAAGAAAAGAAAGGATAGTCCTTTCTGCATTGTGTGTTCTTGGCACTTTTGTTGAAAATCAATTGACTGTAGATATCTGGTTTTATTTCTAAACTTCTTATCCTAATCCATTGGTCAATGTGCCTGTTTATATGTCAGTACTATGCTATTTTGATTAATATAGCTTTGTAGTATAGAAATCAGGTGGCACAATGCCTCCAGGTTTGCTCCTTTGGGTCAAGATTGCTTTGTTTATTTGGAGCCTTTTGTGGTTCCATGCAAATTTTAAGATTGTTTTTTCTATTTCTGTGAAGAATGACACACACATTTAGACAGAGATTACATTGAATCTGTAGATTGCTTTGGGTCATATGGACATTTTAACATTAATTCTTCCAACCCATGAACACTGGATATCTTTCCATTTACTTCTGTCACCTTCAATTTATTTTACCCATGTCTTACAGTTTTTAATATACATATCTTTAACCCCCTTAGTTGAACTTATTCCTAAGTATTTTTAATGCAATTATCAATGGGTTGTTTTCTTAATTTATTTTTCAGTTAGTTCATTTTTAGTGCATTCAATGCTACTGATTGTTGTATGTAGATTTTATATCTTGGAACTTTATGAATTCATTTATCATTTTGTGTGTGTGTGTGTGTGTGTGTGTGTGTGTGTGTGTGTGTGTGGAGTCTTTAGGGTTTTACATATGTATGATTATGTCATCAGCAAACAGAAACAATTTCACTTCTTCCTTTCTTATCTGAATACATTTTAGTATTTTTTAAAAAAATTTCCTAATTGTTCTGGCTAGAACTGAAAGTACTAGCCAGAACAGAAGTGAACAAAAGTGGTGAGAATAGGCGTCCTTTTATTGATCCAGATCTTAAAGGAAATCCTTCAAATTTTCACTGCTGAGTATGATATAAGCTGCAGACTTGTCATATATGGCCTTCATTGTGTTGAAATACATTTCTTTGATACCTAGCTTTTATAGCAGTTAATACTAGTCCATACTAGATATACTAACTTGGTAGTTTTTGTTATAAAATAATTTTGAATTCTGTCAAACACTTTTTCTGCATCTATTTTGATGATCACATGACATTTGACTTTCATTTTGTTAATATCGTGAATCATATTTACTGGCTTGCATATATTGGATCATTCTTATGTCCCAGGCATAAATTCTACTTGATCATGGTGAATTATCATTTTACTGTACTGTTAAATATGATTTGCTAGTATTTTGTTGAGCAGTTTTACATCTATGTTCATCAGTGATATTGGCCTATAGTTTTTCTTTTCTCTTGTAGGGTTTCTCACTTTGATATCAGGTTAATTAATACTCATCCCTTAAAATGAGTTTGAAAGTATTCCCTCCTCTTTATTTTCTATTATTGAATAATTGTAGAGACAGGGTCTTTCTATGTTGTCAAGGCAGGTCTCAAACTTCTGGTTTCAAGGAATTTTCCCAACTCCTCCTCTCAAAGTCCTGGCATTACAGGCATGAGCCACCACACCTGGCACTACCTTTTCATTTTTGAAAGCTTTTGAGAAGAATTGGTATCAGTTCTTCTTCAAATATTTGGTGGAATTCATCCATAAAGGTATCTAGTCTTGTGCTTTGATGGGAGACATTTTATTGCTGATTCAATCTCCTTACTCATTTTTGGTCAGTTCATATTCCTGATTTATTTATAATTCAATCTTGGTAGATGATATGTTTGCAAGAATTCATTAATTTCTTCTAGATTGTTCACTTTGCTGGTGTATAATTGTGCACTGTAGCCTCTTATGACCTGTTGTATTTCTGGAGTATCACTTGTAATGTCCATTCTTTTATTTCTCATTTTATTTGTGTCTTCTCTCTTTTTTACTCCTGTGGTGTCTATACAAGTCAGGGAGCTCAAAGTGTATAAGCTATTTTCAGGAGGGATTGGTAGGCCTGGAGTTCTTGCAAGAAGTGGAATGCTTAGGAAGTGGAATCCTCAGAAGTGGGGTGTGGAGGGGATTGGTTGGCAGGAATACTCAGGAAGTGCCAATTTGCATTTAGAGGCTGCCAGAGGGCTATTGTTTGTCTGCTTCTTTAACTCTCCAGTGCAGGTTAGTTAGAAGCCAGGCTGTCAAGTAGACAATGGAAGAGTGTGTCATAAACTCCTTCTAGGCCGAAGAAGGAAGCTGCATTTTTAAGCCCATTTTCTGCCTTGCTTCCAAGGGATGAAGCCCCAAAAGTACCTGTGTACCCACATAAAACCGTCATTTCATTTTGTGGGTCTAGAGAGACTCATGTGTGCCTAATTTCCTCCAGTCTCAAAGTCGGTGAATTAAGAGGCAAACTGTGAGTAAACTTAGAGTTAGGGCACTTTATGTGTGGTTCAAACCCTTCCCTTCTAGGGAGAAGCTGGGTGTTGGGAATTCCTTCCAGATTGCATGGTATAGTGGCTGGGATGGGGCCCATGCCCAAGTATGCTCAGCTTTTCCTACACATTTGAATATATATTTTTTTACTTGTTCAATTGGTGGGAGTCTCGACTCATTTCTGAACTTCTATCAGAGGGAATTTGTCTAGGGATAGATGTTTATTCCGTACTTCCATGGATGGGGTAAGAGTCAGGAGCCTCTTATTCTGCCATGTTGCTGACATCATTCTTTAGTCTTTTCTAATTATTCAGGTGTATTTTACTACTCTTTATTTCTTCTTCTTAATATGATTTAAAAATTATATAGAGCAGATATATTTAGCCAGTTTTTGTTTGTTTTAGACACAAAACATTCCAAATGAAGTTTAGATAATTCTTTAAAATTTTGTGGGTATAGAAAAATATTGTGTAAAGATTTCATTTTTCTAAGACTTGTTTCTAGCTTAACTGACATGGGCTTTTCAGGATTTGTGACTAAAAGGAAGTTTTATATGGTTTGTATATGGTGGTGAGAGGTCCTGGATAGTTCTAACACAGACAAAACTTGAAACCTATCCTTGACTTCTTTGCTGCCCTTATTCATCAAAAAATAGTAAAATGTACCTTTTAAATCCATCCATTAATTCATTCATTAAACAAATTTATTGAGCACCTACCATGTGCCAGTCCTTTTTCTGCAAGCTTTGTATATACATTTTCAGTTTCCATGGATGAGGTGGGATAAACAGATTATACATCGCATAATTAAGCAAAATAAATGAGAAGACATCTCAGAAAAAATCATAGGGTAGGGGAAGAGGATAAAAGAGGTTGCAAGGGCTGTAATTTTATGTAAGATGTTCTGGAAGGGATTGTCTGAGAAAGTGATATTTGAGTAAAGACCTGGAGGAGCCAAATAAGTGAGGCTTACCGATATTTGGTGGAAGAATGGTGAAAGGAGAGGAACAGAGATTGCAAATCCCTGAAACAGGGGCAATATCTTAAGTATGAAAGAGCAAGATGGTTAGCATGGCTGCACTAAAGTGAATAAGCATGAAAGACAGTTTATGGGGGACCTGCATATATGGGGCCACTTAAACCACCTTGGCTTTTATCTTGGGCCAGATTGGAAGCCATTCAAGGGTTTGGGTGCAGAGAATTGACACGATCTAATTTCTGTGTTTACAGGGTCACTCTGGAGAGCCTGAAAGAGGAAGGGCAAACATAGAAGTAGGAAAACCAGTTAAGAGATTATAGTAATGGCCCAAAGGAGAGACAATGGTGACTTGGATGGGGGTAGCAGCAGGGGACCTGGTGAGAAGTAGTTGAAATTTGGATATATTTTGAAAGTAAAATATTTGACAAAGAATTTTGCGAAGTATTAGATATGAGGTGTGAAAGAGGGAGAGAAGAATCAATAATACCTAACTTGTTGATTTCAGAAGCTAGAAAGAGTTGGCGTTAACTGGTATGACAAATACTTTCCAAGGCTACTGCCATTTTCTTATTCAAGTCCTCATAATTTTTCCATGGAGAGCTGCACAGACCTCCTCATTGATCTCTCTGTTCTACCGTTGACATCTTCCAAACTACTCTCCATAACATCACTACCTTTTTCCTTCTGAAAACATAAGTCTCTTCTTATCATGCCTAATATAAAATCTCAATAGCTCACCAGTGTCTGTGGAAGAATACTCAAACTTCCACTTGTCTCTATGCATTTAAACTTAACAACTTCCAGTGCAGAGAACAACCTTCTTCCATTCTTTGCTTGGTATTTTATATTCTTGTCCAACTCTTTCTTTCAAGACTCACCCACCGTTCTTTCTCCTCCAGAAAATTTTCATTAGTATCTAAAATATATTATATATATATATATATATATATTTTTTTTTACTTTATCTTTCATTTATTTTAATGAAAATGTTTTTTGAAAAGGGTAGTTATATTTGATAGGGGATCGGAAAGTGCAGGCTGAGCATGGTGACTCATGACTGTAATCTCAGTACTTTAGGAGGCCAAGGCAAGAGGATTGCTTGAGCTCAGGAGTTTGAAACCAGCCTTGACAATATAAGACCTCACCCCTCTTAAAAAAGAAAAGGAGAAGAAAATGCAGAATTCTCCCTGCTTGCAAGGAAAACCATGAGCTTGTTTTTTTAATGGATAATATTTTTTTGCTATTTAAAATTTTGGATTTTTACCACCTAAGTATCCAACCCTAAACCCTATAATTTTGTTTTGCAATGTTTACAAATTTTAGATAAATGACATCATAAATTAAGGATTTATATTAGTTATCTAATGCTGCCTAATGTATCACCTCATAACTTAGTGAGTTAAAGCAACAATAATCATTTATTATCTCTCACAATGTTTGTGGGTTATGAATTCAGGAAAAATCCAGTGGGTAAAGTTCTTGTTTGAATTTTTTTGTGAATTTGCAGTCAGGAATTGACTATGGCTAGAGATATCTGAAAGCTTGCCTAGGGCTGGAGGTTCAACTTATATGGTGGGCACGTAGCTGCTGGCAAATGGCTTTTGCTCCATGTGAGCCTCACCGCAGGTTGCTCCAGCACCCTCCTGCCATGACAGCCAGCTTTCTCCAGAGTGAGCAATGCATTGCCAATGTAGAAGCCTTCATACTTTCATTACACAGCCTTGAAGTGAAATAAATTATTACTATTTTATTCAACTATGTAGGTCTGTCAATAACTTTAATAGTGTGCATATGTGTTCTATTAGTCACATTAGACAACCATCCAAGACTCAAAGAAGAAGAAAACTACTGAGGTGTATAAATACCAGGAGACTAGGATTGTTGCAGTGCATTTTGGAAAAAGCCTATCATAGTTTGTGCCCTAGACCTCAATGATTTATGTTCTTCTCACATTCAGAATACTCTTAGTTTTTCCAAGGCTCCCAAAAGTCTCATCTTGGCAACAACTCTAGGTCTAGAATTTCACCATGTAACCCAGATCCTGGTACAGATACAGTTCCTTGATTGTGTTCCCTAGCGTATACTTGTGCAAGCATAGCTTTTTAAAATCAAAAGACATAAAAAATAGAGATGAGTTATCTGTATCCCCTTCTTACATGCCCTCAATACAAAATGGTGGGGCAAAAACTATAATTGTTATACTATTCAAAAAAGAAAATAGAAAAAAAACAAGAGGCAAACAGGAGTTGCTGTTCTATAGCACCTTTAAAACACAGCTGGGCATCTATTGGAAGTTCCTTGATTAGGATTCAGTTCCACTGCTCTTTAGTAACAACTCTCCACAGCTCTTGGCTTTACCTTCTGGGTTCTTGGTTCCACTTTTTCAACTCTCCATTATTCTTCCTTTTTTAAAAATACAATATAGTACATGTTTATAGGTGAGTAGATTTCTTAGCCTACTTTACGTCTACAGGGTTTGGGTCCAAGACCTATTTTCATGTTGAACTGTTTCTGTTTTTTTTTAAATCCAAGCTAATAGTGTTTAGACTAATTCCCCTAAAAACCTTGTAGATCTTCCATTAATATTTTTGAGTTTGCTTTCTTAGATGAAAGACAACATTCACAAATCTCTCCAGCAAAAGTCTTTCTTTATCCTAGGTTTCTTCTCCCCAGCATTCTCAGCTCTACAGTTTGAAAGAGAAGATCTGGGTGGCTCACACTTAAATTTTTTTTTTTTTTTTTTTTTTTTTTTTTTTTTTTTTTTTTTTTTTTTTTTTTTTTTTTTTTTTTTTTTTTTTGAGACGGAGTCTTGCTCTGTCACCAGGCTGGAGTACAGTGGCACCATCTTGGCTCACTACAACTTCTGCCACCTGAGTTCAAGCAGAACCTGCCTCAGCCTCCCAAGTAGCTGGGACTACAGGCGTGTACGACCACATCTGGCTAATTTTTTGTATTTTAGTAGAGACAGGGTTTTACCACATTGGCCAGGTTTGACTCAATCTTCTGACCTGTGATCCGTCTGCCTCAACCTCCCAAAGTGTTGAGATTACAGGCGTGAGCCATCGCACCCTGCCTATACTTCAGATCTTTAGAGGGGCTTTTGTTCCATTGAATCTTCTTCCATGTATGCACCGAATGATTTAAATAGTTGCTGAGGTTTGCTATAAGAAACTCTGGTAAAATGCTTATATTTTACCTAAGTGAGTTAAAATCCCAGCCCCAATGCATAAGTGATTTATAAACAAAGAAAAACTACCTAAGGAGAGTACTCAAAAGAGCATGTATGTGTGTGTGTGCATATGTAAGAGGATGGTGGAGGGAGGAGATGGTGAATTAACATTGGAACACTCAGAAGCATTACTTACCAAGAGTAAAAAATTATTTGTTTTTATTTTCTCTATAAAGAGTAGGGGAAATTTTAACTTGTGTAAGTATAGATAAATTATAATATAATTAAAATTATAATATAGACATCCAAGTGTTATGATTTACGGCTATCCTCATAAATGTCATAAGTTTAACAAAATAAAGGCCTTTATTCTTTTAATATTTTGACCAAAAGCTTTTCAAATTAGATATTTGTCTGAGCCCCATATGATACTGAATGCAATTATCCATAGAGGTTTTATTTGCATATCTGGTTTTGAGGCAAATATGGCTAGCAATAAGAAATTATTTTATTGAAGAGTATTTCAATATATTATAAACAATTTTGCTCCCCTATAATTACTATGAAAACCTCAAAAATTGCAAATGAATGAATATGCTAACAAGATGGAATAAGCATGGAAACTGATTTAATAACATTAGCTATCAAACTAATTGTGAAAAACTGGAAACACTTCATTCAGAACTGTTTTATAGACTGATTAAATATGATTTGCATAATTTTCTTTTAGAATAAAAATAGAGCTAAAATATTTTGAAAAATGAAACAGAAAGCATAGCCGAACAAATATTTCAGAGATCAGTATGGGAGAATTAAATTTTTATTTCATCCAAGTTTATAGAAAGTATATCTGAAATAATTTATTCTATTTATTTATTCATCTAGTCATTAAATCACCCATTCATTCAAAGAAATATTTTGAGGCTGTTCTCTGCCAAGTTTCAGCATGAAAATTCTCACATAATTGCCAAAATTCAAATCAGTCTTGTTGAAAGAGGTAATAAATAAATAATCATTATACATGTAACTAATTCTGAAATCCAACAAATTTATTAGGTAGCCCGACTACAGTAAATGAGTTATACATTTTATACTTGCAATTTTGAAGTTTTTGATAGATTAATTTACTTCTATAAATTTTTTAAAAAAATTTTCTTTGTAAAATTGAAAACACTGAAGAGAATATAAAGAATATAGAAAGACAGAAATATTTTTCCAAATCTTTTTGGATCTTTTAACTTATCTCAGCCAGTGAAAATGAATTAGCAAATTTATTTCAATGTGTCTATTTTGTTAATATAAAGCACTTTTCTTTTAGACTTACTGGCTAAAGTAGAATAAATATTCTGAGAACATCAATTGGAATAGATGAGAATATTTACATATCCAGGGCAATAAAGTTTATTTCTGCTCTGTGTTATGTAGGGCTCTATTTTCTTGAAAATATCACCAACTTTTCTTAGTCTAGCTTTTGGCAGACGTGATTGAGCTTTAGTGATGAGAAATGTGGATTTTTTTTTCTCAGCTTTAGAGAAATTATAGCATAACTGGAAAAACTAAAAAGCAGAAAGGAAAATAATAAATAGTTGGTGAAAATGACTGGTCTGTTAAGATTCCTCTTCTGTTGCATTCTTGATTTGGTTTGGCCTTTTCAACTGTACGCAGGATGTGCTAGTGAAGAGAACATGAGTTTGGGGATCAGTCACGATATGTACTAGTATTTTTTTATTTGATTAGTAATAGTTAAAATAGCTACAATTTTTAGGTTGATTGATATTGCTAGGCATTGATCTAAGCATTTTTTAAAGAAATATTTAACTTATACCACCCCATGGGGGTAGGTAACTGGTTGAGAACCAAATTATCCATATGTTTGTACACATATGATTATTTCAATCCCCATTTTGCAAAGGAAGAAATTTAATCTCAGATGAATTAAACCTGGGCAATACAAAACAGAATTGGACTTGGAATTAAGACTGAATCCAAAGCAAGGAGGCTATACTTAAGGACAATTTCAAGTTTTGGGAAACCTGAAGCTTAGAGAATGTCGAGGGCCACCTGTTAACAAAAGAGAATGTGAAATTACAAACAATGAGTTCGATACAAATATGAGTATCTACAAGAAAATAAATCACAACATACTACACATTTTTAAAAGCCAGTAAATGTTGCAAACATCACAACAGGAAAAATTATTTTGTATTAATGACCTAGCAAACTTCTCTGAATGACTTGTCTTTTGCCAAGTATTTCATAGTTTTATCTCCTATAGATACAAAAGAAAAATAATTATATGTGTTATTTAACATAAAATTTATTATTTATCATTCAATATTGGGATGCAGAAAATGTGCAACTTCATAATAAATGAACTCACTCTACTTTTGCTATATATATGTACCCGCCAAGAAAGTTCTGACAAATTTTATTTTAGATAGTTCCTGCATGATTAATTTATAATCCTATGAACTGAGTGTCTCTGACAGGAGGTTGGGTTTTCTAAGCCTGGATAGGAACCAAAGTTTCCATGTACTATTCTACAATATGATAATTGGAAACACCCCTAAAGAAGAGCTTCTCTTTACGTGTATTCATATCCTGTTTTGTTGTTGCTGTTGTTTTCCCCAGGACCCACCTACTTCCCACATAGCCACACTGTCACTGGCTATGTCACAATGCATTATGACCTCTGGCCCTGAACCTTCATGTCATGACATTGGCTTCATCAGCATAGTGAGCAGTATGGGTGCTGCTGAAAGCCATGCTTCCTTTGGGATGACAGCAATTACTTAGGCATGCTTAGACGTGACTGCAAATGACTTCTGTATATTCCACTAAACCTCGAATCACTATATATTCTGGTGTGCTCTGGGAAATCCTTGTTCACACTTATTGTCCAAGTGAATTTATTAATTCCGCCCACTTTAATTTTCAAATGTGTCTCAATTTGGACAACAATTGTTGTCCAGTTAAGGGACACAGAGTCCCCTTAACTAAAACCAAACTGAACTGCCCCTAACTAAAATCTTAGCTGGGAAGAAAATTTCTTCTAACTGTAACAAATATACAAAAACTAACCATAATCTGTGTTGACTCCTATATATTTTATTTTCTTAAAAATATGTTAGATTTCTGAAGAAAGTTTGAAAAGTGATGATGAATTGCACAATTTCATTTACCTAAAATTTAACGGGAGAACAACAAATAGATAAATCTAGAAGTTAAAAGGAGAACAAAACCTCACAAGTAACAATAAAAATAAAAGAAATAAAAATATATCTTCATATAACAGGCCATAAACTCTGAAAAGTAGCAGCCATGGAAAAAACAAAACAAAACAAAAACCAGGTAATTCAATTATGCTATGGCATACCTCCTCAGTCTATCTTCACTTTCCAGAGTTGATAGCAGATAAAGTCTGCGAGTTAACAAAATTCATACTTTTGCTTTTCCAACCTTCTAAATTGCACAGAGGCAAGCTGAAAAGTAAAAGAATCAGCCAGCAGAGCAGTCCAGTAGAATACCCTGGAGTATAAGCCAGTCGCACAACCCCTCAAGAGAAGAAGAAACTTGGAGGGGCTCACAATTTTTCAGGACTCGCCACTGATTTGTGGGAACAATCGGTAGTGCAAATGCATCCCAAAATAGGAGAAACATAAAGCCCTTCCTCGGAAGAATGAGTACATTTCACAAAGTTTCAGAAGGGAGTGTGGACTCAACACTCCGTAAAGGCTGCCAGCTATGCAGCTCAGCCATCTTCTCTTCACTGTATGCACCTTGGGCTCAAAATGAGAAGAAAATCTCTTGAAAACAGTCACAACCTCTAACTCAAACAGTGACACAGGAAGATTTCATTTCATTTTAGGAAGGAAATATGTCAAAGATATTTCATGTGTGGCATCTGAGAGCAATGTTCATGTGAATGACACTTTACATAAAAATCACTAGCATGGGGGCTGCTGTTGTACACAACTCCAGAAAAGCTAAAAATAAGGAAAGAAACAGGGCAAAGAAGGGAAGTAAAAGATTTCATTAAAAAAAATAAATTTACCCAGATAGCAAGGGGAGAAATCCCAGATGTAGGTGATGGGGAGGAAGGCAGCAAATCACACTGCCACGTGTGTACCTATGCAACAATTTTGCATGTTCTTCACATGTACCCCAAAACCTAAAATGCAATGAAATAAATAAATGGGGAAAAATAAATAAATAAATTTAAATTTTATTTAAACTGGAGGCATGATTTAAAAAGTATTCATATAGAAACCAGTAGTCCTAATACTGATTCTCATCAGAAAGAACTTGAGACATTTTAGGTGTTAGTTATATTTTCCCCTGATGTGTGACTTCATTTTTTGAAATATTATGCACACAGTATCATCTATACATCTACAAATTGTGAACATTATTGACATCCTCTAAGGGTAGGTAAGGATATTAATACAATTAAACTACTTTATTTCCTTCTTTCTCCCATTAAATTTATATGTTTGTTTAATGTCAAAACGTTACTCAGTATTTTCATTGTTATGACTAGATAGAAGTAGTATAAGTATACATATTTTTTTCTTTGGAACTTTTTGTAACTTTTCAATTTTCTTGAGCCTTTAGGTAAGTCTTTCTAACCCTTCTACCACCTTTTTAAGATTCTTCTCAATAAAGTATTTCTAATAACTTGTCTGACAATGTATCTGATCCTTTTTATTGCTGGCAATATTTTCCTACCTGTCTTTCATCTTCTTGCTTTGAGTCTATGCTAGAACTGACTGCTTTCAAGGCCTTCTCAAGGTCAGCATGCTGGAGACTCCATTCAACTCTCTCTCATGTTAGATCTCCAATTTTTCGGATTGTATTTATTACTTATTTCTTCATTTTAAGGAGAAACCTACTTCTATTTACTTATTTCTTCATTTTAAGGAGAAACCTACTTCTATAGGTTTCTTAAAAAATGATATTTGACTTTAATACTCTTATGGATGGGTCAAAATAATGGAGACACAGATATTGTTAAAAACACATATATTTCCTCTCTGCACTTTATGAAATAAGAAGATATTCAAAGAAAGGGTTTGATTAGCAGAAGTAAAAAGGTCACTTAACCTTTTGTTGTTTTCAAGAATTAGTTACATCAAAGATTTATGACAACATAATATATATTATTTTAATAAGTATATAGATAGTCAGATAGATGACAGATAGATAGATAGACGATAGATAGATAGATAGAGCACTTATTTGGTGCGGTATGCCTAGTGGAAATTATAGGATTAATTTTAACTTTAAGAGAAAACTTTTGAACAATGATGACCTAAAAATTACAAGATTATTTCTTCCCACACAAGAAATTCATCTTAGCACTATATCAAATAGATAATATAAGCAAACAAAATTAAACTAATTAAGGTAACATTTGATTACATTGCTCTAATTTTACAGATTTCTTAGAATACAACTTGGGGACAAAAAAATAACCTCAAAGAACTCTTAAAATATTCTTAGTAGGTTTGAGGATGGTGGTATTTATGTAGAAATTATCAGTTTATGTATGATATGGATATATTTCAGTTGGTGCAAATGTAATTACAGTTTTGGCTATTACATTCAATGGCAGAAACTGCAATTACATTTGTACCAACCTAATAGAAAATGAATGCATTTTGATATTTGAAATCAGGATTCTTATGGTAGGAGAAGTTTATGCAAATCAGGAGTGGGTGAAACTGAAGAACCCTGCAGTGTTGGGTTTCAGTTGGAGATAACAACATGAATGAACACATGACTTTCAGAGCAATATGTTTATCATTTATGTTCACTGAAAGTGCCTAGAAGTGGTAACCACAGTAGCAACCACATAAACACAGCTAGTACAGACGGTGTTTTCTAAAAAGTCTGCTTCCACTAACAGCAACCACTCACCTTGGAGAAATATCTGATTCCAAATATATTACATATAAATGATGAGGTAAGCCTAGGATATGTTGCCATGCTGGAAAATAAGAGGTGTTCAAAAACTAATGAATTCCTGTTAAAACAACATAGATTTTGTTTGAATAAGCTCCTACACTGATCATCTAATTTGAGCGTCACAAAAAAATTAATGATGGTAATGAATTACACCACATCAAATAACAAGGAATTGATGTTTTACTTGCTACTCAAAAGGAAAGGGATAGTATGTTTAAAAAGATTGCCATGTTGAAAATATCATGGTATTAATTGATTCCTGCAGTCTGTAGGTGATTCTGAAACCATTAGATGAAAAGTTGATGGAGAAAAAAATATTCATAAGCTTGAAAATATTAACACACAGATTATTTAATAATTACAAAGAGAATGGAAACCTTACGAAACAGATGTAGCAGGCCCATATTAAAGAAGTCATCAGGCTCAGCATCACAAAATGTGACTTACTGACGTTGTATGGCTCATAGTTTAAGGCAATGGTGTCCAAGTGTTGTCACCTGTGTTGTACCGTGACAAAAATGTTGAACCTGATTCAATTTATGTGAAAGTATTCCAGATTGTGGAATATTCTACAGGAACAATTGCCATGACTCTTCAAAATATCAAAATTGTATAAAATGGAAAGAAAGTGGGGCTGTCAATTCTAGATCAAAGAAGATTAAACATAAAAACTAAACATGATGTGTGATCCTTGTTTGGCTCTTGGATAGTGAAAAAGTTAAGAAAAATTTTGAGACAAAGAAATTTGTGAGCTGTTTTAAAAATAATATTATCTAAATATTTATTGAGTATGATGATATTATTGTCATTATATAGATGAATGTCTCAGTTTAAAAAGTGCAGGATGAAATATTTAGAGATAATGTGTCATGTTGCCTGTTTCTTACTTTCAGCCTACTTCTTACTTTCAAATATTTGAGCAGGAAAAAACTTCTGTGTGTTTGTGTGTGTGTGTGTATTGTTTTTCTTTTGTTTTTTTGAGATGGAGTCTCGCTCTGTAGCCCAGGCTGGAGTGCAGTGGCGCAATCTCTGCTCACTGCAGTCTCCGCCTCCCGAGTCTGGGTTCAAGCAATTCTCCTACCTCAGCCTCCCAAGTAGCTGGGATTACAGGCACATGCCACCATGCACAGCTAATTTTTGTATTTTTTAGTAGAGACAGGGGTTTCGCCATGTTAGCCAGTCTGGTCTTGAATTCCTGACCTCCTGATCTGCTGGCCTCGGCCTCACAAAGTGCTGGGATTATAGGCATGAGCCACTGCACACGGCCTGTGTGTGTATTTCTTATTGAGTCCAGCTTGGTAAATTATGTTTGTCAAAAAATTTGCCAATTTTAACTAGGTTGTCAAATTTATGAGCACACTATCTAATTATTCTTTTAATAAATTGATGAATATGCTATCCTTTGATTATCTTTTTAAAAACAGATCACTATTGATGCCCCATTTTCATTCCTAAGTCTACTATTCTATTCTAAGCTTTCCTTATTTTTTTCCTGTAATTGGTCTTGCTACTAGTTTATCAGTTTATCAATAATTTCCAGGAATCAGAAATTTGGCTTTGTTGATTTTCTCTATTCTATGTCTGCTTTGCATTTTGATTGATTTCTGCTAGTTTGTATTTCTTTCTTCTTGGGAATAATTTGCTGGATTTTCTGTGGTTTATTGCCATGAAAGCATGAATTATTCCTTTCAATTATTTTCTTTTGTAAAATATAATTGAAAGTTAAAAAATTCTGTCTAGTACTATGTCACTACGTGCCATAAGTTTGGATAAATTTTATTATTAAATTCACCAGGGTATAAGTTTTCTTAATGATGTCTTCTGTGACTCATACATTTTTGAAGTGTTTTGCTTAATTTCTTAATATTTTGGGATTATTCAATATACATTCGATTTTGCTAAATACTATGTCTTCACTTGAAAAAAATGTTTATTTTTTAGATGTTGGATTCAGGGTTCCATATACGTCTGTTAAGTCAATGCAGTGTGTTTTAAAGAACAAATGCTAAAATCTTCAACTTTGATATTTCCTTTGCTTAAGAATTCCTCAGTTTTACTTAATAAATTTGGAAGTAATATCATTAGATACATGCATATTTAGGCTGCTATGCCTTCCTGAAAGATTGATTCTTTTATTATTATGAATTGTCTCTCTTTATCTTTTCTAATACCTCTTGGCTTTAAATCTATTTTGTCTAGTAGGAATACAGACAGAGATTCTTCATTGTTGTTGATGATAGAATTGCATAGTATATTATTTTTCATAATTTTATTTTTAAACTATCTAAGTCCTAAGATTTAAAGTGTATGTTTAAATTGTGCTACAGACAGCACGTAATTGGGTTTTGTTTTGTCATTTAGATTAACAATCTATACTTTTTAATTGGCATATACAGGGTATCCTGTGTTTGTCTCACAGGTTTAGAATTTTCATTTTACATTTTCATATGAATCTCTGCTTAAATTGCCACATTTACAATCATTTTATTTGTTTTTTTCTCATTTGTCTTGAGTATGTTCATAATAGTTATATTCAACTCTTCATCCTCCAACATCAGTCTCTGGATCGTCTATGAGTCTATTTGTATAAATCACGTTTTGTTTTTTGAATTATTGATCAAATTTCTGTGTTGCTTCATATATCTATTAATTTTTGATTGTTTGCTAGACAATATTTTAAAAGAACAGCAGCGTGCTGCACAGATTGGGCTAAGTTTTTAGTTGTGTTGCCGTTTTAATAAGATTCACATTCTTTCTGGTTCCTTTGTGGGGTGCAGCCATTCCAGGTTTTGATAAAACTCTGGCTGGTCTCTTTCTCCTCAGTGCTGAATAACTACAAAGATTTAGTATTGCCCTTTGTGAACTATCAGCTTAACTCTTTAGGTTTCCTTCCTATGCAAATTGTAGCGTGTGTGTCAAGGAGGAGATTGGCTGTATATTTGTGGTGGGCTTCCATTCTGTTGTACAACTGTTCTATTCTACTATGCATTGTAGGAATGGGGGATATTTTAATCTCCTTTTTTTGAGTTAGTCTTGCTCTGTCACCAGGCTGGAGTATAGTGGCACAATCTCAGCTCACTGTAACCTCCGCCTCCCTGATTCCAGTAATTCTCCTGCCTCAGCCTCCTGAGTAGCTGGGACTACAGGCATGTGCCACCATGCCTGGCTAATTTTTTGTATTTTTAGTAAAGAAGGGGTTTCACCATATTGGCCAGGCTGGTCTCAAACTCCTGACCTTGTGATCCTCCTGCCTCAGCCTCCCAAAGTGCTGTGAATACAGGCATGAGCCACTGCTCCTGACCTACTCTCCTTTTAAAAAACCTCTTACGTATCCCCCAGTCTCCACTTTCCTCAGCATATGTCCTGTGGGGAAACTGACTAACTGGAGTTCCTTTAGTTTCCCATGTGTCAGGCCAGCCTCATGAGATAAACAGTAGCTCTGATGGATTCTCTTTTCCTCTGTTAGAGGATGTCTGTTAGGGCTTAGCTATAGCCTCACCCATGCACCAAATTAATTAAGACTTTAAGGGATGAAAGCAGCCAGTATTTATCAGCTACAGAAGGGTTTCCCTTGCCTGAGATTTAGGTCTATCACTTCTTGTTTCCATAGATCTCTGAAATCTCTAAAATATGACTTTTCAAAATGTATCTATTTCTTTCTAATAATTGCACTAGGAAAGTTGGTTTTCTGTTATTTAGATGTGGAAATATTTTCTACTTATAGAATTTTTGTTAACAACCCTCTTACTTTGTTTTATATGTTTATCGTATGTGTTAGTAATCCAAACTCTAGAATAATATATAAAAAGTGAAATCATATTCTATTACACTGTTATTGTTTGCTTTACTCAGCTTTGTTCGTGAAAAAAATCATATTTATACATACAGTTGTAGTATGTTTTTAAATTTAAGATTCCCGTTCGTAAATTTATCAAAATTTTAAATATATTCTATTGATGATGAAATGTAAAGAATTCCATAGTTGGCTAATGTGGAATTTTAAGTCAGCAAGGCTGGCTTCTTTCTTTCTTTTTGTTTTGCTATGTATTGTTTTTATTACCAAAAATATCTCATGGCTTCAGATGATTTCTTAGGATCCAGCCATTATTTCCACATTCTGGCCAGCACAAAGGATGGAAAGAAGAAGGCAAGCACACTCTTTTAAAGACATTTTCTAGAAGCTGTTCACATTGCTTTTACTTGTTCCCAATGGTCAAAATATAATCATTTACTCACATCCAGGTACATGGGAGGCTGGGATATGCAATTTTCATTTTAGGGTGTGGTATGTTTAGGTAAAATTTGAGCCTATTTTTATAGAAAATGTGGAGAGTGCTCATATCAGACAACTATCAGTTTCTTCCACATTAGTAATAAACAATCTATAACAATGTTGCCGTATATGATTTACGGTTAGTTTGTGTTTTCTAAGACAGGTTTTAAATTTACCCAGAAAATTCTGACATTTGCAATTGAGAAGCTATTATGTTCATACTGATTAATGCATAATATATAGAGTTACTAAAATATCAGCAATGTATGTGTTTTAGGCATTTTTTGTTGTCATCGTATATTATTTTTGGTGACTGTCTTTGTGATAATTATAGTACATAAATGTGCTACTAAAAACAAAGCATTTTTTGACTAGGCTAAAGTAAATTCTGAAGAAAATAAATGATAGGACATTCCAATATTTATTTTCCGCCGATAATATCTGACACTTAACAAACTGTACACTGTGAAGAAAAAAAATGCAGAGCACATACATGATTTGTAGTATCTTAAAATAGCATCTTGTGATTTTGAGCTATAAGACTATAAGATTATCTCCATGTTTTGAAAAAAGTACTAATTATATATTGCATTTTAAATCATAACTTCAGTTACTTGACAGTTTTGATTTCACTAAGATGTCAATTACTCTAAATCATAGTGTTTACACTCTACTTTTAGTGTAGAATAAATGTGTTTAATATTGCTGTCTTTTTGATAATTATGGGTCATAAAAGATTAAATTAACTTCTGGGTATTTATAATTCTGTGGACGCATAAGAATTTTAAAAATTGCCTTTCAGTCACTCTGAATGTGGTAGCATTAATATACTATATACATGTCCAAGGGAATCAGGAGGATAACAGTAAAACAAATAATTGAAAGTAAACTACATTTGAGATTATTTTGAAGCACACTTTCAATTGCTATTGCAGACCAGGTGTAATCTGTTACCATTAAGTCCTAAAGTCAGCTGGGTCTAGGTTGCAACGTGAACCTCTTGGTTTCAGAAGGAGGAGACAGGTGAGATAAATGCTTATCTACCAATTGTCTGCCTTCCTTCTCTAGCACTATTGGTTTGGATAGAAAACAAGAACGCAGGCAATACAAGCAAATTTATGCGGTCTGCTATAAGACAGGTCTTGGAGGATGACTCTGCTCTTGCTGAGGTGGAAATCATAGTTCTCATTTCTTCTGTGTATTCTCAGTCAATTGAAATTGGAAGTGATTATTAGTTCTGGAAGAATCTAAAAATTAAAGATGAATCACAGAATAATTAGAGAATGAGAAACATCTGCCAACAATGAAATGAAAAGAATTGATTAAAACATAAACAAAGGAACTGAGGCTGTGAGGTTCAGCGGGAGTGTTTGAGCCTGAAGTCTGATGCAAGTTGTTAAATAAGGTTAATGCAATAGAAAGGAGCAGTGCTGAGTCTGTGAAGACGCTCTTCTAAAGTAGTGCACATGAATTAAACAATTTAATTCTTATCAAATATGATGAGCTAGATACGATTACATTACCCCATTTTACAGATGGGAAAGCCAAATCACAGAAAAATTAAATAATTTATTCAAGGTCAAACAGGTAGTAATTGGTAGATCTAGTTGAACATAGATATTCTGGTTACAGTATCTGCAGTCTTTACTGCTTCATTAATGAAATAATTAAAGGCACATATCAGAGAAGCTGAGGTTATATTTTAATGTAAAAGGGCATAGTATGCTTTGTTTCTTATGAGAACCAGCCACAGAACTTGTTGAGGCATCTACTGGGGTGATTATTTAACCGTCAGTATTTGAAGAATTGGAACACTGCAGACAGACTGTGGAAGGGAAGAAGTGACATCAAGATTATGACAGGAAAATTTGAAGTCCAGGGACAAGTTGGATGAGGACACAGAAGAGAGCAAAGAAGAAAGTACCTTCCTCATGCAGTGAATCAAAAACAAGCATGGGCTTTTCATTTGTAAGAATTCTCATACCTTCAGAAGGTATAAAGGAGCCGGTAAAGAACTGTTAGAGGGAGCCCTAATAACAAAGAAGAAATGCTATTGGATAGACAGCGTAAGTACTTTTTTTCTCCTAAAGGATCAAAATGTTACTTGGGCACTCATCTAAGGAACAGATTTGATATCTGAGTTCAGAAAAAGACCACAGACCTCCTTACATCTTTCCGCATTGCTAAATCAAATGTAACCCGGAGTAATTTGTCAATATCATGACTGAGTTTTTCCCACATAGGATACGTAGTGGCTGATTTCCAATTTTGAAATTCAGGGGATCTCCCATGAAGCCATCCAATAAGTGCAACTGGGAAAAAGGTAGCAGTAGGTAAGTTTAATTCTCTGTAGACATCTAATGTTTGGAGGAGGTGACAATGTCGTAGAGTGGAAAAGGACAGCCTTTTCGGAATCTTAAAGTCATCGTTTCTTCATCTGGTTAGTGCCTTCGCTATTTTTTCTTTGATATTGAGGACACTTAAATTCTTAGAATCTGTTTTTATTTCCCATATAATCGAGAGAAAAGTGTCAACTTGATAGTGTTGTTTTGAGTGGTATATGACACGCTGTGTGTGAAATTTCTGTGCAGAGACCAACTTCATAATTATGAATCTTTTCTGATCACCTTTGAAATTGTTTCAACAATTTCAGCTTTCAAACCATTCTGGTATGTGTTACATTCTGACTTACAGTAATGATTAGCAAAGAAAGCTCATGAAGAAAAGTGAAGTACTCTATAATTTATTTTGCTTGTGGCACAGACCAAGCTGCTATAACTCAATGGGTTCTATGCATTGTCCAGGGGGAGGTTATATCAGGGACTGAGCATCCTCTAGGATACAGCCTTGGCCACACAAATGGATGAAGACAGTATTTCACCATCACACCATGGCCCCGCCTGTGGACAAGAAGAAATTGATGTGGAAGTTGACGACCTCTCTTCTGCTCTCATTCCATGATCGGGGCTGAGTCACCAGACTGAAACAACAACAGTAGTATGGACCAGCTGGGGAGAGAGAAACTCAGGAGAAAGCCTGACCTATTAAAATGTGACATTGTGCAAGCTATGAGTAAGGGATGAACAAGCTGCAATGGGAACATGGATGAAGGAGCAACTATGTCCACAATTTGAAGTAAGGAATATCTTTACTCAGCCCTCATCTTTACTGATTTCTATCACAATTTCACAATAATGACAAGATTGAAATATACTTTCCTCATTGATTCATGTGAAAATGTGATTTTCTGTGTAAAATTTAAAGTATCGGTGCTATTCTTGATAATTTTTAAAAATCTCACTCCCTGTATAATATGATTTGGCTGTGTCCCACCCAAATCTCACCTTGAATTGTAACAATCCCAACATGTTGAGGGTAGGGCCAGGTGGAGGTTATTGAATCACAGGGGGCAGTTCCCCCATACTGTTCTCGTAGTGAATAAATCTCACGAGATCTGATGGTTTTATAAATGGGAGTTCCCCTAACATGGTCTCTTGCCTGCTGCCATGTAAGATGTGTCTTGCTTCTCCTTCATTTTCTACCACGATTGTGAGACCTTCCAAGCCATGTGGAACTGTGAGTCAATTAAACCTCTTTCCTTTATAAATTACCCAGTCTTGGGTATGTCTTTATTAGCACCATGAAAACAGATGAATAAACTACATTTTGATGTTTCCTCAGAGTATGGTCTTGGGTCTAGGATGTTGAAGTAATTATAATGGTAGAAGTGTGTTCTTCAAGTCATTTAATTGAATTAAGTGAAACTTACTTAATATGCCTCTTCCCTCATTTCTTCATTTAAAAATGGCAATTAAATCAAAGCAGAGATTTGAAATTAATAGAGTTGGAGATGAAAAGGAAAAAAATAATGAAGCCGGTAGCCTTAAGCTGCGGGGGAAACAGAGAAGCTGACTTGATGCTATTAAAATAGGGGACCTGTATTGAGAAGAGGGAGAAGTCAGGTGAGCAGTAAGGTTGCTACAGTGTGCTTCAAAATGGAGTTTTTCCAGGTGCTGTGGCTCACTCCACTAATCCCAGCACTTTGCAAGGCCAAGGTGGGCGGATCACCTGAGGTCAGGAGTTTAAGACCATCCTGACCAACATAGTGAAACCCTATCGCTACTTAGAAACAAACACACACACATACATGCACACAAAAGCTGGGTGTGGTGGCCTGTGTCTGTAGTCCCAGCTACTTGGGAGATTGAGGCAGGAGAACTGCTTGAACCCAAGAGATGGTAGTTGCAGTGAACCAAGATCACACCGTCACACTCCAGCCTGGACAGCAGAGAGAGACTCCATTTCAAAAACAAACACACAAACAAAACAAAACAAAATGGAGATTTCCTGGACATATGTCCAGTGGAATAACCTCTCTAAAGGACAACACTTACTAGAAGTCCTCTTTTAGAACCTTTGGAGTTCCTGCCTTCCCTCCTCCCCACTCTAACCAATTGTGGCTAACAGAAGCTAAGACTTAAATTAATAGAGATTATTCTTTCTTTCCCAATTGAACTGTCAAGGTATTTTGTGGTCTTGGTTCCTAATTCCATCTAGAACCTATCATCAGTACTACATTTAAGAAATGTTAAAGGACACCAAGTATGAGCCCCGTGAATGTGTTAGCGCTAGAGGTGGAAAGATGAATAGTGAAGTGTTCATAGTCTAGCAGGGTGGACAAAAAGGGAAAACAAACTCTCATGCAAGATGTTCATTTAAGCCACTTTAAGTCATGTATCAAGTGGTGGAGCAATGGTTTGCATGGGGGATAAGGAAGAACACTCAGCTGCTACTGGTGGAAGTGGTAGAAGGATGGAATTCTGGGCCCTTCCGCACTCCGGGCCCTCTCCCACATCTTCTTTCCACGAGTTTAATCACAGTATACTTTTGACCAGTTTGTATATTCAGATTTTCTATTTAGTATCACTTGAATTCTTTGGCCAGAATTCAATAGGTAAATAAAAATGGGAAATCTCATTGTTCAAGAATATTTACTATACATACAGTTTGTTTGAATGCTTCAGCAGAATTTAATAAGCAATAAAAATAAAAAATCTTGTTGTTACAAGATCACACAACCATAAGAAGCTATTGATCCTACCTAGGTGTTATGAATGTAAATCATGAAAATTATTCTTGGCTAATTCTATATTTTCACAAAAATATTAATGGTTATGAAAAATGACACATTTTCATGATTACAAAATATATCTAATGACTAAATATGATTGAAAAATACCAGCCGACTTTACCAGAAAAAGAACTAAATTCTGAATCATTAATCTTGTAACTAAGACTTCTCTGTGATATTGCAGTTTTCTGGGAAAGCCTTTTACTAATATGATCTCATAATAATATAGAGTATTAACACATTTTTCTAAAAATCCATATTGTAGATTTATCTCTCATATTGCATAGTGTAATAACCACATTTTTAAAGTCAGAAAAATTACTGCAATAGCCAGAAACTCCAGACCAACCGGAAAACTTAGACTACATCTCCACAAAAAGTAGAAGCATTAGCTAGGTGGGGTGCAGCTTGCCTGTAATCCTAGCTACTTGGGAAGCCGTGGAGGGAGAATCTTTTAAGCCAAGGCTTTCAAGGCTGCAGTAAGCTATGATCACACCACTGTACTATAGCCTGTATGAAGGAGTGAAATCCTGTCTCTTTAAAAATAATATTGCAATAGTAATTATGGATGCTAATTATTTATAGGTACTCTTTTTGTCTTTCTATTACTTTTTTTTCTTGAGAATGGATGGGTTCATTAGCTTATTTAATGTGTACACTAAAAGACAATATAATACATTGTCCACGTCTAGAATGCCCCTTAAATTTATGTGTATTGCTGACATAATCAAAACCACTTAAACACCTTAGAGGCAGACACAACAGAAAGGTCACTGGTTTTGCATCTACAGATCCATATTCGTTCATGTTACTAGGCAGTGGAAGAAAATCACAGTCCTGAAGCTCTTTCCCCATATTTATTATTAAAAAATAAAACAAAGGCAAGTGTTTGCAGTGATGCAATTTTACATAACCATTTTTGAAATGTTGTTAAACTCTAATACCTATCTTAGACAATAAAAATTTAATTTATGCCACTTACCAAGGTTGAGGTTTTGCTTCATATCATCCTTGTGAAAATATAATGTTCTAATATAATAGTTATCCTTGTGAAAATATAAGATCCAAAAGGATCTTTTATTATAACTATTTATTATATTTATTATAACTATTTTATATTTATTATAACTATTATTTTATAACTTTATTATAACTATTATATTTATAGCTATTTTATTTATTATAACTTATTTATTATAACTATTATATTAGAACATAAAATTATTTAAAAGTCTTGAACATTATTCAATAGTCTCTTGGCATTTGCAGATTTACTATTTGGGGCTCCAATTTTTCATGTGATATTGTTTATTATCTATATTTCTTAAGTGTTCGAGGCATGTATTTGAGAGTGAGCTTAGCTGACCCCACCAGGCATACTCATTACATGTGCCTTATGTCTCTCTACACAGGTGCTCTTTCTTGTGAATCTAAAAATAAACCCCAAAGAGAAAAAAACAACCTTTTGTTTCTGTGTTAAAATTATCTCTCCCACAATGCATACACATAATTCCAGCTCCAGTGGTGGAAAGAGTAATGCAATTTAGCTTTAAACATCTCTAAAAGCAAGAGACCTTGGTGATGGTCCCTCTTTGAGATTGCGGGTTTTCTGAAAGTCTTCAGGAAGCACCTGCCTCTAATGTCAAGTATTTCCTTTTGACATTATGTGCCATTCATTTTGATATTTATCTGTAGGGAATAATATATCTGACTGAATTTTTTTTTTTTAATGAAAGCTGAAGATATGCATTTTCTATCTGTTGTGAAGCTGCCTTCTCTTGGAACTCTTTGCAGTGTGTTTTAGGCCTTTTCCAATCTTCTGCCTGTGCCTAGCTTGGAATCTCTCCTGCCTTGTGTTTCCTTTACACCCAGTACATCCTTGAGTGAACATCACACAGTGTTAGTGTAATAGCTACCTATTGACCTCCCCTGGATCACATATTTCAACACGGCACAGCGCTTACCTGCACGTTGCCTGTGACATTCCAGAGATCCTTGCCTGGAATACAGCAGGGACTTAGCAACTCTGTACTGAAGCAAGTGCAGGCAGACAGTTAAGAGCATGAATTCTGGAGCCACACTGCTTGGGTTGGAGTCCAGGTTTTAATGCCTGCAAACTGTGAAACTCTTCAGAACCTCCATATAGAACCCCAAGATTTAACTGCAGCTTGACTCCAGGGGGCACCATTTATATAACCCAAAAGGCAAGTGGTCAACACTAGGGTCTTCATTACTGATGATCTTGGGAGGTTAATTAGTCCCCACAGGTCCTGGCTTTCTCATTTTTAAAATGAGAATAGTTATTTCTACTTCAAATAGCCATGAAGATAAAGAGCTAATATATATCAAATGCTTAGAACACTGCTTTCTATGGAGTGAGCACTCAATGCTATTAAATATTTTTTTGTTTTTGAATTATTTTTATTAGACGAGAAGTAAAGTGGTCACCACTGTTGTGTGGCATTCCATTCAATGGAAAAGTCATTTTTAAAATTCTCTTACTGAGCAATCTTTAGGTTTTGTCCATTTTTATAATTATTGCCAAAGAAGAGAGAAAACATTACATCATGTCTCCATGAGCATATGTTCAATCTTCAGGACAGAGCCCTAGAAGTGGAATTTGTGGGTATAAACATACTTACTTTAAAAATCTTACCAGAAAGGGACTAATTGCTGCCTGAGATGATTGTATCAACTTATACTGACCAATATACTACTGGTGTATATTTTCTCATTCCTCAAATCTTCATTAACACTTTATTTAATATTTGCCAAGCTGATACATGTAAAATATTTTATTGTTCCTTTAGTAGTTTTCTACAGCAACTGTAACAAATTATCACACATTTAATGGCTTAAAATAACAAGCATTTATTTTCTATAGCTCCGTAGGTCAGAAGTCTGGGTATAGTGCGTGGCTCAGCTGGGTCCCACATTCAGAATCACATGAGGGCAAAATTGGGTGATTTACAGGCCTGTGTTTCTTTCTGGAAGCTCATTCAAGTTATTGGCTGAATTCAAATCTCATTTGCCTTTCTGTTAACAGCAAGAGGTAGTCTTTGCTACTAGAAATTGCCTAATATTCTCATCCTTTCCATGTGGTTTTCCTCTAGCAATGGTGGTTCAAGGCACTCTCACACTTTGAATTTCTCAAACTTCACTTATCTTCTTTCTATCATTCTACCTGGAGAATGTTCTCTGGTTTTAAGGGCTCATTTAATAAGGTTGGGAACACCTGTAGAATCTGGGCTTTAACCTCCCTATTTTGAGGCACAAAATCTTAATCGCATCTGGAAAATCATTATTTCCATGTAGGGTAATGTAGTCACAATTTCTAGGGATTGGGGCCTGGGATCTTCGGGGGTCTGTTCTAACAAGCATGGTTCTTTTCATTTTTATTTTGCTGATTATTATTGAGGGTGAACATATTTTCTAGATCAGTTGGCCATATTGATTTTTTTATGCTTTAAATTTTATTTTTATATACTTTTTTCTAATTTCCTGTTGGAAGATTTATCTTTTTAAATTGATTTTTATAGTTTATTATATATTGTGGCTAATAATTACTTTTCAGAAATGTGCATTGAAAATACTTTAAAACCATAGCTTAATTTTTAAATGAGTTTATTTTTTGTTCTTGTTTTTTCATAAATTATTGGGGTACAGGTGGTATTTGCTTACATCACGAGTCGGCTTTTTTTTTTTTTAGAAAGAGCCTCCCTCTGTCACCAAGTTGGAGTGCAGTGACGTAATCTCAGCTCACTGCAGCCTCGGCCTCCCAGGTTCAAGCAATTCTACTGCCTCAGCCTTCCAAGTAACTAGGATTACAGGCACTTGCCACCACATCTGACTAATTTTTTTTTTTTTTGAATTTTTAGTAGAGACGGGGTTTCACCATGTTTGCCAGGATGATCTCAGTCTCCTGAACTCGTGATCCTCCTGCCTTGGCCTCCCAAAGTGCTGGGATTACAGGTGTCAGCCACCGCACCCAGCCATGAGTAGGTTCTTTAGTGGTGATTCGTGAGATTTTGTTGTACACATCACCTGAGCAGTATAATCTGAACCCTATTTGCAGTCTTTTATCCCTTGTCCCACTCCCATCCTTCCCTCCAAGTCCCCAAAGTCCATTGTATCATTCTTATGCCTTTGTGTCCTCATAGCTTAGCTTCCACATATCAGTGGGAAAATTCAGTGATTTTTCCATTCCTGAGTTACTTCACTTACAATAGTAGTCACCATTCTCATCCAGGTTACTGCAAATGCTGTTAACTCATCCCTTTTTATGTCTGAGTAGTAGTGCATTGTATATATATACCAAAGTTTCTTTACCCACTCATTGATTGACGGGCATTTGGGTTGGTGTGATTTTGCAGTTGTGAATGTGCTGCTGTAAACGTGTGTGCAAGTATCTTTTTCATATCATGACTTCATTTCCACTTCATTTCCATTCCCAGTAGTGGACTTGCTGGATCAAAAGGTCCAGGATGGTCTACTTTTAGTGCTTTAAGGAATATCCACGCTGTTTTCCATAGTGGTTGTACTAGTTTACATTCCTACCAGCAGTGTAGAAGTGTTTCCTGTTCCATGCTAACATCAATTGTTTTCTTGAATTTTTTGATTATGACCATTCTTGAAAGAGTAAGGTGGTATCACATTGTGGTTTTGATCTGCATTTCCCTAATCATAAGTGATGTGGAGCATTTTTTTCATATGTTAGTTGATAATTTGTTTATCTTCTTTTGAGAATTGTCTATTAATGTCCTTAGTCCACTTTTTTTTTTTTCTTTTGAGACTGAGTCTCACTCTGTCACCCAGGCTAGAGTGCAATGAGGCAATCTCAGCTCACTGAAACTTCTGCCTACAGTAGTCAAGTGATTCTCTGCCTCAGCCTCCAGAATAGCTGAGATTACAGGTGCCTGCCACTATGCCCAATTAATTTGTTGTATTTTTAGTAGATATGTGGTTATACCATCTTGGCCAGGCTTGTCTTGAACTTCTGAACTTGTGATCCACCCACTTTGGCCTGCCAAAATGCTGATATTACAGGTGTGAGTCACTGCACCTGGCCCTTAGTCCACTTTTCGATGGGATTGTTTGTTTTTTCTTACTGATATGTTTGAGTTTATTGTAGATTCTGGATATCAGAAAGAAATAAAGGGCTTCCAGATCAGTAAAGAGAAAGTCAAATTGTCACTGTTTGCTGGTGATATGATCATTTACCTCAAAAACTCTGAAGACTTCTCTGGAAAGCTCTGAGAGCAGACAAAAGAATTCAGCAAAGTTTCTGGATACATGATTAATGTAAACAAATCAGTAGCTCTTCTATACCCCAAAAGCAGCCAAGTGGAGAATCAAATCAAGAACTCTACCCTTTTACAATAGCTGCAAGAAATAAAATTCTTAGAAATATACCTAACCCAGGAGGCAAAAAACATCTACAAAGAAAACTAAAAAACACTGCTGAAATGAATCATAGAGGACACAAACAAATGGAAACACATTCCATGCTCATGGATGGGCGGAACTAATATTGTTAAAATGATCATACTACCAAAAGCAATCTACAAATTCAATGCAATCTCCATCAAAATGCCACTATCATTCTTCACAGAATTAGAAAAAAAAAATTCTAAAATTCATATGGAACCAAAAAAGAGCTCACGTAGCCAAAACAAGACTAAGTATAAAGAACAAATCTAGAAGAATCACACTACCTGATTTCAAACTATACTATATGACCATAGTCACCAAATAGCATGGTACTGGTATATAGGCACATAAACCAGTGGAATTGAATAGAGAATCCTGAAATAAACCCAAATACAGCCAACTGATCTTCAACAAAGCAAGCAAAAGCGTAAAGTGGGGAAAGGACACCCTCTTCAACAAATGGGGCTGGGATAATTGGCCACCTACATATAGGAGAATAAAACTGGATCCTCATCTCTCACCTTATACTAAAATCAGCTCAAGATGGTTTAAAGACTCAGATTTAAGACCTGAAACTAAAAATTCTAGATGACATTGAAAATCCCCTTCTAGACATTGACTTAGGCAAAGATTTCATGACCAAGAGTCCAAAAATAAATGCAATAAAGACAAAAATAAATAGCTGAGACTTAATTAAACTTAAGAGCTTTTACATAGTAAAAGAAACCGTCAGCAAACAGATGACTCACAGAGTAATTTTCTTTGGTTTCTAGGTCTAGAACACCTTTGAGTATCTATTGTGGTGCTGTTCTAGGGGTAATAAATTTCTTTAGCATTTGCTTATGAGAAATACTTTAATTATCCTTCATTTATGAAGCTTAGTTCGGCAGGATATAAAATTTTAGGCTGATACTTTTTTTTGTAAGGAGGCTAAAAATAGATCCCCAATGTCTTCTGACTTGTAAGCTTTCTGATGTGAAGTCTGCTGTTAGTCTCATGGGATACCCTTTATAGGTAATGTGATGTCTTAAAGATCTGTTCTTTCACATTGTCCTTGGATAGTCTGATGACTATATGCCTTGGTGATGTTCATTACGTATAGTACCTTCCAGGTTTCTATGTATTTCTTGTATTTTTATGTCTACCTCTCTAGCAAGATGAGAAAATTTTTCTGAATTATTTTCTTAAATATGTTTTCCAAACTTCTTTTTTTCTCCCTCAGAAATACCTGCAAGTCATGAGTTTGATTACATAATCCCATATTTCTTGAAGACTTTGTTCATTATTTTAAATTATTTTTTCTTTATTTTTGTCTCACCAATTCAAAAGACTAGTTTTCAAGTTCTGAATTTCTTTCTTCTGTATGGGATAGTCTATCGTTAACACTTTTAACTGTGTTTTGAAATTCCTTCAGTGAATTTTTTATTTCCTGAATGTTTTTTAAAGGATATCTATCTCAATTTCCATCTCCTCAATTGTTTTTCTGGTTCTTTGCATTGGTCTTCAATTTTCTTTTATATCTCATTGATCATCTTTATAATCCATATGTTGAAGTCTATCTGACATTTCAAAGTTTTCATTTTGGCTAGGATCCATTGCTAGGGAGCTATTGTGGTCCTTTGGTGGTCTCACAACATTCTGTTTCTTCGTGGTGCTGGTTGGAGTTCTTGTGCTGGTTCCTTTTCATCTGTCAAGGCTGTCACTTCCTATTTTTGAATTTATTATCATTTGAGTTGGCGTTTTTCTCTTCCTCTCTTGAGGTTGTGACTGTTGTGTATGTTGGATAGACTCCTTTGGGGTTACCTATATGCTTTTAGAGGGTAAAACTTGGTATAAAGTCTTTGATAATAAATAGCTTCATGGTAGTGCTTTTTTTCCTTCAGATGCTAATTGTGTGTAGTTGCAGTGTTCTGTGTATGTGTTCAGGCTCACTGCCTCCAACAGATAGCAGGAGATTGCAGGAGACTTATCTTGGTCCCTAGGACTGTGCACTTTTGTTAGCAGGAATTATGTTGGCTTGTGCAGTTTATCCTACAGGCCAGTCAATGTTGCTTGTGGATAAAAGCCAGATGAGCACTGCTGTAAAACAATGTCAGTAGAATTTGTTATGGGCTATGGAGTTTGACCTCCTCCTGGTCAGTAAATGGTTCTTGCAGGCAAGAGACAGTTGCAGTGATAACAGTGGGATTTTTACATGGCCTTTTTTTGATTGCAGGAAGTATCAGGATATCCTTGGGGATGGAAAGGGCATGGGGCTTTCACAGATATCATCCAGTGTTCTGTCACTAATGTGGCTGGAGGAGGCAAAGCTGGGTGGAGCTGGGTTGGGTGAGTCAGTGATCAGGCTCTTCAAGGTGGGTGCAAGTGCTAACCTTGGAGTGAGTCTAGTGGCAGCTCTCAGGCTGTTGGGATAATCCTCTAGCGAAGGACAGAGGTGCCTCTTCTATATACAGAGCCCACTCAAGGAAAGAGGAACAGCCCAGGGTTTTCAGCTTAGCAGGTGTCCCTGGGGTTCACCCAGCCCCCACACCGCTGACCTCAGATATGCAAATCTCTTAGATCTCTCAGAGATACAGAGCTCTCTCAGATACAGAGGTACAGAAATGTGGTTCTCCCTCAGGCATCCAGCCCTGGTAACACGTCCCTCCAGTTAGGCCTTGTTTTCTGATAGGAAACATCCTTCCTTTTTCATCTTACTTAAGTTTCTCTTAGCTATTTCTTCCACATTTGCTCATATTTGCATATTTCAGGATGATATGACTAAATTTTGCAAAAGTTTTTAAGGATTTTTAATATTGTACTGAGATTGTTGCTCATATTGTCAATAATTATCATCTTTACAATACTGACCTCCTTTCATTAAGAAAATAAAATGTAGGTTCTATGTTTTGTGATAGTTATAATACTTTTTCCCCAAAGTTTTAGTTTTGTTAGATGAAATTATAGAAGCTTAAAGCTTTTATTTAAACTATTACTCATATTTTTATAATATTATCTAATAATTTTTGACTGTGTATAGGAATGCTATCAATTTTGTGTATTAATCCATATGGGAGAACTGTTCTAAGTTGTTTTCTAATAGTTTACAGAGTCTCTTGAATTTTCTATGTAGACAAATAGAACAACTGTGGGTATTGATAATCTTGTTTGTTTCAAACCTTTACACTTTTATCTATTTGTCTTGTCTTATTGTACTACCGACAACTCTCACAAGATTATGAAGAATAATTCTGGTGATGATCATACTTGTTCTGTTCATTGTTAAGGTTCATGAAATGTTCTGGGACATGTTTTGATATATGTCCTTTGTAAAATTTAAGATTTCCTTTAAATTTAAATATTTCTATTTTTCTAAAAATTTAAAAATTATATATAGTTATTTGGTTTTATGATATTCTATATCCTTATATCTGAGATATGTATTTTTTCTATTTTAATTGGTTTATATTATAAATTTCATTACTTTTTTACTAATATAAAAACGCTCTTGCATTCCTGAGATAAATATTTTGATACCCAATTAAATAATACATAGTCAAATTTAATTTGTTTATATTTTATGAATGAATAGCATCTTTGTTCACAAGTGAAATTGGCTGAAATTTGCTCATGCCATCTTTGGTTTGAATGGTTCATTAAACGAATTACATAAATGAGGAAGCTTTCTTTTTCTCTATGTGAGAGTAATGTGTGTGTAAATTAAATACATTTCTGAGAATGTTTCATAGAACATATTTGTTAATTGTCTAAGTCTCATAGTTTGTGAATTGTTTGACCAATATTTTCATTTATTTAATGTATTAGATATAGTCACATTTTCTGATCTTGAATCAGATTTTATTTTAGAAATACATAAATTTGTTCTAAGTTCTCATTATGTCATTAATAACAAAATGTTTTCCTACATTTCTTTCCAGTTCATTATTTGTGTTTTCTGTCTCCTTAAGCAGTTTTGCTTTTTTCATTTTACATTACCTTAATGTTCTCCGTCTTCTTTTAAAATTAATAATGTTGTGTGGTCTTATCTACAACCTCCTCCCTAAGGAATATCAGTCCTGATAAGCTTATCTCAGGCTGTTCATTGGTGTTGGGCAGGGGATATTTGAAGCAGCACTGAGCAAGTCACCTGCTTCTACATATTTTACTCTCTGCTTCTGTTGTGTAACATCAGCCCTATGCCCTCCCAATGGTCAGGGTCAGTTATCCCTGAAAAGATGGCAACTTCTGTTCTTGCCTACTGGTCACTGGATGTGAGAAACCTAAAGTGCTCAGGTGGAAGCCACAGCTTTTATTTAATGGCACTCTTGCTGTTTCCCTCAGTCCCTTCCAATACTATGATTAATAGTTGCATGTCTGGCAAGCACAAATTCCCTTAGTTGTGTCACTTTTACTCTTGCTCAGTGTCGTCACTCTTGCCAGTAGCCATTGGTTTGTGGACTTATGAATTCTTCCTAGTGAGGAGGAAATGCAAAACATAGGTTTCTAATCAAGTGCATAAACTCCATCCTGAAGAATAGCACTCTATATTTAGAGAGTATTTCACCTTTGCTGGCATGTCTGCTGCCCAAGGGCCACCAAGTGCCTGGTTGGTCTCCTTGAGATATAGTACCATCATACTGGGGACTCATCTTTGTTTTCTGTGATTGGCAGATTGTTTTTTATTTCAGCAGGAGCAGTTGCAAGATCAGTTTTAGTAAGTGAAGGTCCATGGTGCTTGGTAAGTTAAGTCCTAAATTGGCCATCTCCTCTCCAAATCATTGAAATGAGGCCAGAGTGGCAATGATTTCACAATGAGAATCCGTTGGTTTGTTAAAGACTTTGAAAATATTTCTGGAAAACTTAGAAATCACGTTATATCCTTTCATATTTATCTGAACAATTTTTATTTTATTAGGCAAGCATTGCATTTTAACGAGAATGAAAAGCCTTTAGACAGAACAGTGGAAAGAAATCATTTGTGCAAATCTTCAATTTGTTACAAACATAGAAAGAGTATGGCAGCACTCTACAGGACAATGGTTCTTAAACTTTAGCATGAATCAGAATCATCTGAAAGGTTTAAGAAAATATGGATTTCTGGGGCCCATTCCCAGGTCCTGATTTAGCATGTGTGAAGTTGGGCTGAGATTTGTATTTCTAACACGTTCCCAGTGTTGCTAGTGCTGCTGTTCTTCCTTGGAACCACACCTTAAGAATCAATGCCTAGAAGGTACTGCTTTCCTAGCTTGCCTTTTCTAGTCTGTGGGCTAATTCAGTTACTAGCACTATCCATGATGTTTTATTTTTTCTGTGTATCAGCTTTTAGAGTTCATCAGAAAAGAAATTTAAGACAACAAAATCATTTCTGGTATGATTTGATTTATCTTACTTATATGGCTTGGCTCTGTGTCCCCACTCAAATCTCATCTTGTATCTCCCATAATTCCCACTTGTTGTGGGAGAAACCCACTGGGAGATGAGTAAAACATGGGGGTGGGTCTTTCCCATGCTGTTCTCTTGATAGTGAATGGGTCTCATGAGAACTGATGGTTTTAAAAATGGGAGTTTCTCTGCACAAGCTCTCTCTTTGCCTGCTGCTATCCATGTATGATGTGACCTGCTCCTCCTTGCCTTCCACCATAATTGTGAGGCCTCCCCAGCCACATGAAACTGTGATATATATATATATATATATATATATATATATATATAAAAAAATATATATTTGTGTTATATGTTATATATTTATATATTATATATGATACATAAATATATATTTATATATCTATGAATATATATATCAATGAATATATATAATATATATCAATGAATATATATATCAATAAATATATATATATACACACACATATATATATATATTGTCCCATTGACTAGAAACTTGTTTTTGCTTTTTGGCCTACCATTCCTTTGAACCATATATCATTTGGTTATCAAACCATGGAGTGCCCAAATCATGAAGGCAACCAGGTCTGGCTCCCAGGCTAGACAAAATTCTTTCATCAACATCTAATATGCTTGAGAGGCACCTACAGGCATTTGTTTTAAGGTTTTTATAGAAATGTTCGGATCCTTTTTGCAGTTGCCCAATGTCTACAATAAACACCAAGTGTTTAAAAAAATTTCTAAGGCAACTCTCAAAACTGGCCCTCCATAACCTACTCATAAAGACTCCAAATCTGAAAATAGCTTGTATGTTTCTGATTCGTTGGTTTGGCTTGGTGGTGTCACCCTCATGCATATTTTAGGTATCTTCCAAGCTGTTGATGGGGCTGTTTTATTTTGCTAATTATTTGGTAGACAATAATTCACATCAAAGCTGAAACCAAAGCTGCTTCTGAGCAGAAACATTGGGATGATGACACTTTTTAATGATTTCTTGAGCTGCAAAAGCTCAAGGATATTATTATTTAAGCAATTTATGTCCAATTTTATGTGAGCTGCACACATTCATTGTCCTATTTAATAGTCACACTAATAAACATATACTACATAGCTCAGCCTTCAACTTTATGAGGATGCTTTTCTTAACATTTTAATTTTAATTTTTTAATGGCTTATAATTAATGGCCCAAGTGGGAAAAGTTAAAAGTTGGATGTGAAACAAACTATTTTTTATTTGTTGTACTTTAGATAACCTCAGCCCTCAAGAGCAAACGTTTATTATATCCATCTTCCTCACATATTCTGTTTATCTTTTATGCAAATTATCTGATCAGAAAGCATTCCATGGAGTTGTTAGTTATGCATGTTTTGTCACACCATTAATGCACCTTTGCTCATCTAAAATGATACATCAGCAAAAAAACGAATTAACCACTATGTATTTTACAAACTGAAACTAATTGTTTAACTGAATGGGTTAGTTAGAATCTGTTAGACTTCTGGGAACACATGTTGAATTGTTTTCATGCCTTTCTAATTTTATTATAATAAATTTTCTGCAAATGAATGGCTTTCAAACAGAGAGCATCTTAATTTATAGGCAATTATGAGTAAACCCAGTTTCCCAAGATATATTTTAGAACTAACAGAAAAGGCTAACTGGATAAATTATTGCACTTTTCATGAGGCACATTTTTGTCAGTCACATTAATATAAAACTAGTTTGGAGACTTGCAAATCATTTAAAATTTTATCTAAAAAGTTTTTTTATGACTATAGTCATTATGAAAGCTTGACCTTTTCTACCCTTACCTTTTGTGACTGTAGCTCAAGAAGGAAATAATGAATTTCAGTTCATCTCTTACATTGCTCTTATGCGACTTTTAATGGTGCTCACAGATGGATTTGCCTTGAATTTTGCAGCAGTGAAATCCATTATGATTGTCCCCATAAGAATACAATTTTAGCTTCTGCTAAGTTTTCTCAGTAATATTTCTGCTAAGTTTGAATATAGTGAGCTTGAGCATTCTTACATATGAAAAAGTCCTAATATTTATTAAAACAATCTATTGCCTACTTTCAAGGAAATAGATATATTTTAAGGTTTTTATGCTACTAGTTGTCACATACTCTATATTTTGCCAAACTTCCTGGTATATTCAGCTTTATGTACTGTTGTTGCTTGTGTTATTTATTGTAGAGATCAAACTGCAGTAACAAATGGCCCTGAGGCATAGCATTGCAAATGTTTCTCTTATGTACTAATTCAAAGCCAACTAGGTGGTACAGGGTGAAATAGTCAGCTCGGTTCTATGTGATTATTCATAAGCCCAGCTGCTTTTCTCTTCTGGCTTTTCCATTTCCTGGGATCTTGTCTCTTTTCTGCAATCTGGTTCATACAAGAAGAAAGAGTTAAATGGGAGGCAAGCAACTTTTCCAGAGAAAAGGGAAGATTGGGCTTGGGGGTAGCAGCTATCAGCCTGCTGTCTTCTCTTTTGAGGAAGAGCAGGTTCATTTTATTATATCTAGTTCAATACTTACTCTTGAATAAAAAATATATTCAAATTTGTTGTATTCAAGATTGTTTTACATTAAATGTATGCTAAGTGAAATATAAAATTGCACAGTGGTTAAACATCCATTTTACGAGTGTATCTATTACGAAAGTTACAGTAAACATAATACAGATTTTTCTGTTAGGAACTTAATGGGATTAACATATTCATTTCACCTGACCAATTTAAAGTAGTTGTATCTTTTAGCAGGGTTACAGGAAGTATTTAATGTTTTTGAACTTAAAGCTATGGTATTTAGATTCCTGCCACCATATCCTTGTAGCATTTTTCACAAATGTGAGTCAAACGTAATTATTGCTACCTCACAAATGCATTTGTTAATTTGTAGCATTTAAGCTCTTATTACTAAAAAGTGGCATTGCAATAAATATTGAACCAAATATTAACTAATTATTCACATTAATTGCTAGGTTCAAATGATTTTTTTAATTAAAAAATTCAATTCTGTATTAAATAAGTGCTCAGAAAACCTTTTTCTAATTGAGTAATTTCTCAGGATGGCAACATATATACATATATTTCTATATTTCTATATAATAATATACAATGATCTATATAGTGTGCCATGATTTGAAAACATTGAATGGATAAATATAAAAGCAGTAATGGTATTTTGCCCAAGATAATTCTGCCAAATGTCTAAGGACTTCCAGCCTGAACATTTTTCCATCTTTAATATTTTTTGATCACATATAAGTTTTTAACTATGACTTTTCCTCAATCCTATGCATTGGGACCACACATACCTTTTAATATTTAAGAATATTTTAATGCTACAGCTCTTTTAATAAGGCTACTCATTTTGGACAAACATCCAGCAGACTTTAGAAAATGATTTCTAATTTATAATTATATTCAAATATATTTGTTAATTGCTTTATTATTCCCAATAATTAATGAAACATACTATAATGGAAATTGATTTCTATTAGAAATTTGAAAATTTAATGTCAAATTCCAGCTCAGTAACTTTTTGTGACCTCGAACAAAGTGTTAAAACCCTTAAGTCTTAAAACCCTTAAGTCTTAATTTCCTTATCTTTGTATGAAGGGGTAAGATTAGATCCTTACTAACAATCTCCTATTTCCATTAATATAATTATACATAACTATCACTTTTTAAGAGCCTCTTATAAAGCATCTTGTTAAATTTAGAAGATATAAAGATGATTTAGATACAGTCTTTCCCCCTGAGGAGCTTATTGTCTTTATGTACTGAGCACTAACATCCAAGTAGAATTACCAATATGTGAAATAAGTGTCACAAGAGAAATATATGCTTTCAATTTTTTGAAAAATCTTTAAAGAAGAACATTACTATTAACCTTATATAAAATGATATGTTACTGTAATTTTTATCAACCAACAGATTATATTATTCTAACTCCAACCAATGTCATGACCTGTCTCCAAATTCTGCCCATTCTCTTTTTTTATGCATCCAGTTGCTGCTTTTTCAGCCTCCTGCTTCCCAAGAAATTCTTCTTGCATTCTAACACTTCCAAGTGCAGAAAAAAATGTTTTTCCTAGAAAAATAAAGTCCAGGCTCTTTATTATGCACTTGTAACTTGCCATATGTTACCCTATACCTTTCCAACATGAATTCTCATTATTTTTCTACACAAATTTTTACTGTAAATTGGTGAATCTATTTATTATCCAGCTACATGAATGTAACTTGCTCCCTTAAAATTTGACTGCCTAAGAATTTTGTGTTTTTTTTTTTAACTTTTAAGTTCAGGGGTACATGTGGAGGTTTGTTGTATAGGTAAATTTGATTCACAGCTGTTTGTTGTGCAGATTATTTCATCGCCCAGGTATGAATCCCAGTACCCACTAGTTATTTTTTCTGACCTTCTCCCTCCTCCCACTCTCCACCCTCCACCTTCTGATTGGCCCAAGTGTGTGTTGGTTCCCCTCTATGTGTCATGTGTTCTCACCATTATCTCCCACTTATAAGTAAGAACCTGCGGTATTTGAGTTCCAAATTCCTTTTATCTTTCGAGATGACTGTGGTATAAAATAACTCAGAGAAGTACTCACCGCCACTCTTTAAACATTATGAGCAACATCTTGCTTGTCTTTTCTTTCTTTCTTTTTCTTTTTTTAGACAGTCTCACTCAGTTGTCCAGGCTGGAGTACAGTGGCAAGATCTCAACTCAATGCAACCTCTGCCTCAGGTTCAAGCTATTCTTGTGCCTCAGCCTCCCAAGTAGTTGGGATCATAGGCACACGCCACCATGCTGGGCTAATTTTTGTATTTTTGGTAGAGATGAGGTTTTGCCATGTTGACCAAACTGCTCTCCAACTCCTGACCTCAAGTGAAATGCCCACCTTGGCCCCCCAAAGTCCTTGGATTATAGGCATGAGCCACCTTGCCTGGCTTCTTGTCTTATTCTTGAAACATAATCTAGACACATATACAGATATGTGTTAAGAAATTAAGCATACAATTAATACCAATATCAAGAAGGACAAAAGTGTACAGCACAAAGGTATTTCCTTGCTATGTCAGTCAGCCAAATAAGCTCATTGTGTTTGGTTCCTCTTAATCTTCAAGGAAAAATTGATTCAGATCCATTTGGACACCTAAAGATACTTAGTATTCCAAGATCAGAGGAAAGCATCTTCCATTGAATCCATTGATTCACTGGAAGGACAAGTGACTAAAACTCTGGCTGTAAGGACTATCCCCCTTAAGAAACTAGAGGTAACGGAAGGAAATGGCTTGATTACATCAGTCTTACTTCCAAATAAGTGAATGCAAACTTGCCAATATAGGACTGAGTAAATATTACAAAGCATGAGAGCTAGGAAGCATAAATACAAAACACCTTTGAAAAAGCCTACTTTCAAAAATAGACTGTAGAAATCATTGAATTTTGAGATGTCAAACATTAGGAAAGTTGTCTTAATAAAAAAATAGCCATAAAAATACAATTTTAGATTATGATGTAGATTTTTAGGCTGAGACAAAAACATAATATATGAAATAGGATAACAGCACAAGCAAACCATACTTAAGTAGAATTACATATTGTATTTGAATAATACAAAAATAGAAAATAGCAAAGAAGATGGTATATAAGGAGCACAGAACATAGAAAACCAGAAGATAACTTTTGGGGAAAATTGAGAACACATATAAGGGAAGGAATAATTGCAAATACAGATCTAATTATAATTTTCCTGTGATGAAATCCTTTTACATGAAGATAGTATGAAAGTATCCAACACATGATACTAATAAAAATAAGTAACTGAGCCCATCTCACACATATTGTGGGAATTTTTGCATATCATATTTCAAAAACTTATTTAAAATTACTCATGTGAAGAACATCTTTCTTATGAAAACAAGTCAAAATACTCAGATATATACATAACTCATTTTTTTTTTGTCACAACGCCAACATGTAAGAACTGTGGCACAGTAGTTAAGAAAAGTTTGAGCCAAAAAGAAATCTATGGTACAAAAATTTTACAGGAAGCTCTGTAGATCATGGATGGAAGCAAACAAAACTTTTTTCTCTGCTTTAAAAAATTTATTAGCTTATACTATTCACATACCCTACCCCTCAAAAAGTATTGAAGTCTACCGGGCATGCAAATGAAAGTAGGAAGTCAAGAATGAGGAAGTAGTGCTATAAGTGAGTCAGAACAAATACTGAGGCTAGTTAAACCTCTTGTGTGACCTAAATAATTATATCAATTGATAGTATCCAATGGATTGAAAACATTTTGCACAATTCTCAAATTATTCTCTACAAAGAGTAATAATAAAGATAATAATTTGTGACTAGAATCTCAGGTCACATAAATAATTGTTTATAATGGTGGAAGGGTTAAAGAATATAAAACTGATAATTCTATCCCCTTTTCAGGGGGGTATGCAATAAATACTTTTTTTATCCTTGGCATTGATAAATTCTAGCAACTAATAAAATTGTATGTTTTACTATGTCAGCATCAGAATACATCCTTTCATGAAAATCTTCAATAACTCTTTAGAGGAGCCACCTGTTTTCTCCTTATCAGAAGCCAGGAAAAATGTAGGCGGCTCCTCTAACGAGTTATTGAAGAGTTTAATAAAAGGATATTCATAGCGAATTGGGCAGAAGAATTGAACCATCAAAAAAAGGTGTGGCATCAAGGACTAGCAGCAGCAGAAAACTATTATCACCCCTAAGCCTGAAGGGGCCAGAAACAGAATTAGTGGGCTGATATCCTCAAGTCCTGTAGAAGAGTGTGCCTGACAGAAGTTATGAAGGAACTTCACTAAGAAGTTCCCAGTTTCTCTCCTGCCTCCCACTGGCCAAACTAAAGTGGAATCCAGGAGCAAGATGGTCCAGGGGACGCAGTCTCGAAGTGCCATCTCTTGGGGCAGAGTTCACAGTAAAGTGGGATAGAGAGGAGATCCACAGGGACATCGACACAAATGGAATATAACACAAGGAGGATTTTAAAAGTCAGTTGAAAGTCTAATAAATAAACCTCAGTAGCAGTATAAAGATATTCAAAAAATTTAAAAAGATGCAAAAGGGAGTGGCCATTTCTTGTTTTCTAAGTAAACTTTATCGTGTGTTTTTGAGGTTTATAACATGATGTTATGGGATACAAATAGATAGTAAAACGGCTACTATGGTGAACAAATGAACGTAACCATAGTCCCACCAAATTTTGGTGTGTGAGACGAGCAGTTCAAATCTATGTATTTGCTACTTTGTGTCCTTCGAGGTACATTTCCACATTTCCTCTCTCCCACCACCGTTTTATTCTCTCTGTTTGTATATTTTTCCTTTTTAAAAAAAGATTCCACATATAAGTGAAATTGTGCAATAGTTTTCTTTCCGTGTTTGAATCACTTCACTTAGCGCAATGTCCTTCAGATCCACGCATATTGTGGTAAATGACAGAATGTCCTTTTTTAATGGCTGAATGAGAGGCTATTTCTGTTTATAGGACCTAGTTCACTTTGTTCTCAGTATTACGATAAAATGATGCAAAATTGGTTTTTTGAGATACATTGTTTTTGCTGGTCATCCTAAGAGGTGCCCTTTAGTCAGCACGCATCACAAGTGACTCATGAAAGAGACTGGGGACAAAGATCTATGCTATAAAATACTCTATAATCAATACTGGGTTCATAAATTCATAATTAAAAAAATCCCTTAGGATTTATTTCTTCCATTTATATTTTGTGCCTAGACAAGTGATTTTGGACTCCCGTTTGGAAACCAAGTGTTAAAATCAGAATGCAAACAGGTTTGGGATATTGATGTGTTTGGGTCTATGTTTCTGCCCAAATCTCATGTCAAATTTTAATCCCCAATGTTGGAGGTGGGGCCTGGTGGGAAGTGATTAGATCATGAGGGTGATTTCCCCTTTGGTGCTGTTCTTATGTTAGTAAGCGAATTATCATGAGATCTGGGTGATAAAGGCGTGTAGTCCCTCCACCCCCTGCTTTTCTTCCTGCTGCAGCCATGTAAGACCTGACGGCTTCCCTTCGTTTTCTGCCATGATTGAGTTTCCTGAGGACTCCCCAGCCTTGCTGCATGTACAGCCTGTGAAACCATGAGCCAATTACTCTTTCTTTATAAATTTTTAAATACACAGTCTCGGGTATGTATAGCAGTGCAAGAACAGACTAACATAGATAACTAGGCTTTGATTTATACTACCTTCTGCTCTGGGGAAACTTTGAGCTAATGATTAGGAGAGGCCATTTGTACCTTTACCTAAGAACATATTAGGGATATTGCCTGGGGTAGATTACTAGACTGGAATAAAAGAAAATAGTATTAAAGGGCATAAACTCTATCACATTAAAAACAAAGAGGCAGCAGAATTTCCACATCATCATGTCATGCTTAAAACCAAGGCAATATAACAGCTGGGTAAATGTGAATAATAACCATGACTCCAAATTTTTATATTTCCAGGAGTTAGTAGAAATGGTAAGGCAAAAAGCAAGCTTCCTCTACCTTCCCAAAAGAGAAAGGACATAAACACAATTTGTGGGAGAAACATGTAATACTCTTAGGAAAATATTCAAATGTAGTAGTAATAGAAAATGAAAACCAAAAAGGATAATGAGATTTTTCTCTAATGTTTAAATCATTAAAAGTGGATTTTTTCCCCTCAATATTTCTAAAGGTGACAAGAGCTGCTAATGGAGATAATACCTCAGTGCTGATGGAGTTAGAAGTTCATCACTGCTCAAAAGCAATTTCTTAACAAACGCTTATGAAATTTAACTTCATTTTGATAAGTAATTTTAGATGGTAATTACTGTTTTAGAAAACAGCCCCAAGAACAGTAATTACAACAAATATTTGTATGCTGAAATGTTCATTACAGTGTTCTCTCTATAATAGTTAAAAACTAAATATAATTCAGATTCTTAAAAATAGGGCAGATATAAATGATTTTTATATGAGAAAATATGTTGCATCCTTTAAAATGTTGGTTTTGTGAATTTCGGTATAGTTGGAAATTATTTGTGATAATGTTTATATAGATGTAAGACATAAACAATATGTACTTATATACCCATAAGAACTTATATATAAATATATATGTATGCATATATGTCTTCATATATGTATTTCATACATACATGTTTTTATAATAAAGATTGGAAAGTGTATCAAAATGTTAATTCTAATTTTTTTGGATGGAATAAAATATTGCAAGTACTCTTTTATTATTCTGCCAAATTCAGCCAATATGGCTACCTAGATTTTTTTTTCTTCTTCAACATTTTTTGAAAACACGTGACTTAAATTCTGTGGTATGTTGAGCAGAATAGGGTGATCTCATACATTTATTAAAACAGATGCAGTATGCTCATCCACTTGGTTGCTAAAGAAGTTTCTAAATCTGCTATTGTCAAGAATTTGCATGTGTCAGTTTTATTACACTAAAAAAAATAACCTTTAGATGTTATAAATTTAAATTTTTAGGAAGTGTACTGGTATTAATTAAAAGACTGTATTTTTTCTTAGATTAAAGACATATATTTCTGAAGATGCAGCCTGCATTACTGAAAACATAACTCAGAAATGTGACATTTGGTTTTAAAAAAGGAGAGAGCAAAAAATCTGTGGAATTCAATCAAGCTTGCATATGCCGTTGTCTAGATAGTGTGGATGCTCAATTGCCAAATATAGATTAGGAGATATAAATGGGGTTTGTTTTTTCTTCTGAAAACAATATACTTCTATACATGCTATTTAAGGGAAAAAGATATACAGATCTTCTGGAACTGTTAAGAGTGAAGGAATTGACATTTTCTTTTTGGGGAAATATATTTGACTCACTAAGTTGATTGACTTTCCAGAATGTCCAGGAGTTAGGTTCATCTAGTATACTCTCAAGTGTGTTCCATTGGTTGCTGTTAGATGCTCTATTTTAAAACCAGATTAGACATTGTTATTTGTAAGTTTGGGAAATCTAGGTCAAATAAAGATTTTTAAAATTTTTTAACTGTGAGACTTCTCAGTGTTTTTAATGTAAGTAATTGCTAATATTTTTGAGTGCTTGCTGTGAGTTAGGGCACTATGTTAAGTTTGGCACATGCTCTTATGAGGTTGATATTATTATCTCATTTTGTGGTACAGATACTTGGAGAGGTTGAAACTATATGCCTGCGTTTACATAGATGTTAACTTCCGAAGGAGGTATATGATCCAAAGCGGACCAAAATAGAAGTCTGAACTCTGAACCACTTGGAAAATATGTCACCTCTTCTTACCAGCTGATGCTCACTGACAGTCTCTAATAATATAAGATAGTAAACTGGGTTTCCCAGATTTACTGGATTATATACCTCAGGGGTCGCCAGTGCCAAAGTCATGGACTGGTGCTGGTCTGTGGCCTGTTAGGAACAGAGCTGCTCAGTAGGAGGTAGGTGGTAGGTGAGTGAGCAAAGCTTCATCTGTATTCGCAGCTGCTCCACATCACTTCTATTACTACCTGAGCTCCACCTCCTGCCAGATCAAAGGTGGCATTAGTGTCTCATAGGAGCACAAATCCTATTGTGAACTGTGCATGACAGGAATCTAGCTTGTGGGTTCCTTATGAGAATCTAATGCCTGATGATCTGTCACCATCTCCGGTCACCCCTAGATGGGATCGTTAAGTTGCAGGAAAACAAACTCAGGGCTCCCACTGATCTACATTATGGTGAGTTGTATGATTATTTTATTATATATTACAATGTAATAACAATAGAAATAAAAGTATACAACAAATGCAATGCACTTGAATTATCCTGAAGCCATCCTCTCACCACTGGCCCTTGGAAAAATTGTCTTCCATAAAACCAGTCCTTGGTTTCAAAAAGGTTTGGGACTGATGATATACCTTATGTTTTTCCCAAAGAATCCGAGTCTTTCTGATTCACAACTCATTCATTTTGTTAATAGTCTAAGTTTTATTCTCTTATCTGCAACATCTAGCTACAAGATTAAACAGTCTTTCTTTGTTTTTATAGTTTCTCTTCCAAAATCAGAGAGGGAAGTAGCAAGAAAGAAGGAAAATCTGAAGATAGGCCATGGGATCATTAGATACAGAAGAAAATATATATTGTATTGATAGAAAATTAATGAGTTTGGTTGGATTTTTAAATCAAGGTGAGCTCTTCCTTATTGCTGTTATTAAAATATCATTTAACATATTCTTCTAGTTCATTGCTGAGTTAAGCATTTGGGCCCTGAAGCAATTCACTGAAGAAATAATTTTAAAAAGTTAAACAGAAATAAAGCCTGAAGAGGATTCTGCTGCTTTTTTTTTTTTTCCTGAAAAATGTAATAAGAGATCCACAGAGTGCTTTCAGTAAACTCCAGCATGGGATAAAGAGAAAATGAAGAAAATCTCTTTACTGACCCTTCTAAAAGTTCCTACTGCTTCCTTGATCAAAGAGTTAGTATAACTCAGTGGGCACAGTGGGCTGGTATAATTTCATACCAATTTTCAGTCCATGAAATTTGTTTTTCACCTGGATCTGAGAACAGTAAAGTAGATCCAGTTCAACATACATGACCAAATATAAAACATAGTAAATTATTTATGTCATTCATAGTAGTATGGTAGCAGAGACTATCTACTTTTAATGTATACTTATTCATCCTAGATTAAATTATTTATGGCAAATAGCTTAACAAATGTCTATCCAATCTTCAGGAAACTTTTTCCTTTGGCCTAAATTTTATAAGGAGCTAGATTAGGTCTACACTGCAGGACTAAGTCTTGCTTTATAATAAGCATTTGACTTTCATCTAATGGCATTTGTTTGTGTAAGGAGCTGTTGTATTAAAGCATCCACATTCATGATATATTGCATGTTGATTGCAGGCATCATTGTTGGCAGGGCTTTAATAGCCATGGAAGTGGTCACATGTCAGCATTTTCTCATGTTCTGGCATGTATCTGTGATACCTTGGTGACAGGCCACCCTTGGATAACTGGGTAACTATTAGACAAGTCTTAAAAATGGAACATTCTTGGGGAAGTAATTCACATAAAAAACTCTTTGAGTTCAAGTTTTGGTTCAGTTTACACTGGGAGTGAGAAGTCCATAGAAATAAAGGGAATAAACCAAGGGAGGTAAAAATTCAGTTTTGGGTCATATTAGGCATAGTTTACAGATGTGAAGATGATAGCGTGAGATTTTATTTTCTTTAGTATCATGATGTCTATATGATGGTATTATTCATCAAGATAAGTGTAACCACCTGGAATTTAGTACAGTGTTGTTATTATTACATGCACCCGTGCCTGGTAGTCATTTTGATTACCTTTGGAATCATTTTGGTTACCCTTTAAAAATGCAAAATGTCTTCCTCCATCCCAAGAAATTATGATTTAACAGATCTGGCAAGGGTTCAGGAAGCTAAAAAATAATAATTTTTCAAAATTTCTAGAAAGTCCTGGTACACAGGATCCATTTTGGAAATACCAAGTCAGACTATACAGAACTGAAATAAATAAGGCACAGTGAAAGATGACAGGCTGAATCACTAAATTAAGTTGTTGGCTAAGCATAAGTCTTGAAGTAAAAGTGGGTCAAAGGGGCAGGGTAATATTTCTCCTGATACTAATTATCCTCTCATTTCATTTTGATGGAATAATTTTTACAACAAAAGCAAGAATTATATTTCCCAGTCTCCCTGGCATTTAGGTGTGGACATGTGACTGAATTATGGCTAGCTGAATGTCAAAGAAAATGGGATATCACTTTCTAGGAAACATTTTGCCCCATTCCATCATTCTTCCCTCTCCTCTGGGTGGCTGGACTATGAAGCTGCCAAATTAGAACACCAAGACACAGGGATAACCTTGGGGATGGTGGCACAGTGATCTGAAAAGGGCCAGATCCCCAATGACTTTGTAGACAAGAGCTTCCACACCAGCACTGGCTTGGATACCCTGGGTGTTTAAAGGAATGAAATCGACACTTTAATCTTGACTTTCAAACCATTCCTGAGATCTAAAACCCCTAATTTAAAAATTATCTAACATTATGCATATGAGTCAAGGTTGCATTGAAGGATTAGTAGCCTGGGATGCCAAGAGCAGGTACAGAATGAGCCAGAGCAGTCCTTCATTGTGCTGATCCTATGTATTTTTGAACATTAAAAAGCAATGCTAGTAATACACATGAAGTTAAGGAAATGTGTTGTTTAAACACAGAACTAAAAAAGTAACATTTCTAAAGGTTTTGCAAAAATAGAAACCACATTCCACTTTGCATTACTATGGCCTAAGACAACCTTGACTGAACCTAGTTAACAAGACTAATGAATGTGTGTGTGTGTGTGTGTGTGTGTGTGTGTGTGTGTGTGTGTGTATTTAAATTAAAATAATTAAAGAGTAGCCATATAATGAAATGTAGAAACTTGATTTTTATACTTGTTTTTATAGAAGAATAAATGTTATATGTATTATGGGAATTAAATTGTACATTTAGAAGACATGACTAGCATTACTCAAAATACATGAGTAATGAATGTTAATTTTGCCTGGATATTTTTGATATCACTATTTTAAAACCTTTATAAAAGAGTCAGTGTAGAAATGAACATTGACTGGAGGTCACTGTGTTTTATTAAAATTAAATCCCAGTAAGAATCTAGGATGATATTTTGCTACTTTGAATTTCAGAGAAAGCATTTCAGGTTTTGAAAATAGATTCTGGCAGTTTATTCCAATAACTTAGAATTAGTTTCCTTTTCTTTAATCAGCTCGTGTTGGCAATTTGATGACATTGCTTAGCTTTAGCAGTGTTTTGGGTGCGTTGACACTTTCTCATGTGTACATATTTAGCATTAAGAAAAATACCTTTTCTTTTTATAATACATGTTCATTGTAACAAAGAAAATACAGAGGATCACATGGAAGAACATGAAAAATACCATAACATGTTTTCCTGAGACAGCCTCTTTGAAAATCTTTGTCTATTGTTTGTTTAACTTCTATGTTATTGCTTTTGTTTTTTTTTAATGCCTATGTTAAACTGTAAGAGTGATAAGCCTCATTACAAAAGAGTCAAAAAATGAGATTTTTTTCTATACCCCACCTCTAATAATGCTTCTTCCTCTTCAGGTAAATAGAGTTCACAATGTAGAGTACATTTTTGGCTCATTCAGCTAGGTAAAGCATGAGCACACACATAGGCACACAGTGATACTTGCATAATATGCTCAAACATGTTTTTTAAAACATAGAGATAAGTTTCTCTCTGTACATACATGCAAACGCATAAATAAGTGTTTCTGTGGTACAATTTTTTCACTTAATAACACACAAAGTTTCAAATAAGCTATGCCCTGGTAAAATTAGTTAGTTTAATAAATCCCCAATTAATACTGCTCAGTTTCAGTAATAGAAATCTTAATTCTAGAATCTAAATATAGTGTCCTTTTGGAGAGTGTGCTTTGAAATGTAAAAGTAAGAGAGATATGGAAAATCTAATGCTCTACTGGAAGGTCCTAGACAGTGTGCAGGGTGAGAAAAATATATTTCAAGGATCCTGATTGTAAAATAAGAACTAAAATAGTCTATACATAGGTGACATGATTACCTATGTAGAAAATTCAATGAAATCTATAAACATGCTACTAGAACTAAAAAGGGAGTTTAGCAAGATCATAGAATACAAGATTGACATATAAAAAATCTATACAATAGCAACAAATAATTAGAAATTGAAAATTAAAATACCATTCACGATAGCATCAATAATATTATGTATATAGGGACACATCTAACAAAAGATGTGTAAGACTTGTATGCTCAAAACTACAAAACACTACCTACAGAAATAAAAGACAAGGCAAATATATGGTTAGCTATATCATGTTCCTGGATCAAAAAACTCAATACTGTTAAGATATCAGTTCTCCGCAAAATAATCTACAAATTCAACACAATTCTAATCAACATTCTGAATTTTTGGTAGGAATTGATGAACTGATCTTAACATTTGTATGACAATGAATAAAAAAAGAGCAAATTTGGAAGGCTTATACTTGTCTAATTTTAAGATTTAAAAAAATCTATGGTAATCAGCAGTATGATATTGAAAGACTAATAAATCAGTCTACAAGAATGAAGGATCCAGAAGTAGATTTATACATATATGATCAATGAATTTTTGACAAAGACAGAAGCAATTCAGTGGAGAAAGAATGGTCTTTTCAACAAATGGTACTGAATCGTACTCATACCTTGTCTCTTATAACAAAATTAACTCCAAGTGGATCAAAGACTGTAATATAAATTTTAACACTATAAAAGTTACAGGAGAAAACATGGGAGCATATCTGAACTATCTAGTTTCGTAAATGAAAATGTACTGGAACACAGTTGTGACCCTTTGTTTACATATTTGCCTTTTGCAATGAAATGGCAGAGCTGAATAACAGAGAGTGTGTGATCCACAGAGCCTAAAATATTTAGTAACAGGACATTTTCTGAAATTTGCTGACCCCTGCTTTAAATTATAAGGAATAGAAAACCCAATGAAAGTTGGCTTCTTCTATCATGTAACTAGACATCCAGGAGGAAGATGGCTTTGGGGTTGTCTCAATGCTTCAGTGCTGACCATTACTTTCCTTCCTAAAGATTTTTCTAGACTGGCAGTTAGCTTCCTAAAGAATGATTTCAGGAAAGAACAAAGCCAGTCTAATTATTTAAGAAGTTACTTTTGTACCAGAACTGTCATAGGCAGAATGTAATTTTTTGTAGAATGTTTAGGACTTAATAACCAGACATTCCTACTTAAAGATATTTGAAATCAGTTTTTCCCTACATATCTTTTGATTGCAAAGCTGTTACTACTTAGAATCCAGAAATTTTGATATTGGTAATAAAAAGGTAATTTAAGTATAGAAATACCTTCAAGAATAACATAAGACCACATTGCTTTTTTCTTGCAGAAGAACACGTACATTCTGTCAGATCTTAAACCTAAGATTGCAGAGTTTTCCTCTGAAAACCAGTATCTCTGCTATAAATGTGTATGACAATATTATAGTAATAAAATACAATAATTAAAATTATGAGGTTTTTCTGGAATGGTGGCTTTTTTTCTGGATATTTAGTATTACCTGAAATAGCATAATCCCCTTTTAAATTATTAAAGTTTGTAGAGCTCATTTAGCTGAATGAGATATTAGACTATTAAGTATCATTAAGTAAATAAATTAACACTATCCAGAGACAAGTGTTTATAGTTTCTGAGTAGATATATAACTTTTAATAAAAATGAAAGAATTAATTTTCAATGCACATTAAGACTTCCAAATTTAGAATGCCCATTTCAAAATTCAATGTTGTGGATACAAACACTTGCTTTATGGTGGCTCAAGTAGTTCCAAGTCTCACCTTCCTATTTCTTTAATGCCTGAAGCTCCCTCATACTTATTGTATAATAGCTTATTTATTTATTTAACTATTTATTTTCTTATTTAATTTTTTTTCCTATCTTGGGGAAAACTTGGGCATGACATACTGTGTTCATTTATGATTGTTCTCAAGTATGTGGCTTCAAAAATCTCTGTACTCCTTTCAAAAAAGAGAGATATTTCACACAATTCCCACGGAACTCCTGGGAGTCTTCCCTTATCAAAATCAATGGTCAGATTTCTCTTCAGTATTTCAGCTACATTGTGTGCAGGTACTAGTTCATTTAATTGGCCTCAAATGAAGTAATTATTGAATCTCATTATGGACAATTACTCTTGTCCTTGAAGAGGTTTTAAAGGGGTCACAATTGAAGCAGACTCCAAGCTGCAGGTAAAGTCCTTCCCGCCTAGCCATACCATGCATATATTAGAAAGTAGTGGTTCTAGATATACTTGGGCATATCACACACATGAGCGCACACGCAAATACTTTCACCACCTAAATCTACTGAGATGCTATGTGAACACTATTCAGTATAGCTTTATATAAGCAATCATTGACTAGTAAAATGATACTTTAACTGGTTTTTAAATATGTTCTTATCGTGTAATGTCTGCCTCATTTCTTAAATTATGGCAATAAAGTTACCACTGGCTAGCAAAATTAAATAAGATCTGATTTAGACAATTACCTACAACAATGCACAGTTGACCTTTGAACAATGTGAGGGTTAGGGCTGCTGACTCCTTGCACAGTTGAAAATTCATAACTTTCGATTCCTCAAAAACTTAACTACTAATAGTCTATTGTTGACTGAAAGCCTTACTGGTAACATCAACAGTTGATTAACACATATTTTGTATGTTATATTATGATGTACTATATTCTTATAATATACAAGAGAAAGGAAACTGGGATTAAGAAAATCATAAGAAAATATGTTTACTATTCAATAAGTGGAGGTGGATCATCATAAAGGTCTTCATCCTGGTTGTCTTCACATTGAGTAGGCTGAGCAGGAGGAGGGAAAAGATGTGTTGGTTTTACCATGTCAGGAATGGCAGAGGTGGAAGAAAATCTGCATATGAGTGGAACCATGCAGTTCAAACCCATGTTGTTCAGTGGTCAACAGTACATGTTCTTCATTTATGGTGTGCAGGTTGTTTACTGCATAAGTGCACTATGGCAAGGTGGCAAGTGGAGGCTGACATACATCCTGGACTCTGATTTTTAAGCTATTTGACCTTATTAAAGCTATGTCCTCCACAGGTCAGGGCCACTTGGTTTTCCTAATTGCCCAGAGGTACAATTGGTTTACTGTAGCAATTGGGCTTGCAGAATTCATATAGTCACAGAAAAATGTGATACTAAAATATCCTGAGGCTATATCACTAGCATACATTAAAACTATATTGAGATTTACCCCTGAGGAACAACCTTGAATTCATTCAGTCACATGTGTATTACTCTATTTTTCATCTACACATATGTTTTAAAATTTAAAGTAAAAGACTTCATCTTTGTTCTTTAAGCTCCATAAGTTAGTTTGATTTTTATTAAAATGTCATAAATATAAATATTAATAGCTGTAAATCAAATAAATGAAAATGATGAACAGTGTGAAATACCCATGAGCCACGTATAAGAAATTATTCGGTTGTAACATGAAACTGCCATCTTTGTGGTTCAAAATAGCCAAATATTATTGATTTCTTACAGTTCAATTTAATGAATGCTTCTTCCCTCAAAATAGTTCCCTGATCTGACATCCCATCCTATATCTCATGCCCCTTATTGAACTAAAGGCATAGTTCCGAACATACTTACTTTAAGGGCCCCTTATCAATTGGTATATTATTTTGTTTTTCATTTATTACTACATTTAATTTTTCCCTTATTCAATATTTATTTGTGGAATGCCTACTCTTTAGCAGTCAAACACATACAGTGGCTTGTATGTTCACTGCTTTTAAAAACGTTGGAGTTTCTTTTCATAGAATGTCATAGTTGGCTTTAAAACTTCTGTCCTAGCGTGTGGAATTTTGAACATAGGGGCTTGGTCCATGTGTGGAAAATGCTTACTTTGCACTATTAAAGTGAAGAGCTGTAAGAAAAATAAGGTGTCTTGTGGCTGATATAACAAAATACCCTAGACCGAGTGGCTTCAATAACACATCAAAATCAAATGGGGAGGTTGAAAATTGTATCGTCAAAGATCTGACTTTTCTGGCTTTAGGCTCTAGCATTAGTGTGTTTTAAGCTCCCAGGTTGTGCTAATGTACAGCTCAGGTGGAGACAGGCTTCTTCGGAGAAATACCAACACAGGCTGGAGGTCAACAGCTTTCTCTCAGTGAAGACAGGGTAAATATTGGGGTCAGCTAGGAGGGCATCCTTTTAACAGATGACAATGGCTGATGAGACTCTGTTGTTAAAACAGTGGTAAAGGTTATGGTGCTGTGTTTGGAACAAGGTTATTATGAAGAAAACCTGAGAAAGGTCAAAATATCAGAAAAGGCATATAGCAAAAGGTAAAATCAAAGAAATTTAAACAATTAGGGATATGCACCCCTAGTGGGATAAGAAGGAATCTGTTTGACTATCACTTATCTTTAATTTAAAAGCATATTTATTTATAAGTAAAGTTTTGAGAATAGTTATGTTTTTATAGAGCAAGTGATTTAATGATCATTTTAGTGATTTAATACGTAGAGGATTTTTTTTACTCAAGGAAGCATGATACAAAGGGAAATCTGTTATCAGGATTTGTTGTTGCATTTTCTAGCTCTGGGCACGTTGGTAGGTTGTTCGGATCTCATCGTCTCAATCTGTAATATGGGAGAACGCTGCTTGAGCAGTTTCTATCACAGTAGAGCAACACTGTCTTTAAACTAAAAGGCCTGTGCAAAAAAGAAGCAGATACTTGTTGACAATGCTCACTTTTTTTTTTTTCACAGTGGGTGCGTAGAGAATGCCAGTGTTTTCTCAAGGTCCTGGCATTCTGAGATGCATACGGCATCCTTTATTCCTTTTCTATTAATAGATGTGCCCCCTCTTTGTTGCTATTTGACCTAGGCATATTTGTAACTTTTAAAACCTTTCCCTTTCCCCTTCTAGTTTTGAAAATGGGCCCAAAATCTATTTAAATTCATTAGCTATGAAGAGATTTCTTGTTATCATGACAAGAGAATTTATTAGGCATCAAAAGATGTAGGCTAGTGTCTTAATTTTGCTGGGTTCTTGTAGGAGGACCGTGGTCAAATCATCAGCTTCTCTGGTGCTTACGTCTTCAATTTTCAAAGCAATGTGGCTCCATTAGGCAAACAGACATACATCTTTAATTTCTAAAATCCTGCGATTCTATGTTATGTTGGTTTATAGTTTTATTTGTATAATATACCCGAGTGTTATAAATTTTTTTTGCATAAACATTGAATAAAATCATTGAATATGCATTTGTTTTTAATATATATCATATTATATGGTCATTTTCAACATATCACGCATGTTATCATGAGTTATATTCAGAAAATTATATTAGGTTTTATCCTTTCTCAAATTGTATGATATAATTGACCAAAGCATAGTATTTTTCATATTTGAGACATACAGATATAAAATCAATATTCTGTTCTGAAATGTTTTCAAGGTTATGGAAGTCTCATAAAATTTTATTTTTCTATATTTAAATAATGAAGAATAAAATTCCAATAAATAAGTGTTTATCTTAATGCAATGAAAAGGCACAATAAAATGTTATTTAATGTCATTATAATATTTTGATGTACATTGAAAACGAATGCATATTTTGATTACTAATCAAGGTTTAAAAGTTTTCTTAGGCCAAGTGCAGCAGCTCATGCCTGTAATCGCAGCACTTTGGGAGGCCAAGGCAGGTAGATTGCCTGAGGTCAGCAGTTCGAGACTAGCCTGGCCAACATGGTGAAACCCTGTCTCTACTAAAAATACAAAAAACTAGCTGGGCTTGGTGGCAGGCACCTGTAATCCCAGCTACTCAGGAGGCTGAGGCAGGAGAATCACTTGAACCTGGGAGACAGAGGTTGCAGTGAGCCAAGATTGCACCACTGCGCTCTAGCTTGGGCAACAAGAGCAAAACTCCGTCTCAAAAAAAAAAAAAAGTTTTCTTTTATTAGAGATATCTTTTCTTTTCTTTAAGATGCGTTTTTTACTTTAACTGGTTGTAACAGTCTTTTAGGACATACCTCTGACAGATGAATAAGACATAATTTTTGCTTTTAAGAAGTCAAGGAATCATAGGATAAAGGCATCAACCCAGATAATCACAATACAAAGACAAATTTGTTGCATCCTTTAAGGACAGTGCAAAAAAAATAATAATAAAATAAAGAAAAAGAAGAAAAAGTCTACTAGTTTCTAGAGGAATTATCTCTCCTTTCCACATTTCATTAGGACTTGATAAAGACACTTGTTTACTGGCACATTTAAACGTTGAGATGATGGAGGACTAACAAGAGTGACGTAAATAAACCTTTTTGGGGCATGTGGCCTTATTCTCCCGCTTTGCTTCTTGGGTTGTTTATATCTGAGCCTGATGTTTTATCCTATTGAAGTGAAAAATGAAAACAGTCTCAGCCTGGAGCAGAGGGCCCAATGGGCTGCTAAGTTTCATTGGTTCTTGGTTCTAAATCAGGCTCTTTTACTGCATGAGGGAGGGCCCTGGTGGATACTTGCGTCCAAACTATTTCAACAGAAAAATGGATTCGTGTTTAAGCCTAAACACTGTTGGGAGATAATTTGCTATGGGCCTTCGTGTTATTGCATGTCTTGATTACAGTGGTATGAGTGTCTTTATTCTAGTATCTTCACAGATTCTTTTCAAAGATATTTGCATGATATCTTGCTTGGGGAGATAGAGCTAGTCTCTCCCTCAGGAGCAATAAGCAGGTTTGTTTATTGTCCAGTAAGACATATATATATATACACACACACACACACACACACACACACACGTATATATATGTCTAAGCTTCTAAAAGTAACTGGTATTTTGAAAAAGCAAGACATATATATATATATATATAT
>NW_016107350.1:6133189-6147532 GCF_001604975.1 Cebus imitator | reverse complement strand
TGAAGCTGGATGATGGTACATGGGGGTTTATAACACTTTTCACTGCTTTGTATATATTTGAAAATTTTTGTAATATAATTTTTTTTTTTTGAGATAGAGTTTCGCTCTTGTTACACCACCATGCCCAGCTGATTTTTTGTATTTTTAGTGGAGACGGGGTTTCACCATGTTGACCAGGATGGTCTTGATCTGTTGACCAGGATGGTCTTGATCTCTTGACCTTGTGATCCACTCGCCTCGGCCTCCCAAAGTGCTGGGATTACAGGCATGAGCCGCCGCGCCTGACTCCACTCTCTCCTTTCAGGAGAGAAGTAGTGTAGGAAAACACACCAACACAGTAGCGATATGAATCTGCAGAAATCTTCATTTTTGTAAGTGAGAAATCAGCCAGCATAGTCAGAGTTTTGAGAAAGACTAGCATTTTAGAGGTTTAGGCTCAAGATGAACGTAGAGACATATTATTCAAAGAAAGTAGGCATTTCATAGAACATAAAAATCTATCTCCTCTTATTGAGTATACTACAAAGAATTTAGGATGATGAAGCAAAATGGCAGCTTTGAAAGAATACAAAGTGAGAGCGAGATAGAGTTCTGATGTCAGAAATTTGATTGCTGAGGAAAAAATAACTAAGAATGACTGAAAGGGAGACTTAGAAAACATTATTTCTTAGAATATTTACCAACAAGTCAAAGCTAGAAAATATGAGACTAGGGTATGAATATAGGTCATTTCAAATATTGAAAAATGTTAAGAAAAAGAAAGAAGGAGAATGTTTAAATGGAATAAAATGTGAGAGTTAAAATAAGATTTGAGTTTTGATATTGAAAAGGAAACAAAAACCATAGCAAAATGGAATAAAAATACTGCCACCTAGACATTTCTTTGTAAAATATCAGAATAGAGAATCGTAAAATTTGAAGATTGTAAAATTTCACAGCACAAAAGAGGGTTCCATTAAGAAACAAGCAAAAAAATCATCTATGAAGGATCAAGAATCGTTTGTTTTTTTTTTTCCCCACACTTTTCATTAGCAATGCTGGACACCAGAAAGTTCCAAGTTCTGGGGGTTGGGGGTGGAGAATGAACGTACACAGGTTTCTATTTCTCTAGCAAACCTTTTTGTTTAACAATAGGGTGAAATACTATATTCTCATAAATGCAAAATCTCTACGAAGGCACAATTTACAAACTCAGGAAACAAAGGAAATAATCACAGCTATTAACCAGGAACAAGGGACTAAAAATTCTCGAAGGAGCAAGATGTGAAATCTAAGCAAAGATGAACTAAAATATGCAATGAAAGCAAATGGCTAGGACAACATCTGTGCTGCAGTCCTAGAACGCAATCTGTCCAAACTAGAGTGGAAGTGTAAGAGCTCTGTAAAAGAAGCCATCAGAAGTCAAGGGCAACAGTGTCATTAGAAAACTGAAAGATCTTAGAAACTTCTTGAAAAAGGAATATAGCCTATTTTTCAACATATAAACATTTCGGTAAAAATGGTCAAATAAAGTGGGGTGTGATATTAGCAATCAATGGAGCATAGCCACAGAATTTGTTTGACTTTTGCTTGTGTGGATAAAGATTGGAACTGAAAATCTGTAATATGGCTTTTGTTACTTACTGAAAATCTGCATGCAAGAAGAGAGAGAAACTCTAGGCCAGAGGCGAGAGACCACAGACCACAATTTAGTCTTTGACAGATCAATTTCACAGTTTCTGTTACATACAAGAGAGCAAGCCAAGCTTCTTATTCCCCTCTCCCAAATGTATTCACAGCACATTTCAGGGGTACACAAGTGCAGGTAAACTTCCAAAGATGATTACATTTGAGAAGATGTTCAAATATGAATCTGAAAACAAGAAGAGTCACAGTAAACAAGGCAAAATGTATAGTTCAAACAAAACTCAGTTATATATTTGCAACAAAAGTCAGGTAACAGGAGAATGAGGAAGAGTTTACGACATTGAAGATCTCCAAAGAAGTCATGATGGTTGTTGAAGAAGGCAGAATATGAAGGATACGCTGTTGGTTAGAATGTGTGACAATTATTTTGATTATGCGGAGCTGCTTTACATTTCATCTTGAGGCTCGGACTAGTGTTTTCACAATTCAGTATGTTAAATGTTCATTAATAGTTTTTTACATTTATGTAAACTTCAAAGAGTTAGAAACTAATCACTGAATTTGTCATTAAAAAATATTTCTGGCTGGGCACAGTGGCTCATGCCTGTAACCCCAGTACTTTGAGAGACCAAGGCGGGTGGATCACGAAGCCAGGAGTTTGATACCAGCCTGGCCAACATGAGGAAACCCTGTCTCTACTAAAAATACAAAACTTAGCTGGGCACGGTGGTGGAAGCCTGTAATCCCAGCTACTCAGGAGGCTGAGGCAGGAGAATTGCTTGAACCCAAGAGGAGGATGTTGCAGTGAGCCAAGATCATACCACTGCACTCTAGCCTGAGTGACAGAGCAAGACTCTGTCTTGGAAAAAAAATACATTATTTAACTCTTTTTTCCCCTAATCCCTCCTATTCTTTATTGATCCATTTTTCTTAATGATAGAAATATTTTAGTGGTGCTCACTTTTAAGACATAGTTGTAACCTTAGGGCCTTTTCTCTACTTTCATAATTGTATGGATTATCAACTTCAGTTGACTCTTAGTTTTAATTCTCTCTCATTTCAATCCTTTCTTCCTGTTCATTGTCATGCTCCTAATCCAGGTTCCTTTTGTTTCCATCTAAATGATTGCTGTAACCTCTTACATGGACATCGAATGTCCATTCTTTCTTCCTTTTAACCCTCACACACTAAATCAGATTCAAAATTTTAAAATCCTGCCTATGTCTTTCCTCTGCTCAAAAATATTAAAAATATTCTTGTATCCACATTCCTTAGCCTGGCCCTCAAAAATTGTCACCACATGCTACAAAAGTAGTATGCCAGAAGGAGGCTTGAGGATGAATCTCAGTCTCCTTAATTCCCCACCTGACACTTCAAACTGTCCAGCCAAACTATGATCAAAGTAAAGCAAGGTGTTTGCAAGGCAAACACAGCCTCAGATGGAGGTTAGGGCTCTTGTCTTCCTTTCTTATATAAAACTCTACTACCATCTTTAATCTGACTCTAAACCAAGGTTTTAGCTATATGTTTTTATATTCCCCCACTAACACTGTACTTATACGTCAAACTGGTTTGTCATTGTCTCCTGAATCATTTTGAATTTGTTATACTCCCCAAAATACTATCTCAATTTTTTCATTACTACCAGAATGAAAAATTTCTCACAGCGCAACTCAAATTCCATGTTTTTCCACAAAGACATTCCCTGACCTCTCTTTCCTGATGGGATTACCTCCTTCAAGAAACTATTTCTTCCTTTATAAAATGTTGCTGTTGATCATTTTTTCCTGTGTCCTGCTCTGTTATTGTTACCTTAAACTGTTAAAAAAAAAAAAAAGTTTGTGTAAGATTTTCACCTGTTAAATTCTTATCATTTTTATAAGATAGTACAATTTTGAGGATAGGAACTGAGCTTTCATTCTCATTTTCCATGTCTTCAATATAGTGGGAATTTTACAATTATGTTTGGTAAGTGAATGGGATCCTAAGTCATTGTAAGCAATTGACTTCCATACATCACTGATGATTTAACTCCGTGGTTCTAAACTTAGGGTGATTTTCTCCCATAGGACATTTGGCAATGTCTGAAGACAACAGCTGGCCAAGGTGGGGTGAGAAGTTATCTATTTGCATTTACTGGGTAGAAACCAAGGACGCTGTTGGCAGTGGTTTCTAAAGATGCCACCCTGAACCCACGGCTTCAGTAACATTTCTTAAGATAACGCTGTTTTGTGTCAAGAGGTAGCCAAGGGACCAGATCTTCAAAGCCATCATTCTAGCTTTAACCTGAGAAGCTCTTTAGAATTTTGCATTAGATATTGAGCTCCTTTATAGATCTTGATTTAAAAATGTCCACCATTAAACAAACAAGCCAGTACAAATCACGCCACTACTGAGAACCAATAGGTTACTATATAAAGTGAACTAGGAAACGCAGAAGACTATAATAAGCAAAGAATGTATGGAAAATTATGTATTTCATCAGATTTCTTAGCTATGTGGAACAGAAGAGTTCTTTGACTAAGAAGAAAAGGAATTTTATTGGGTAACTCCTGAGTCACTAAGAAATTGGAAGAACTGATGAACTGTACAACTTCCAAACCAATGTTCTAAACACATCAAAAACATTCCAAAAAGGAAATAGCTGCTCCATTCCCTAAACATTGGATGTTAGTTTGCCCTGCTACCTCATCTGCTGTAGGAACTCAATGCCAGTGCACCTGCATATGCATTCCAAGATAGTTTTTTTTTTTGCTCTAGGAGCCTGATGATCTCTCTGAGAGACAGAGAAGGAGAAAGAGAGAGAGAGAGAGGAAAGAGAATGTGTCAGAGGGAAACAGAGTGCCTTCCAAGTGTGTCTTTAGCTCCTTACTCATAGTTTGGTGTGTTACATCTGATTGAAGGATCTAAAACTACATACCTGCATCCCAAGTGAAGGCAGGAAAAACAGGTGTCTGGCATTTTCAGAACTTACAAGAGAAATATTTTCTGTCTTTTCCTCAGGCAGTAAAAGGCAGGGGGGTTCTTCAAACACACAAACAAAGGTCCATACCTTGGGCAGCCTTCCAAAGTGACCACTATGGAGTATTTTTAAATTCCAAGAAATCACTGTCCACTTTTAACATAAAATTGATTCAAAAAAGGTATAGCTAATTTTAATATATTCCTTTTAGATAAGAGCTGTAATATTTGATAAATTATATGGTAATACAGAACTAGCTTCTAAAAAGGTAGTGAAAGTACAATGATAACATACCTACTCCATTTATGAATTAATATAAATGATTTATTCAGGGTTTCTTCTTTGTATTTACTTTTTTCTTTCTTATGGTAAATTAATCGTTTGCATTCAAATAGCACTGAGTTTTCTTAAATGCATGTTTTCCGATATGAAAATGTGTTATTGAATTCAGCCTTTTTTAGCAATGACCTATTCTTAAGGCTGTGAAAAGTAGACTATAAAATTGCTTGCAATTTCCAGTGTTATTACATGTAGTAATATTTCTATGCCTAGTCTTAGGTGTATGAGAGAAGAAACATCAAATCACTTTCTTTGTTTTAAGGTTGTATGGTTGAATAGATCTCGAAGTCATTGAATCTAATAAAGTTTATGAGAATATAAAGGCTGAAGGATACATCTGTGAGGTGGTATGCTTTCAGAGATGTGGTAGTTTTTATAGACTAAAGGAAAGTACCCTACATCTTAAGTGATTCTAAGAATATTTTTCCCCAGAGATTGTTAATTTTCTGAAATGAATGAAATTTCTTTTAGAGTTTGCCATTACCAGTGGCAGCTTGAAGAGCAATTCACATTTAAATAGCTGTTTCATAGCATCTCATCCTTTGCCAGCTGCATGATCCTGCAAGACTAATGTGCACCCAGGAAAGAAATTGGAATCATAACATCACAACGCTAATGCACTTTGAATACCATGCCTCTGATATTTTTATTGAGATGTCGTCAGTTCTTACATGAGCTAGCTAAAAATATAACAGGCAATGGTAGAGAATAAAAGCTGCTTCTATTAAAATTTTGGACTAGTCTATGTTTTCTCTAAGATGTATTACTTTTTCAATTTTTTTGTTAAACCCACATTTTATTCTTCAGAATACAGTAAATACCAAAATCAATGCTACCCTGCATTAAATGCATAACATATATTTTAGATGACTTTCACCTCAGTATGTTAGAAGCACAAGACTTTGATTTCGACTTATAGTTTCTCTATTGCTGTCCTAGATATTTTACAAGGATAACTGCATGTAGCACTTACGATATAGCCTAAATGCAATATTTTGGAAAGCACAACTATAGTTTATAAAAGGAATTTTATTTATTGATTGAACCATACAAGATTGGCTTTCATAGGTAAAATGTCTAGATATTGAAAATTTCATGTAGTTGAACCTACAGAAATTGAGTTTGTTTCAATATTACTTTACCATCTAGATCATTCTTTGCCTTTCCACTTTCCTGAAATTCAATGAAGTTTTGAAACCCAGGGAGAATATAGTGAATATTTGAAACTACACCTTAACAAAGTTAGTGAGTTTCTTTATGAGTTGTCTTGATAATGCTTACAAAAGTTAATTAAAGTTTAATTTTTAAAAAATCCCTTTTGGTTAAAAAAAAATTTAGCTTCATTTTAGTGGTGTAAAACTCAGTGAGACCTTAAAATAATTAAGCAAATGTTGTATATTTTCATGTAGATAAATACATTAGTATTATATATATATTTAATACATAGTATATCTCCACAAATGCATGTTTGTGTGTATACATACACCTATATATATGCAGAAATATATATATATATATGTGTATATATGTGCGTATGTGTATATGTGTATATATATATATATATATACACACACACACACACACACACAGGTATCGATCAACTTACCACCTACGCAACTTATGACCATTCGACTTTATGACCACAACCACTAGCCACGACTGCTCCACGTCTGGCAGCGCAAACCTTGCCCAGCTGGGCATACGACAGTGCGGACCAGCTTCCCGCAGCACTACCATCTCCGCGTGCACCATTTCTACTGTACATATAGCCTACTCAACTTATGACCAAATCGTGTCACGACCGGTCCGCGGTCCCGACCGGGGTCGTAAGTCAAGCACTAGCTGTATATATATATGGTGTGTGTATACATATATATGTATGCATGAAAAATATTTACATAATAGGTTTGTAATATTTTTGTTGAACCTGACTTGCTATTTTGTTACTATAAACACATACATTTCTGAATGTAGTCTTATTAACAATAATAGAAACATAGATTCCATAGCTTTCCAGTTTGTTTCTGCACAGTTTCACTCTTTGCTCCCATCCCCTCCATTCATTCAAAAGTTTTTCCCTTCCCTGATTCAGTAGGAAAGGCGGCAGATGCTGTTCATTGAGTTGTGCTTCTGTCTCCTATCTGCTGCTTTGGGGACTTTAAGAGTACTTGCAGAGGTACCACTCCTTTCAATGGAACAAAACACAATTAGTTTTGCACCAACCTAATATATTGGTCTGGGCTATGAAGTGCACATCATGGGGTCCAGTTTCGTTTCCTTTAGGAAGCCCTTCAGCAGGTATCTGTTAGCTCCTTACCATGCTCATTAGATTGTGGAGATTCTGATGATTATTGCTTGAGATTTGCTGAAATTCTAAAAATTGGAATTCCAATGTATATTCTGTTACATAAATTATTTCTCTCAATATGTTGATAATTTAGCAGTTTTAAGTGGAGCTGCCTGTAAGTTCACTCAGTGAACACTCATCAAGGGCTTATGCGCAAGACACTGTTAACTAGTATGCACTTTTTAGATGAATTCTATGAATGAGTTTGTCCAATGAGTTTGCTTCACCTACCGCAATGATAGCGATGCTTCTTACATTTGTGTATTTAAGATGAATCTCCCTCTTGAACTTCAAATTCTCCTACCGAATGCTTTTGGGCTATTCCATCTGAGATTCTGGAAAGGAAGGAAAGAGTTCACAGTGGGTCTGTAACACTTTTCCTTTCATCTCTAGATGCAAGAAGTAGTGACGATACTGACTATTTGCCCTTGTAGAAATGTTTATTGTCAACATTTCTTATTGTTGAAACACTTAAAACTTGTGAGATAACTAATTCGTCAATGGAAGTTACTTATGCAGCATTTTCACTCATGAATGACTAAAGCCAAACACAATGTTATAAAAGAAAGTGTGTCCCCACCACCTGCAAATTTATATGTTGAAGGCATAACCTCTACTCTGAGTGTGTTTAGAGATAAGGCCTTTAAAGCGGAAGTTAAGGTTAAATGAAGTTATCTATATTGAGGCCCTGATCAAATATGACTGGTGTTTTTATAAGAAGAGGGAGAAACACCAGGATTGTGCGTATACAGAAGAAAGGCCACGTGAAGACACAGCAAGAAGGCAGTCATCAACAAGCTAAGCAGAGAGGCCTCAGGAGAAGCCAAACCTTCTGATACCTTGATCTTGAACTTCCAGACTCTACAACTGTGAGAAAATAAATTTCTATTGTTTAAGCCTCCAGTCTGTGTCATTTTGTTATGGCAGCCCTAGAAAACTAATAACTAAGAAACCCTGAACCCAAGTAGCGTTCTCTGGACCAGCGTGTATCTCACGGACATAATGTCAGTGCTCTCCTGTTATTCCAGTACCAATGCATGCCCATGAAAGACAATGGCATTAGCGATCTGCCTCTGACAGGACCTGTGCTCCTTCAAAGATGAATATTGCATTTGTTCCTGGGTTTTGCTTATACCCACTGTAAATCATCAGTACAATTTAGTGTTTGAGAATGTCTATGATTCCTAGGAATCTGCCTTAACAAGTCGACCCTTTGGTGTATTTCAAGATGTCCTAGACGTATTTAAAAAAGTTAACATATTTAAAGTTACCATCATTTCAGACCTGCAAACATACACCTCAATAAACAGCTCCTGTGTTGGTTTCAGGGGCTGCTGTAACAAAATGGGCATCCAGGCTATGGTAAACTGGATGGCTTAAACAACAGACATTTATGCTTACAGTTCTGGAGCCTAGAAGTACTGAATTAAGCTCTAAACAGAGCTTTAGTCTCTGAAGACTCAAGCGTAAAATAAGTTCCATACCGCTCTCTCAGATTCTAGTGCTGCTGGCAATCCTTGGTCTTCTTTGACTTGTAGATACATCACTACAATTTCTACCTAGATTGTCGCATAGTGTTCTTCCAACCTTCATGTCTTTTCTTCTTTTATCCTAAGAACACCAGCCATAAGAGATTAAGCACCCAGTCTACCCCAGCATAACCTCGTGTTAACTTGACTCTACCTTTCTCAGGCTTAGTCCCTACTTTCAAATGAGGTAAACATTTCATAGATCACCTTACATTCACAGGTACCAGGGATTTGAATTTGAACCTATTTTTGGTGGAGGACACAATTCAACGCAACCCTCAAATCCTGTCACTTCTGTTTCTTAATTTTTCTTTAAAGAAGAAGGGGAACATAAAGAATAAATTATTCATCAATTTACTCCCTCATACAACAAATATTTATTCTGCATCTAGTTTGTGTTGGGTGCTGTTTAAGATCCTAATGAGAAACCTATGATCAAGACAGATCAGGTCTTTGGTCTTTCCAAGCTAATATCCTAACTGTACATCTGCAATAAACACACAGACAGGGGATTTTTGATAGCGGTAAGTACTGTGAAAATATAGATCAGGTAATAGGATATAGAAGTACTTCATAGGCAGGATTAAGGTGAGGATGTTCTTGTTTAGATAAGGAAAGTGGGGAAGGCTTCGTTGATAAAGGAGTATTGAAACTAATCTTAATGGAGAACTTTCTGGTGAAGGACCATTCTAGGTAAAAGGAAGAGGAGATTAAAAGCCTTAAAAACTAAATATGTGTTGGGTAAAGTATAAAAGGAAATCTCCTGTAACTAAAGCTTAGTGGCCACATGGTGTCAGACAGGTAGAAGTGTTCACATCACGTATGCCGTAACAACAAGACTAGATTTTACTTTAATTGCATTGGGGTACTAAAAGGTGGTTCTAAGCTAAGACTGGTATTTAATTTATGTTTTAGAAAACTCTTCCTCCCTGCAGGCACTCCTTGAAAGCAAGGTGCATGGAAAGTGTGTGAAGGAATGCAGGCAGCTTCTAGGAGCAGGATCTTCTAGGTGAAGAATAAAATCTAGGAAGGCAAGAGTGAAAACAGAAATCAGTTTAGAGATTATTTAATCAGTCTACTAACAGATGATGATAGTTCAGACTAGAGTTGTGAGTTGTAGAAATGGAGATAGTGTCAAGTGACTGGCTTTGTGACAGATTTATTAATTATCTGCTATGTGCCCAGAACATTACAGTTGTGGCAGACTAAATAATAAACATCCAAAGATATCCATGCCCTAATGCCTAGATGCCCACACTCTAATGCCTGGAGCCTATGAACATGTCATGTAACATGGCAAAGGGGACTCTGTAGATGTAATTAAATCATAGGGGGTAAAATAAGGAGGCTATCAGGGGTTATCTTTTTGGGCACAATCCAATTACATGAGTCCTTAAAAGTGGTAAACTTTCTCTGGCAATAACAAAAAAAAGTTGAGATGAAAAACGTTGTAGACAGTCAAAACGTTGGAGTGACTTGGCCTGCCATTGCTAGAGGAAGGGTGCATGGAAAGTGTGTAAAGCAATGCAGGCAGCTTCTAGGAGCAAAGCATGGCCCTCAACTGATGGTTAGCAAGGAAACAGGGGCTTCATTACTACGACTGCAGTGAATTAAATTTTGCCAATAGCCTGAGTGAGCTTGGAAGTAGATTCAGCCCTAGAACCTCCAGAAACAAATTCCATCACCTTGATTTTGGCCTTGTGAGACTAGTCAAGGACCCACCTTGGCTACGGTCTACCCAGATGTCTGACTTACCTGATGCCTGACTTACTGTAGTCTATCCAGATGCCAATCTACCCAGATGTCTATGAGATAATAAAGGAGTGTTGTTTTATGCCACTGCATTAGTGGTAAATTGCTACAGCAACAATGGAAAACTAAAGCCATATCTGTATTTCCCATTCTACACGCAATCCATCCAAGCAGTTGTTTCTTTCTATCCCCATTGTGTCATAAATCTTGGATAATACATTACTTATTTTAGACTTTAATTATTACCACAAATGAACACTGAAATGCCTAAGTTCAATCTAACCTTATATTCTATCATCCACATTCGATTAGAATGTTTATTATAAAATGCACATCCGATCAGGACATTTCTTCTTTATTTGTGTGAATAAATCCTTTCTGCCAATGTGACCAATTTAGGTACACCTTCCTTCAAAGCAGACTGGGTCTCCCTTCTCAGTGCTTCCCTAGCTTCCTATTTAGCATGCCATCTCATCTCCAATTCCTCTATGGGTCACTTTCCCTTTTAAAAATTATGTACAATATTTTTAATTGGAAAATAATATTTATAACAAAATAACTCAGGTCATAAAAAGGTACCAAAAGTTTCCTACATCTTTTCTATCCTCATCTAACCTCATATCTAAAAGAAATAACTTTTAATAGTTATTCTTTTATATATTTTCTCTGTACATGTAAATTGCAGGGTGATATCTACAATTTATATTGTATGTATAAATTGCAGGGTTATATATATTATATGCATCAGGTAAGTCAGACATCTGGGTAGACTATAGCCAAGGTGGGTCCTTGGATAGCATATATTATATACATACATCCTTGTATACTCTTCATAAGAATGTAGAACATTAATTTGGCTTGTAATCTTATTTTTACTAATTTTTACATCAGTCAGAGGCTCATTTATAAATGTCCACAAGTTATTTTATTGGCTAAGTGTATTTTATTTTATTGAATTATATCTCTTTTTAAGAATTTTAGTATTCAAGATTTTTCTTTAATTAACATGCATATACTTATATGTGTGTGAGCACTTGTGCAAATATATTTGTAAAATAAATATTTAAAGTAGTAATCAAGAAATATGTCATATTAAATTGCCAAATTGCTTTCCAAAAACACCATGCCAATTAAAATTCTCATCAACTTTGTGCGAGAGCTCCTGTTTCTTCACAACCTCAGTAATAAGTGAATTTGGCATTGCTTTATTAGGCAGCAACAGAAAGCTGGAAGAGCAACAGAGATCATCTATCTATGACGTACCATGGTAGGAATTCCAAACAGATAAAGTAGTGGCAATGGGGAGCGAAACATTCCATAATGATAAAAGAAGAAAGTTTTATAGACTTCATGGGATGCACATATCTTCAAATTCAGAGAAAGATGATTGGTAAACAACAATAGTTTGAGGCACATTAATTGGAAATATATTGCCTTATAGATGGAAGATAAAAAGATTTAGTGTAGAAGGATAGAAAATAAATTATCCATCTGCCTACTGAAAGAATCAATTTTAGCTAGATTTGTTTTGAAAAGCTTGTAGAATAGACTCCTTTCAATATTACTTTCATCCTATACTTCAACCAGTCAAAATATTAGTCAAAGCTGAGAGGGGATTTTAGATGTTTTAAGATTCAGAACAATTTTGGCATGCACTCTTAGGAAATTCCTTATGAAAGTGCTCCAGCAATGTGGAGTGAAAGTCAGAGGTGGTGGTGGCTCCAGTCCAGGAGAACAGAGAACAAAGGTCCAAGGATGAAGTTGGGCCATTGGTCTGTAGAGGCTTAAGTCTGGTTCAGAATAGTAAGGCAGACTCAAGAATGAAAGTCAGATGTTACCATAGACAATAATAAGTTTATAATATAATTAAGACCAATTGTATGAACAAAATATATGTCACTGGGTACTTCAGATGACAAAAACAAAGGTAAAACAAACAAACAAAAAACAATGCATCTCCCCTATGTAAAAAACAATTTACTTAAGATTGGATAACAGTGAGCCTTCTATCAGCCTTCTATCACGTTGGATTCTTAGCAAGAGACAAAGAAGAACTGGAAGATATTCATTATAAAATTTAAAAAATTCCTTACACCTTATACAAAAATTAACTCCAGATGGATTAAAAATTTAAACATAAGACCTAACACTATAAAGACCCTAGAAGAAAACATAGGCAATACCATTCAGGACATAGGCATAGGCAAGGACTTCATGACTAAAACACCAAAAGCAATGGCAACAAAAGCAAAAATAGACTAACAGGATCTAATTAAACTTAAGAGCTTCTGCACAGCAAAATAATCTTTAGAGTGAACTGGCAACCAACAAAATGGGAAAAAATTTTTGCAAGCTACCCATCTGACAAAGGGCTAATATCCAGAATCTATGGAGAACTAATACAAATTTAAAAGAAAAAAAAAACCCATCAAAAAGTGGGTGAGGGATATGAACAGGCACTTTTCAAAAGAAGACATTTATGGGGCCAAGAAACATGAAAAAATGCTCATCATCACTGGTCATTAGAGAAATGCAAACCAAAACCACATTGAGATATCATCTCATGCCAGTTAGAACGGCGATCATTAAAAAATCTGGAGATAACAAATGCTGGAGAGGATGTGGAGAAATAGGAATGCTTTTACAGTGTTGGTGGGAGTGTAAATTAGTGCAACCATTGTGGAAGACAGTGCAGTCATTCTCCAAGGATCTGGAAATAGAAATACCATTTGACACAGCAATCCCATTACTGGGTATATACCCAAAGTATTATAAATGGTTCTCTTATAAAGACATATGCACACATATGTTCATTGCGGCACTGTTTGGAATAGCGAAGACTTGTAACAAACCCAAATGCCCATCAACGATAGACTGGATAAAGAAAATGTGGCACATATACACCATGGAATACTATGCAGTAACTCATCCAAAAAACGATGAGTTCATGCCCTTTGCAGGGACGTGGATGAATCTGGAAATCATCATTCTCAGCAAACTGACACAAGAACAGAAAACCAAACACCACATGTTCTCACTCATAAGTGGGTGTCAAACAATGAGATCACATGGACACAGCGAGGGAACATCACACCCTGGGGTCTGTTAGGGGTTGAGGGGCTAGAGGAGCTATAGCAGGAGGTAGGGAGGTTGAGGAGGGATAACATTAGGAGAAATACCTAATGTAGGTGAAGGGGGGATGGAGGCAGCAAACCACCATGGCATGTGTATACCTATGTAACTTCCTGCAAGATCTACACATGTATCCCAGAACTTAAAGTATAATTTTTAAAAAAAGCTGCACAAGATTAAGATGTTGGAAGTAAAGAGAAGAATATGTAATTGTGATGTTATAATTAATATTACTTACTATAATAATTAGTTTAATAATTATAATTAGATATACTTAAATTATTTATTTATATTGTTCTACTGGTTTTAAACTTTTACATACAACTGAAGAAAATAGAGCGTGAGGGAACTATGAGACAGAAAAGAATACCAACAATGGCAACATAAATGGAAACTTTTTTCTAATAGTAGTTGGGAGTGACTAAGCAGGCAGGGAGAAAGAAGGGTTACAGAGCTGATCTGCTCATCTACACCATCATCAAGGGTAGAGTCAGAGAATACTGTCTTCAGTTAATGGAATCAAAATTAGAAGCCTATGCATATTATTTAAAATTATGGTGGCAACTGGTAGGGTAACAATGGTATAATTGGGAGGTAGAGTATTTTGAGAGTGGCAGAAGTAAGATAGATCCTTCCTGTCTTTTTTTTTTTTTTTT
>NW_016107350.1:6074918-6132544 GCF_001604975.1 Cebus imitator | reverse complement strand
AGACATTTTGAATAAGGGACACTCAACCTGTGTATATGAAATTATAAATCAGAATGAGCTAGAGAAATATGGTAGTAGAAGAGTTAAAATTCTTAAAAGATAGATTGTGCTGGTAGCAATGAAAAGGAAAACATATTAGCCATAAATTCTTCCTCGGGCTAGTAAAAAATATGTATATCTATGTGTGTACATGTATAGAAGCAGGAATATAATAATAGACTTCATCAGTATCATGCCAACTCTAATATAATGAATGAAAATTCTCATAGGATTAAATTGTTCATCACAGATTATTTTTATATTTATGTCTCTAAGAACTACCTGCTTATCTTTTAGTAATTAAAAAACAAGTAGAATTTCAAAAATATGAGTTGTTCAATAGCACAATTTTTGGTCAAGGTTTAAAAAAATAGTAAGACTGTTGAAATAATATTTAAAATACAAACTCATATAGGAATATTATACTATACTATACTTTTAAAATCAACCTGAGAATGGTAACATTGAAATCATAGAATTAAAATGACAGGTGATAAAATATGACAAGCTGAGCATTTGCATATACATAATGAGATTTATTGGAGATGGGACCAAAGTTCAGTGAGAAAAGTAAAAAGGGGAAAACACATTTTTATATGTATAGCCATTAAAATAAATGAAAAATCAAAACGATCTAAAAAACATCAGTGTGGGCAGGCTGCTTCCTTCAGAGCATCAGGGCACTCCTATCTCCTCTCTATCTCCCTCTGTCCCCAACCCTCCTGTCTATACTAAACTGACCTCTCTCTGATCATGCCAGCAGTTGTGGTGCAGAAAATTTCACAACTAATGTCCTCACACTAAAGACGTGTGTTACTTTGGTTTTTGGCTATGTATGCCTTCAGCTAGAAGATGGCCTTAAGGGAACACGTGGATAGATGAGGAGAGAAAGGAGATACCTTTAACTGGCCAAAGCATTTGAGCGAACACTGACAGTCAATACAGCAGCAGATGCCACCACCAGCTTGTCTTGACACATAATTCCCAGCTCTGGAACAATTTCATTGACTTTACAGTGGAGGGCTCTTTTATGATTTCTCTAGTGTCTTCGACTTTTGTTACAGGCCAGAAGCAAGATCTAATAAAATGAAAGAGGCAGAAGTGTTGTATTTCACAAAAGATGTCCTTATGTTTTGCAAATTGCAAAATGAAAAGAAAGAGTGGGTTATTTTAATGAGCTTCATGGACCCTTCCCTCTCACCGTGTGTATATATATATATATATACACACACGCAAAGAAAAAGAATCTGAAGAGGAACTTGACTATAAAATTAAAGAAGGAATATAGAGATGAAGATTCCCTTTTATTACCATCCTTGATATTAACTTATGATTCAACTGCAAATTGAAAACATCCCTACCTAAGTAAATTGTATGTACTTGTTAAATTAAAATAGGAGTTATCTGCTTGGTTTTCAAGACTTTCAGATATATTTAAATTGTATTTATAGTTAAAAATTTTTTTCCTTTTTGGGACACTTTATGAACTTATCAACTTGAAAAACATGGATTATTATTGCCAGTACTGTATTTACCATTATTTTATTATATATTTTTTCCTGTCTCACCTACTAAAATGTCAGCTTCATCAGCCAAAATTCCTTGCCTCCTCTTCCTCACTTTTGTATCAGCAGTGCCCAGTGGATTAGGGAAAATCTGGTAAATAAATGCTTGCTGAACAAACGATATATATAATATAGTTCAGATATAGCATAACATCTTAACTCTTATATAAAGCAGTTCAGATTTCCTTAAAATTAGTTGAGATAACTCTCCACTGGATACATTCCATGGAGTATGGCATTCAGATGATAATACAGTAGCTCGGGTACTATTTATTCAGCATGCTTGAGAATCTCCTTTATTTTTACAAATCAGTGATTTTCAAGTATTTCTTTTTGTCAATTATTCTTTTGACTAAATTTCATTATAAATTCCAACCTAATAAGGAGAAAAAACACAGAATTATTCTTGTTAAAGTGAATTTGTATGTCTTCGATTGGGCACATTTATCCTTTACCTATTCCTACATAACAATCCTTGAAGAATCTTTAGAGTAATGAGGCATCCAAAGCATGAAGTTTAAAAACCATGTTTGAGGGATTAACTTTTTCCTTGTGAAGCCTGTGCTTTCTGCCATTAAATTATTAATATATTGACAAATAACATAAAATATGAATTAATTTACATATAGTAGATATAAAATAATTAGTATTAAAACATCAGGTTAACATTAAATGTCCTAAGAATTCTCCAATTATTTTATGTCCTACATATGTTATTATTTTAAAATAAATGCCTAAAATGGTTTCTTTATAAATTGTATATTTGACCTTCTATTTCTTGTAGCAATGAGCTAGTTTAATGGGATCCAATTATCTTGCTTTATAAATGCTGAAAATGTTTCCTTTAATTTTTTAATGGGAGTGAAGTGCTTAAAAATAGTGGAGAACAATTGTGCCAGTTTTTGTAGAAAATTATGAACTCAGAAAGGCAACAAAATATGTGAGAGCATCACAGCTGAGTTTGTCTTGAGATCATTTTCGAATACCTCACAATTGAGTTTCAGTTAGGAAAAGCAGAAACTAATCAAGGCCCAGCACTATCAAGGTAAGGAGTCTTATAAGAGGTCCTTCCCATGTTTACTTGAAAATCCGAGGCTATTCAGACTAAGCGTGAACCAGAAGTAAACCCTCCTCTCCTTTATTTCTCCAAACTCATGGCCTGGAGAGAAAGGTAATAAAAGAATTCACATAAATGAACAAAATACCATGTTTACAGAATAGAAAATGGGACATTTGCATTATCTCAGTTTTCTCCAAATATGTGTATGGATTTAAAATCAAAATTTCCAATGTGTTTTTGAGTGTGTGTGTCTGTGTGTGTGTGTATCATCTTGCATAATGTAACAAACTTTGTCTGTAATCTATATGGAAATGTGAATCACCAAATATTGTCACAACGGTCTTGGTTGGAGAAGTAGAAGTTGGAAGAACTTGTTTTAACAGATCAAACATATTAGAAACAATAGTAATAAAGCTAATTTAGAATTGATTCATGGGCAAACAGACCAATAGATGAGATTCAAATACAGAAACAATATATTCAATAATTGAGACTTGATTTATGGTAAATATGTCACTGTACAGTAATATGAAAAACACAATTGTTGTTGTTACTTTTTATTAAATCATGCTGGGAATACTGGGTATCTAATTAAAATAAAATTTTACATTAATTAAAGATTTAAGTGTAATAAAGAAATTGAAATAATCTGGGAGAAGTTCTTTGAGCCCTTAAGATAAGGAAGTGTCTTAAATTAGCTACAAAATAGTCCTAACCATAAGGAAAAATATTGATAAAATTTACTACTTTAAAATTAGAGATTCCTGTTCATTAAAAAACTTAAGAGTGAAAGGGTAAGCTGCGAGTTAAGAGCACTACAGGTTAGAAAAGCAACCTCCTTGAGTGCTATAGCCTCATAAGAGCACAACTCCATGAATGAAGCATAAGATGAGATTCGTCCCTCACTCACCAACTTGGCTGAGTGCCTGGTTCTTGGCATAACATATACCACTGTATGTGATGACCCTTCATATTGTGAGAGAGGATCGTTGCAATACAAATAACCAATAAAGAACTGGTATCTAGGCAATGGAAATAACTCCAAATGTCATTAAAGGAAACAGAAAATTCAATAGAAAAAAATTAGCGAAAATCTTGAATAGGCAAATAAAAGAGCAAAGGTTATGTACATATATAAACTAATTGTTAATTAGAGCAATTAAAAAGATAACCACAGTGTGATGGTTAATACTGTCAACTTGATTGGATTGAAAGATACAGAGTATTGTATTGTGAGGGTGTTGCCAAAGGAGATTACCATCTGAGTCAGTGGGCTAGGAAAGGCAGACCCACCCTTAATCTGGGTGGGCTCCATCTAATCAGCTGCCAGCATGCCTAGAATATAAAGCAGGTAGAAAAATGTAAAAACATGAGACTGGCCTAGCCTCCCAGACTACATCTTTCTCTCATGCTGGATGCTTACGGCTCTCCAACATTAGACTCCAAGTCCTTCAGTTTTGGGACTTGGACTGGCTCCCCTTCCCTTCAGCTTGCAGATGGCTTTCTGTGGGACCTGGTGATCATGAGAGTTGATACTTTTGAATAAACTCCTCTTTATATACGTTATCTATCCTATTAGTTCTGTCCCTCCAGAGAACCCTGACTAAAACACAGTGAAATATATCTTGCAATGTTAAGTATCTGAAAGGCTATGGAACAATGGAAACTCATATACTACTGATAGGAATGAAAATGGTACAAGAGTGTTGATAAATAATTTAAAGTTATGCATACCTCACTGATGGAGCAGTTTCAATTTAGGTATGGAGTAAGTAAAGTTTTGTATTTCTGCACATATGAAGACACATGTAGAAGAATGTTCATGGTAGTATTATTCGTAATAGCTGTACTCTGGAAACAAAGCCAATATCCACCAATAGTAGAATGGATGAGGAAATAATGATACGTTTCATTCAAAATTATAGTACATTAATGCAAATGAGCATATCACAGCATGTATAATAACACAGGTAAAACTTAAAAGTCAATCAGTGAAAACAACATGCACACATACACAGTCATACGTCATTTAAAGCCAGAGATACATTCTGAGAAATGCATCTTTAGATACATTTATCATTGTTTGAATATGACAGAGTGTACTTACACAAACCTAGATGGCATAGCCAATTATACACCTAAGCTATAGGTGCTCCAGGCTACAAACATGTACAGTACATTACTGTACTGAATGCTGCAGGCAATTGTAATAAAAATTTTTTGTATATATAAACATAGAAAATGCATAGTAAAAATACATACAATATGATAATCTTATGGGAACACCATTGTATGTGATCCATTGTTGACTGAACTTCGTTGTGTGACAAAAGACTATGTTTTATGATTTCAATGATAGGAAGTCAATCAAGAGTTAAAACTAAAATATATTGTTTAGGAATACATGCTAAGGTGTTAAACTAAAGAATACCTGATAAATGATTGAAATCAAACTCAGGGAATCGATTATATCTGGGTGAGGGAGATATGATTGAGAAATGTCCAGAATGCCGGCAACATTCTACTTTATTTCTCTAATAGTGGCTTTATATCTGTTATCTATTTTTTTTTGCCTTATATGTGCTTTGTATTTTCTTTGTTCATATGTTCTTTCTCAGTGAATGTTTAAAAATTTTTTAATACAATTAGTTTAATTGTATAATGCATAATTTGCTAATTTGTTGAGTGAGGCTATATTAGTTTCCTAGAGCCGTCATAAGAAAATTACAAACTGGGTGGCTTAAAACGATAGAAATTTATTCTCCCACATATCTGGAGGCTAGAAATCTGAAATAAGGTGTCAGGAGGCCCATGCTCTTCCTGAGGGCTCTTAGAGAAGGTGCCTTCCTTGCTCTTCCCTCGCGTCTGTTGCGGGCCAGCCCTCTTCAGCCTTCCTTGGCTTGTGACAGCATCACTTGGATCTCTCCCTCTGTCTTTGCATGGCCATCTCCTCTTTCTATCTGTGTTTCTGTGTCCAAATTTTCCTCCTATAAGGACAGCAGTCATATTGGATTTAAGTCCCTCTTTAATTCAATATAACCTCAGATTAATTTATTATATCTATGTAATCCCTATTTCTTAGTAAATTCATATTCTGAGTTCCTGGGGGACACAGGGGGAACAATAATACATTCATGGGTGTACCTATGGCTTCACAATAGCAATATGAAGTTTCAATTGCATATCCACCGCTAAGCCATGGAGTAGTAGAACCTAACATAAGGGTTGAGATCTGTCCAACCTAAGGGAAAATTCACATTCCGGAAGCTAGGGAAAGTAAACATTATCTGTGTATTTGAGGATGGAGTTTATGGAAATTGTGTCAGATTCTCTATGGAAACTGTGATAGGAATTTTTTTTATTAAGAATTAGAATTATGTTTATCTTGCATTACTTCAATCTAGAACAGAGGAGTCCCTTGTTTTGTTAACCAATGATCCTTTCTGAATAATCACCCTAATCTAATTCTTTAAAAATGGGTTGCTCAAATTTAGATAACCATGGTTTTGGGGCTGAAAAATTCAAAATGTTTCATGTATAGTTAATAGATTTACAATGTAATTTTTTTTTGTTGCTATAGCTATCATTTTTCTCATTCATATTAGACATAGGATTAGACTTCAAAGTAATTGTGCTTTATTAACATTCATTAACTAATAATTATGAATGATTCACATTTATGGATAGTAAAAGGCATCTTTGAACTTAAATATATTTAAAATAATTGCTTTCTCATGAATAAGTTAAATCATTTTCTTTGAAATTTTTAAAATTTCTGTATTCATCCTTACACTACCAGTTTTCCATTAATATCTGAAATGCTACTTCCCAAATACTTTTAAAATATTAAAATAGAAGATATCTATTGGAAAATTTGAATAATTGTCTCCAAATCTAAATTGTGCATATGCTGTATCTTCTCAGTATCTCAGCCAGCAAAGAAAAACAAAGTGCTTTGGAAGCATAGTGGAAAGAGGAAAGAGAAATCTGGATTCATTTCAAAGTTAAAAAAAAAAAAAAGCCTACTGGCAGATTCAAAGTCCTGGATTATATTCAAAATATTGCAGAACTCTAAAACTGAAAATTATCTTATAAATCATTATTCACTCCAATCTCTGAATAGATGGAGAGATTTAATAGATGAGGAGTCTGAAATCCAGAAAAAATTGATAACATTGTCAAGGCTTCCCAGCTAGTCAGGTATATCTCTGTTTATTCTACTGCCAGGCCCAGGATGAATGGGTTTGGAAATACACGCTTTCCTAAATGCCCCACGTCCTTTCGTGTACTGGTGTAAAGTGTAAGAAGATCTGCAGTATTAGTACAAAGTGGTGACATTACTGGCAGCTTCAGGTGCCATGGAGAGGAAGAAAACCAAGTTGCTACAAAGAAGCAAAACAGATTTACGTCGAGGTTTGGTTTTCACCCATTTTGGTGCCATCTTGAATCTATTTCGCCTACACTAAACAGCACACTAAGGAAAGCCTGATCGATTGAGGACTTAAAATGTCTTTAGTTCCCATGAATAATTGTGAGTAAATGTGGTTAATTGTCCTTAGTGATATAGATCCAAAGCGAAATATCGAAAATTTACTTTGATTAACTTCATTTGTTCTCAGCACAGGTGTTTGTATCAGGATTCATTCACAGGCATTTGTCTCCAAGTCTTTTTTTTTTTTTTTTAAAGAAAAACTTGGATTCTACAGATCACACAGGACTTTTTAATCTTAATTCTTCCTGGCATTTTTGTTTTTTTGACCTGAATCTAATTTTAGAGAAACACTTAACTCAGTTGATCTATCAGGATATATTTGTCTTCTATGCGGGTTGAAGGAAAGCATCAATCATAGATAATAGGAAAATTTAAACTAAAATCCTCTAAAAACAATGTCTCTGATTTAGTATTCTACGTCATTAGTGACTAAAAGTAGAAAATCTGTTCAACACAGTTTGTCTTAAATTTGTGCCAACCGTATTGACACGCTGAGTGTATTTCTATTCACGTACATCATGGGTCATCTTTTTTTAGCACTGAGTGTAAGTAATGTGCTCCGGTCCAATTCCAGGTGCAATCTTTGAGCTTTCTCCAGCTGTAGAACTGGAAAGTCTATTCGAGACACTTTCACAGCCCCAATTGCTCTTTTTTCTAAACGTGTAAAGATTTAAAGGGTACAAGTGCAATTTTGTTACACGGATGTATTGCATAGTGGTGAAGTCAGGGCTTTTAGTGTATCCATCACCAAAAATGTATATTGTACCCATTCAGTAATTTCTCATCATCCACCCCCTCCCACCCCCCAATTCTGCTGAATCTCCATTGTCTATCATTCCACACCTTGTTTTCATGTGTACATATCATTTAGCTCCCACTTATAAGTGAAAACATGTGGTATTTGTTTTTTCTGTTTCTGTCGTTTCACTTAAGATAATGGCTTCCAGTTCTATCCATGTTGCTGCAAAATACACGATTGCATTCTTTTATGGCTGCATAATATTCCGTGATGTAGATATACCGCATTTTCTTTATCTAATCATCCACTGATGGACACTTGATTCCATATCTTTGCTATTGTGCATAGTGCTGTGATACAAATGGCAAAAAAGCATACGAAAAAGTGCTCAACATCACCAATCATAAAAATGCAAACCAAAATCACAATGAGATGTCATCTTACACCAGTCAGAATGGCTATTATTAAAAAGATAAAAAATAGCCGATGTTGAGAAGGGTGCAGAAAAAAAAGGAATGCTTATAAAATGTAAATTAGTACAACCTCTATGGAAAACAGTATGGAGGTTTCTCAACACATTAGAGTTTCATAACAGTGAATCTCTGAGAAAAGTGTTTTTTAAGAACTAAAAATAGAACTACCATTCAATCTAGTAATCCCTCTACTATCTACACAAACTAAAATCAATCATTATACTGACATGATGTAATGCCCTTGATGAGCTTTGTGTGTTTGTCCCCTCCAAATCTCATGTTGAAATGTGAGTCGCAAAATTGGAGGTGGGGCCTGGTGGGAGGTGATAAGTGAGTTCTTGCTTACTTCATCCTAAATCTAGTTTTTTCTTTCTTTTTTTGAGATGGATTCTTGCTCTGTTGCCTAGGCTGGAGTGCAGTGGCAAGATCTCACCTCACTGCAACCTCCACCTTCTGGTCTCAAGCAATTCTCCTGCCTCAGTCTCCCAAGTAGCTGGGATTACAGACGTGCACCACCACACCAGGCTATTTTTTATATTTTTAGTAGAGGTGGGGTTTCTCCATGTTGGCTAGCTGGTCTCGAACACCCGATCTCAAGTTATCTGCCCACCTCAGCCTCCCAAAGTGCTGGGATTACAAGCGTGAGCCACTATGCCCGGCCCTAAATTTAGTAGTTTAAAATAGTCTAGGACCCCCCTCTTCTCTCTTTCTTGCTCCTGTTCTCCTCATGTAGCATGCTGGCTCCTGTTCACCTTCAACTGTGATTGTAAGCTTCCTGAAGCCTTATCAGTAGCAAAGACCAGCACTATGCTTTGTGTACAGCATGCAGAACTGTAGGCCAATTCAACCTCATTTCTTTATAAATTACCCAGTGACAGGTATTTTTTTTTTTTATAGCAATGCAAGAGCAGACTAACACAGCTCCTCTCCTTAGCATCTGGAGAGAGAGAGGAGCCCAGTCTAATTTGGTCTTACTTCCATGCACTACTTGCTGAGGGATATTATTTGCTGAGTAAAAGTAGTTCTCAACAGACCTTAGTTTGAAGCTTTAGATGAATTCCATTTTTCAAACACCACCATGGTTGCTAGGAAAAATCTTGCCACATTTGCAGCCCTTTTCATAGTTAATAATTTTTCAAATTCATGTGCCAATGAAGAAGGTACTTCTTGCAAAAACTGATGAATTCCCTCAAGGTCAATGCTTAGTCAATATCTCAGCCAACCACATTTGAAGAGTACAAGATCAAGGTGGCATGAGTGGGACATCTGTCTGCTGCTGGGCTTCTGGCGGCAGGGATTCTGGCTGCCGGGAAGAAAGCCTGCTGTGTAGCTGTTAACTCTTGCAGTTGTTGCAGTCCATCAATCAAGAACCATCCCTGTGTGATTTTTAGTTTGGGAGAATTAATACCATAGGTGGTTTAGGTATCAAGTGTGACAGCTTTACTAATTAGCTTTTTCAAGATTCACATATAATCCATTTCAAGGTTAGCAAAAGACCAGTTCCAGCATCAAGCATATCATCGACCTAGATCAATGTCTCCCTTTATCACTTCTAACTCAATGCCAGGATTCATCCCGAAGTGCCATAATTTTGGGCTCTCTTGTAGATGTTTTTTTCTGAGTTCTCCCTGCTCTTGTCATAGACTTGGATGGGAGCTATGACATCCCATCACATTAAAGTTCCATAACAGTGAATCTCTGAGAAAAAGTGTTGGAAGGTTTTGATACCTACTGTACCCACTACCCTGGATATAAAATTAGCCTACACTCTCCCCCAAACACTTCATGACATGGTTATGCTGAACTTCCCCTGTCCTGAATAAAAGGTCACTTTACACATTTTATATGTGTAGTGGATGAGCTTCTCAAGAACGGCACAAGAGACTTTATCCATAGAGAGAATAGTACACAGCTTTAAGCATAAAAAATAGATTTATCTTTATTTGAACACTCTACTATATTAATTTTATTCATCCTTATGAAAGCCAGAAATTTTTATACTTGAATTTAAAAGACAGAGAGAATATTAGAACAGGAACAAGATAATATCTATAAAAATGTGAAAGCTTATCTATCTTTGTTTCTTTGAACGAGGAAAACACCAAACTGTCTTGAAATGTTTTCGTGGCTACTTTTAAAAATATTGTTAGACTTTGTATTTTTACAGCAGTTTCATGTTTATAGAAAAGTTGGGCGGATAGTACAGCGAGTTCCCATATGTCTTCTCTCGACCACACAAAGATTCCGTATTACATTTTTTTTTTTTTTTTTTTTTAGACGGAGTTTCGCTCTTGTTACCCAGGCTGGAGTGCAATGGCGCGATCTCGGCTCACCGCAACCTCCGCCTCCCGGGTTCAGGCAATTCTCCTGCCTCAGCCTCCTGAGTAGCTGGGACTATAGGCACGTGCCACCATGCCCAGCTAATTTTTTGTAGTTTTAGTAGAGACGGGGTTTCACCATGTTGACCAGGATGGTCTTGATCTCTCGACCTCGTGATCCACCCGCCTCGGCCTCCGAAAGTGTTGGGATTACAGGCTTGAGCCACCGCGCCCGGCCAAAGATTCCGTATTACTAACATCTTGCGTTGGTGTGCTACCTCTGTACAATGAATGAACCAATATTGACTCACTATTATTAACTAAGGCCTATAGTTTCCATCTGGCCCATTTTTTGTGTGGTATATTCTGTGGGTTTTAACAAATGTATAATGATATGTGTGTATTATTCTAGTAACATACAGAATAGTTTCACTGCTTCAGGAATCTTCCGTGTTCCCCCTATTCATACTTCCCTCTCCAGAGCCCCTGGCAACCACTAATCTTTTTACTATCTCTATAGGTTTTTTTTTTTACCTTTTTTAGAATGTCATACACTTGACATCATACAAGATGTAGCCTTTATAGACTTACTTCTTTGATTTTGCAATATGCATTTAAGTTTCTTCTCCATGTCTTTTTGTGGCTTCATAGCTCATTTCTTTTTGTAGCTGAATACGTATGTGTCAGTTTGTTTATCCATTCACCTATTGAAGGGCATCTTGGTTGCTTTCAGTTTTTGGCAATTATAATTTGATATAAACATCTATGGGCAGGTTTTTATGTGGACGTATGTTTTCAACTCATTTGGAAAAATACCTAAGAGTGTCATTGCTGGATCGTATGGAAAGAGCATGTTTAGATTTGTGAGAAACTTCCAAACTGTCTTCCAAAGTGGCTGTACTAGTTTGCATTCCTCCCAGAATGAATGAGAGTTCCTGTTACTTTCACAGATTGTTTCTACATTTGAAATTCTAATTCGGTAAACAAATGTTTAAGAAATAGAAGTTAACTCTCTACATAACTTTAGATGCAAAAAAAATGTTAGAGGATGGATATCCTAAATTAGGTTTGACTTAACAATCACAATTTACCTTCTGTTTCAGTACGGAGGGCAAATTTGGGCCTTTCTACTTCAAGGATTAAGAGGCTTTCAAGTAAATGTGTCTCCTGAAGTCCACACCGAAATCCAGGCCTCCCCAAGAGCAATGAATGCTTTATTAAATTTGTTCTTTTTTCTTTATATATTTTCTTGCCTAGGTCTCACTGCAAATTTGGCTAAAACCATTTTGACTACATCAGTGAGGTAGCTTCCCAAGTTATTTTTATCATGATTACTCTATTTTAAAAATAACTTTTAAATAAATATTTTATTAGTTCAAGTTATTTAATTTTAATCTAACTTCACACTGTTTTATAGTTTTCTTTTAAAAATCTAGCTAGCCAAAAGCATTGACATATTTTTAATAAACCATGCAATTTTTCTAAGTTTGTAATGTTGTATCTGGAATATATTTATAATTCACCATCATGTACTACATAAGTTGGGATTATTTTTCCAACAGGATAAAATTTAAATATGCACCTTTAACTTTCAGTTAACGTTAAACTTGCAACATATATATATTTTTTCTTGGAAATACTTTTTAAAACACAAAAAAATGACACAAATATCATAGCAATTAAAATGACAATATATCATGAGTTCCCCTATATTAAAATTTTGTCTTCCTTCCACTTTCCATTCATCATATGCTTTGGAATATTTCTGATATGTTACTGCATGGATGCTCACAGACATATTGTCTCAGTTTTAGAAGCAAATGACAGCTTTATTTTCCCGATCATTTTTAAGGGAAAACCTTACTTACCTTTTCTTGTTTTCATGAGAAAACTTTTCTTTTCCAGGAGGGGACAGTATTGGAGCGACACTTTGCCATTTAAATTTTTTTCATTTACTCTTCCTTGGAAAAGAAATAATGAATTTTACTGTCATGGTGGCCAGAGTCCAACATTTATTGGTCCAGTTCTTCATAGGCAAGGTAAAGGTGTGATGTCTGCCGCGTTCTTAGAGCCTGTGGCTTCCCTCTGTTGGCTCTTCCTGCTTTCAGAAGAAGTCTGTTTTGTTTTTGCCATCAGGTGACTAGGGGGAAGCACTTCTTCCCTAAAACTGAATTAAATGCAAATGAATGATGGAGCAATAGAAAACCCATATGATCCAAGCTGCATCTTCAAATCACGAGTCACCCAGCAAAGCTGCTATTTGGATCCCCATCTCATACCTCTTTCTATTTCTTAATTAGTTCTCAATGCAGAGAAATAAGGGCTGTGATTCAATCACAGAAGATTCTTTCCCAGTTTGAAGTAACTGTCAGGAATTACCCATTAGCTAACCCATAATTCAGACAGAATTTCTTTAAAGAAAGAGGTTTCTATATTTGTTGATTCCTTTGTATATGCTAATAACTGTATATCAGTTATTTAGTCTGATTTAATCTCACTAAATCTTGGTTAGAAAAAGGTGCCACAGACAAGAGTTCTTGTTTAACAATAGGAGTATTTCAGCATTATTTCTCATAAATGCATGGTTTATAGACAGTTCCAAAAGATAAAGGAAACCACTTTATTTTTTTTCTTCAAAAACAACGTATCATTTTCATTGACCCTGATCTATGTTTTCCAGTCCAGCCTGTTGATAGTAGCAATTCTTGGATTTGTAGGTGAAAAACTCAGGACAGAATGCTTCGACTTTATTCAATACTATGATGTGTATTCTACAGAAGCATAATCGTGGATGTGCAAAATGTAACCTTATATACTTAGTATGAGTTATCTGCTAGATTGAAAAAAAATTTTGATTTATCAAACTAGAAATTAGAGATCTGTCTAATTATCTTATCTAATCTAAAGGTTTGTCATGTTGGAGGGAGACCACAGCGGAAATGTTGCTTTACATTTTATGCAAACTTTCTAGTTGTTTAGAACAGTTCGGTATGATCACTTAAAACATGGTTCAAATCCAAAACCTACTAGAGGGTTCACCAAGCACAACCCACCCCTTGCACCAATCCTTGTTTTGTGATATCTGAAGTTGAATTTTTTGACACTTGAAAAATGTTTTCCTATTGCCCATATATTTGCCTCAAAGTTTATAGAATTTTTCCTTGATTACCTCTAAATATAAACTCTTTTTCCCTAGAAGAAGTAATAAATTATTCAAAATTTAATCTTATTTCATATAATGAAACATTCCCTGATAGAAATGGAGGTGATCTGCTCAGACCACCTCCTCTTTAGGACCCACACACTTAACCTTCAGGTACTGCTGGGAACATGAGTTTGAGGTGAATCATAACTCTATTCTGCACCAGGAATTACTTTCAGCCCTATGGTAAGATTGCATTACTTCAGGGTCAACTTAGGGGATCTATTAGGATTGTTGTATCTTAACAATTTCTCCCTTTGCCTACTCTGAGTTCCTCATTCCATCATTCCTTAAATGATGCTCCCAAGAGCACTCTTGACTATCCCTTGCATGAAATTCTTCTCAGTGTCTGTTTCTGGAGAACTTGACAAAAGGTAACATGAGAGGGACGTAGAGGGTAGGTTTTTAGAGCTATATTAGCCCTTGGCTGATGCTAAGGACTCATCTTTGTTAGTCAGTGGGACTTAGAGAGTGCCTGACATAGTCAAACAGTAATAATGTTAGACTGTTCTTTGGTGGTTAATTTTCACGGGATGCAAGTGAAAAGAAACTCATTTGTTGGCACAATATCTCTGGCATTCGGTAAACATAAGAGAAATTGAACTTATGGTCAATGGAGTTGGGTGACTCTTGCTGACTACCATTGAGTCATTGAAGAGAGAAAATGATGGGGTGTGGGTGATGAATCACCATTTCAAGAGCAACTGAAAGCAGAGTCTTTTTGATAGTATTTAAGGAAATCTTAATTTCTTGCAGCTGGAGGGCATACAAAATGGAGAACTTGTCTCAGGACTTCATAATAAAATAGAAGAGCTTCAGGGTAGGTTGAGCTCTCAACTCTTCTAATACTAGATTCAAGAGTCTAACAGGGAGGTAGTAGGACCATGAAGCTTGAGAAGGAGACACTTGGGTAGACGCAGCTGAGAGGCTTGTTCTCCTAGATTCCACTGAGCCAACTAGTGATACATACACCCTAGTAAATGATAGTGCTTCTCTTCTTGGAAGTAGGTGTAAGTTAGTAAGGTGCTTAGTAAACAACACTAAGGAGGCACTCTCTCTCGAGGTTGTGAAAGTACAGTGGCTATTAGGATGCCAAGCTTCCCTAGGCAACTTGCTGTTCTCACCCTAGTCCTGACCTTGACATCTTGCTTGAAGATCATGGAAAGTACTCAGATTTGGCAGGTGCCTTTCAAAGTTATGCTCGCAACACTCAGGATCTACCTTATCTCCCTGACAGGCAACTATATCAATAACAGGGATCAAATCTCAGCAATGTATAGATGAGGAGATGGGGGACATTCTAAGAGAAAATAAATATTATACATTGAAGAAGTTTCAAAATATGTCTACTATGTGCTAGCAAAAGCTGGGAAAGCATATATGGGAAGAAACCCTGAGGTGTTGAAAAAGAAAAGCAGAATATTAATTTAAATAAGGGAGAGTGCATAGAAATAGGCAAGATTTACTACTCTGACAAGGACCCCAGTGATGTTACTAATATGCTGCTGGAATGACCCTTCAAAGTTTGGTAAAAGAAGTGGCTCATGCTATGTAAAATAGAAAAGCCAGATGGTAAGGACATGCTTAAAAATAGTCATTCTGGGGTGCATATCCCATGCAAGGCTAGAACAATCATGAGCTGAGCTGACTGTTTAAGAGGATCCAGAAGACAATTCATTTATCCACAATTAAACAATGGAAATCAAATGTCATGATCCCACATACAGCTTTAAGTAAGTTCTCAGCCTCAGAATCCACTTATTGAAGGAAAGGCTGAACATCCATGAGAAAGGACCTTGCAGCATCATGGTAAATTCACTAACTATTCCTCCTTCCATGTTCCCAAGGGATCTATTGTCTTTTATTCATATAATTATGTGATAGAAAGGGAATATACAAACCTTTCAATGATTGCTGAACTCTGGTTCCAAATTAATATGCACTATGAGCTATTTTACTTTCCTGGCTTATGTCGTAATGTACTTTAAAATGACCTGGGCCTTCTGAGTATTCTGCAGAAAACATGTTATTTCACTCAATGACTGCTGTCATGCAAGTTACAACAGTTGAGCAATATGTGATTAGTCTATAAAATCCTTGGAAAACATCTGTAGAGGCGAGAGATAAGCCCTACCAAGGTTCAGGGCCTGCCACACAAGTTAAGTACTTTTGGATTCATTGGGATGAGGTCTGCTGGGACACCATCTCCTAATAAAAGATAACTTATTGCATTTCACTCCTCCTGCCACCATGAAGCCTGATGCTTGCTAAGGACACCGTAGCTCAGGAGATGGCATATAATGCACAACTCCATCCCATTTACTTGGTGACATGGAGTCTCCCAGTTTTAACTAGACCCAGATAGGGGAATAATTCTGTAGAAGGTCAAAGCTGTGGAATAACAATAACTGCTGCTTGGGTCATAAAATTAGGTAGGCACTCTGGTATTAGACTTGCCCATAGTGAAAAAAGATGCTGTGCTGATTTTATAACCAGTACCAATAGGAGAATTACAACATAGAACTTAAGAACTCTTTGACAAGGCCAGTCATCAATAAGTCTACACTGTTTGAAAACCAGTTGCTGGTATGCTTCAGGGTCCTAGTAGAGATGGGATATTCGATTATGGTTTATCAAGTGGCTATGTGACTAAAGACGGATTCTGTAAGACCCACTAAGTTCTCAAGATAGGTAGCCTTAGCAGCAAATCATCACAGATAGAAGAGGCATATCAAGAGTCAGACCTGAGCACAACTAGAAGACATAAATAAACAACGAGTGACCCAGACCTCCATCTGGTAATCAGCTTTGTACTGGTCTCTCACTTGGCTCTAGCTTATAGTTACATGGGGTTTACCTCATGAGTGATGGATGAATAAAGGAAAAGACTGAATTTGGTTTGTTAATGGTGGGCTCAGCATGTTAGTGGGATCTGAAAGTAGACAGCTAATGCTATAACCCTGCTAAGGGGTGGACCTGTAAGACAAAGCTCTGGGCAGTTATACCTTTTCTTTAACTTTATGAGGAAAGAAAAATGGCCAAAATATAGACATCCATTGGCTTATAGATAGTACAAAACATCTTACCAGGTTGATCAAAAGACAGAAAGAAGAAAAATTGGAGAATCAGGGACAAAAGAATTCCAAGCAGGAGGCATGAGGTGAGCCCACTGAAGTGAGCATAAAGTGTGAAAACTTTTGTACTGTTTGTTAGTCCCCAATGTCTTATCTGGCTGTTCAGAAGACTGAAAGAAGAAAGATTGGAAAACTAAAAACAAGAAGTTCTGAACAAGAGGCATGAGATGAAGCTATTAGAATGAGGGTAAAATGTGAAAATCTTTATATGGTTTGTTAGCATCCACCAAAAGCAACCACCAAAAACAGAGGTCTTAAACAACCAAGTAGACAGAATGACAGACAATTGACACCGACCAGACTCTGTCGTTACCGATCTCATTTTTGGTACAATGAATACACCAACGACCAATACACCAATGTCAGGGATAGAAATTGAACATAGACCCATCCATTAAACCGAGTCCGATTAGCATGAGCTCCCACTCATGAGCTCCTCGCGCTCCCATTAGCATGAGGTTGATTAGCTATTGCCACTGCTCTTTGACCAATCTTCTCTCCAAAGAGGCTAACACTGACTCTCCGATTTTAGCACTATTTCTTGAGACGACTAATAAGACAGTTAGACAATTGGTTAATTTGAACTTTTCTTAGGGGATGGTAGTTCTGGTTCACAGACATGAGATTCTACATACAATTTCCCAGGAATAAGAAACCCATTTTACTGCAAAGGAGATGAGGCAGGGGTACATGACTGTGGAATCTATTGTTCTTATCATATATAACACCACGCAGAATATGTTAGCTGGGTAAGGGAATAACACAACATGTAATTTATCTGAGATAATGCTGTGAGACTGGAAGGTGACATAATCCTCTGGGACATTCTACGTGTGGTAAAGTTGTGTCTTGTCTATGGTATTGAGTCTTTACTATATATAAGGCATGGCATGGATCCCAGAAATAAGAATGGGTAAAGGAGTATCTCTGCTCGTCATCTCTTCTGCTTGAAGTTTTTGTTCTTGCAGTCCCCAGAACTTTAGGTTCTGTGGTTTAGAGATTCTGGTTCCCAAAGGAGGAATGCTTCTGTCAAGGAGACTGAGAGTAGCATTGAACTATAAGCTATGGTTGTCACCAAGTCACTTTGGGCTCCTTCCCTCAAAAGACTAACAGGAAAAAAAAAAAAAGAACTCCATAATGGCAGAGTTAAAAGACCCTGCTCATATAGAGGAAGGGAAGCTGATATTTTATAACAGGGGCGAAAAGCAAATGTTTGTACTCTGTTTCCATATTAGGATGTCTCCTGCTTCTCCAATGTCTAGTTTTAATGGTAGGTAGACAAGTACAGCAGCTGCTTCCTTAGAAAGGGTTAGTAAATCAGGAGCTCAGAAGCCTCATTAATGAGAGATTTTAACGTCTAATGACTGTTGTAGATTATTACGTACATTTATTATACCAATTTATATTTATCACATTGATGGACTAAAGCAGAAGGTGGGAAACTCCTTCTATAAAGGAGCAAAGAGTAAATATTGTCAACTTTCTGGGTTATACTTCTCAGCTCTGCCCTGGTAGTGCAAAAGCAACAGTGCTCAAAGTGCAAATGAATGGGCATGGAGGGACTTGTCCCAGGGCTGTAGTTTGCTAACATTTGGGATCTATAAACAGATTTACTGTAATACTTTAGAGTTAACCACACAGACAATACCATGGAATTCTCAAGAATAAATCCAATGAATCCCTTTTTGTTTGGATTTACATTGTCTTCCAAACTGTTGTTGCCAAAATGAGTTCTTTATAGATGAATTAAGTTGGTAACTACGTTCATTTAACAAACATTATTAAATACTACATATTTGTTATATTCTACGATAATCAGCACACATTCCTTAAGTGATTCTCAAGGATGATTCTAGATAACGCTCACAGAGCTTACACTACAATGAGGGAGACAGCTATATGTTTGTTAATTACATGAATTAATGTTCAGTTACATTGTGATATAATCTCTGAAGAAAGCACCTAACAAATGAAAACCTGTTTTAAACTTTATATAAAGAAAGACTCTGTTTAATAAAATTTATCTAGAATAGAATAATGAGGCAGTAAGGCCAAAGCAAGGGGCATACAACATAGACATGAAGGATAGGTAAAGTCTCTATAAATAAAGCGAGAATTATAGTTATGAGACAATAATGGTTGGCTTGTCTGGATCAAGTAAAAAGAACTGGAGATGGCATGGGGAACATTGCCTTATAAGATGAAACTCAAAATTTAAGTAAATAGGACAAACTTTCAGTTATTAAGGAAGTGAACTTAATAAAACATTGTTGTCTTAAATACATTCAAGTAGGAATGTTGATTACAATGAAGGCTCTGAAGAGAAGCCTGGACTGCATATATAAATTTGGAAGTCTTTGTTGCAGAGTGAGCACTTGAAGCCACAGGCTGAATGAATGAGAATTGAACAGAACATTCATTCCAGCCTTCTGGAAATCTAATATTTAATGTCTTTAATTAAATATTAGATATTTAATTAGCTTGAAAAAGAGACTCAGTAGCTGAAACCAGAGATGGCGGTGGATAACTTTGAGGCTGGGGTCATGAAGCTAAGGGAAGAAAGAGTTTCATAAAGAAGGAAGTAATTAAGAATGTCAGAGAGTTCAAGTAAGATAGGAATAAAAAGGTGTCCATTGTGTGTAGTGATTTTAGTAGTGACTACATCAATCATTTTGGTGGCAAAATGGAAGAGATGGTGAGTTGAATTGTACGAACTGATATAATTGTGGCATGAAGTGGAGAGAATGAGAATAGTCCAGTCTTAAGAAATTCAGCTGTAAAAGAGAGGACAGAAATGAACTTGCATATGGAAGGGCTATGTCAAGTAGAAAAACCACCATTTGCTTGTTTTGTTTTTTTGCCAGTTTTGTTTTGTTTTTAAAATGAACTTGTTTTAAGATTGCAAAACTCAGTTGGGCGCAGTGGCTCATGCCCGTAATCACAGCACTTTGGGAGGCTGAGGCGTGTGGGTCATATGAGGTCAAGAGTTCCGAGACCAACCTGACCAACATGGTAAAAACCTGTCTCTACTAAAAATACAAAAATTAGCTGTGCCTGCCACCTGTAATCCCAGCTATGCAGGAGGTTGAGGGAGGAGAATCGTTTGACCCAGTGAGGCGGAGGTTGCAGTGAGCTGAGATGGTGCCATTGTACTCCAGCCTGACGACAAGAGCGAAACTCCATCTCAAAAAAAAAGAAAACAAAAAAACAAGAACAACAACAAAAACCCCAAAGACTGCAAAACTCCAGTTCATGGGGACTTCCTGTTTCAGCTTGGGAAAGAGAAAGTTGAAAAGACCATTACGCCCACCTTCACCAAACAAAAACAATGGGAACAATTAGACAGTAGATTTAGATTCCCAACTTTGTTAATTTTTAAAACATTGATTAATTTTTAATTGACAAATTAAAATGTATATATCAATGGAGTACAATGTAATGTTTTGACATATGTGTTCATTGTGGAATGATTAAATGGAGTTAATCATAACTTTTCTTGAATACATCAGAGGACTGAGGTTGCAAAATCCACAAAAAAGCAGTTGCCTTCAAGGACGATGAAGATGAGTATTTGCTTACATGGGGCAGATGATGCCAGACACTGGTAAGAATTTAACTAAAAAGCTCAATGAATCACAGAGTTGAGTATGATCTAGTAAAAGAATAGAGAAACACATGTGGCCCTAGTATGAGATCCTACTTACAGGACCTCATTCAGGGCTCACAAATAAGATTATGAAGATTATGAACAGGGTGAGAGTCCTGCAAAAGAATCACTACCCTTGAAAAAAAGGACTGTAGGAAATTCCAATAAATGTATGAAAGGCACGAAGCCCTGCTTCGATCCTCCCCCTCACTCTCCTACAAAATAGAGACTTAAAACAATTTGGGAAGGAAAACAGAACGTGGTGCTTTTAAAGCACAGGTGAAGCTTACTGCATTTCAGAAACTAGAATAGAAAAACAAAACAGTCTTAACACTGGGGAGCAGCAGTCACAGAGGCTGGGACCAGAGCACAGCCAAGCATAAGACAGAATAACCTACTAATGTAACCCAGGGACTCAGTGCCTAAGATTAAGCAGAACAACAGTGAACACTTTTTTCCTTTTCCCTTAACCTAACTGAGAGATTGACAGACATCAAGTAATGAATAGTACCAAAATATATGTAATTGGGAATCAAGAAAGAGAAAGGAATGAAGAAGAAATATTTGAAGAAATAACGGCTTTTCCAAAATTGTCTACCAAAAAATCCTGAAAATATATAGAAAAGTACTGAAGCAAGAAAGTGAGTTTAGCAACATGGCCAGTTACAAGATTAATATTTGAAGCCAATTATATTTCTATACGCTGACAATAAGCAGCCACTGAAATAAAATGAAAACAGGACAATTATCAATAGCACTAATGAAATTGATATACATCTTACAAAATATATATAAGATTTGTATATCTGCTAACCAAAAATACTGACGAGATAAATTAAAGAAGGTGTAATAAATGGAGAAGTAACTTTTTATGTATTGAAAGGTTCAGCATTGTTAAAATATCAACTCTTCCAAAATGGAAATGATCTACAGATTCAATACAACTTCAATTGAAGCCATAAAGGATTTTTTTGTATAATACAATAGAATGATTCTAAAATGTATATAGATAAACAAAAGAAAACAAAAAAAAAGGAAAAACAATTTATAACTGACATTGAATGCAAGGAAGACACACTTGATATTTATAAGTGAACATTTTTTGAGAATACAGAAAAAGAAATTGCATAGTGATCCATAATTTAATAAACAACATTAACATATCTTACCTCTTTAAGGATAGTTTGTAAAATGTGTTTTATAGATGATACCTTTGTCCATTTGGGCTGCTATAACAAAATATATTACACTGAGTAATTTGCAAACAAGAGAAATTCATTGCTCATAATTCTGGAGCTGCAAAGTCCAATATCAAGAAGTCAGTAGATTTGTTGTCTTGTGAGGACTCATTCTCTGCCTCAAAGATGGAAGCTTCTATGTGTCATCACATAATAGAAGGGGCAAGCAGTCTCCCTCAAGCCTCCTTTATAAGGGCACTAATATAATTCATGAGGATGGAACTTCACGTTAAGTTCCAACATACACATTTTAGGGGAACAGCAATATTCAGATCCCAACAGATGAATACAATGAAGACCAGAGCACTATATTGGTAGCAGGCAAAAAAGCGAGTGGCAGTACTGAGAGCTAATAAGAAATTCTGATATCAGAATGTTTCACTACACCCCTTCAAAGCTCTCAAATCTATCAAAGAAACCCTCTGAGTTTGCAGTATTATTTGTAAACGTGCAATGAGATTAAGGGTATGGATTAAAAACATATCAGATGTTTCTAAAGTTTTATAAAATAATTTTTCCAAACAATTGATTTTGTTATATCATTTAAAAATATATTGTTACTTTTTTCTCTGATTGTATTAATTTATTGTCTTTTCCAGTTGATGCTTGTTTATGTGATAAAACATTTTAAACGAGGCATTGACCAAAACTGTTCAAAATCTCAGAGCTGGAGGCAGACTGTCAGAACTGATTTCCAAGAAGTGATAAAAATGTATCATTCTAGTTGTTAGTGACAACTTAGGGGGGAAGAGTTCACTGAGATGAGAGAAGAGTCCCCCAAAATCTCCCAGGGATTGAGATAAAGTAGTTTGTTTTCAGGTTTTTGAATCTATAATGTGGAAATTCAGACTCTAGTTCAAGGGGGAAAAATAGTACTGTAGTTTATATATACAAAAAATTTAGGAACACTGCATTTCAAAATGAACCGATGTTTTAAAAATTACTTGGGATGAAAAAAAGACTGTGAGAAAACAAACCATTTTATACATTTCAAAAATGGATGACCATTCCAGTACTGTGACATATGGATGAGAGAGAGGACGTCCTTTTTAGACTTGTTGTTCCTCTTCTTGTATTCGAAGGAAAGGTACTTTCGTATTATAAAAGGGAGTACAAATACCGTTTGCTCTGAATCAATGCCTGCAAGCCTTGATGGGATTATGTGAGAGGCGAGTTTGTTCTGAGAACCAAGATTAACTATTTCTTAGTGAGAGGAACTGAAAATATGAATACTAACCATTATCAGTGCTCTTCAAAGATTTTTGTAAATTAGAGGACACTTGCAAATGGAAAAATATATAGGAGATTATTTCTCCTTTAGAAATAGACAGGGCAAAATCGTTTCTCTAAGCACTCTTATTACATGAAAAATATGCTGCATTCAAGGTTACCAGAGTCAATTTTAACAAAAAGGGAGGAAGATTCACTTCTGTTACAGCACCATCAGGCAGTGGGTCAGTAAAACACGAATGTCTATTTCTGATAACACGATTCGAAAAGTTGGACCCCTGCTACAGATTAGGGTGTTTGAATGGACATATTTATTATTCAGATGATGATTTAAGACAGCATGATTCTTACTTTCTTTGAAAGAGTAAACAAGGCAAGGTCTAAGAGAAGCCATTATGTGTCATCTAATATCAAGTGCGCACACTGTGGCTAACCATCTTGCTTCAAAATCTCAGGACAAAAATGTGGAGGGGGGCTTTTGGTTCCAATGCGTGCTTTTTCTTTTACCTCAATAAAGAACTTTGCTTAAGAGGTTAAGACTTCACATCTGATGTGTCTATGTGTCTTCTTAATTATGAGTGGAGAATTTGGAAAAATGAGACTTCTCATTGCTACTAGAATTGAGCTCACAACTGATTTTTTTGGCTTGTCCACTAGTCCACAGTCTTCCTTGAAATGGCTTGCGTTGCCTACTAAGCTTTTATATTATCTGGATTCCAGTTTGGATTAACTCTCTTATTCCTTTGAATAAGAATATTACAGAAAACTAATTCTAACTTTGAAAATGAACAAGAAGGCACATTGCAGAAATATTAGATAAATTAGTTTTTTATACGTGTAATAAATGTATTACAGGAAATATTTACTTCAATGAATAGTAGGCAAGCACCTACCTTTGCAAGACTCTCTTGTAGGTTTGGGGATACAGCATTGAACCAAACACAAAAAGCCTCATAGAACTTGAATTATAAGCATTCAGGAAAAAATATTTTATGGGAGTAAAATGAGAAGATGTTAGTTCCTGGGAACCCAACTTTTATTTTATTAGGCCAAAGACCTAACGGGATGTCATAGATATCAGCAAGTGATTTGACAAGTTTTCTTATACTCATATATAGGTCAGATAAATAAAGAATAAAATGGTATGCAGTTGCAATAGTGCTCGACAACTCTAATGAAAGAGAATAATTTCTGGATAGCAACTGTAGAGAGATCTGTAGTGCCATTTTGAAGGCCTTGTTTCAGTCAACATTGTATACTACTGATAATTTATTGTACCATATGATAGAAAAGCTCATAAAAGTACAGTGGAATAAAAACATAAAGATAGATAGATTAAAAGACATATACAGAAATTACATAGAGAAAAAAAGATCTAAAATATGCTCCAAAAATATGAGAACCTTTTTAGAAGGGCTTCAATGTCCCCATGTCCCTGACATGATAGCTCTGTTTCAGGTGTCCTATATTCTTACAGCTCTCATTTTCTTACTGTTTATAGAATGTGAGCAAAACACAAAGAAATTGAGAAGCTATCTTTGGATTCTGGAACACCTAGGTTGAAATTCTGGACCTTATCACATATCTGAAACATAAAGGATACCGTAAATGGTAGGATCTATTATAATTTTACAACTATTACCATTATTATTAGCTGTAGTGCTTTTTTCTTCCCTTCTCCTTTAATGTAGGATCTGAAATAATCTACTTTTATAGCTCTTATACCTGTTACTGTAAGAAAAATTCTATGCTTTCAATAAAAGTTTGCTGACTGAATAAATGTATGAGAGTAAATCGCTCCTGTTTACAGATGGTATAAAGCTCAGACAAGAGTAGAGTTTGTATAAAAAATACAATAATGAAATATTACCTATTAGAAAGGATCTAATGGGGTAAAATATTACAAGAATAAGTTGAAAAATAAATATGAGCTTTCAGAAATCAATAGAACCAACACAGGAGAGACGGCTTGAGAACTACTTGCACAAATGAAACCTATTGGTACTAGGGTTATGCTGAGTCATTTTAGTTATGTCGTTGTGTTAAGAGATATAATAGAAAGTGGGGAATTGGGTTAAATTCTTAAAAATATAAAATATAAAACTTTATTCTTGGGCTAAATTCAGGGTTTTGAGAAATACTGTTTGCCTATGACTACATCAAAGCCAAGCATGAATTATTAGACACAGATGTTAATCAAGAAAAGAACCAGCTGCTCTGGGGTCTGTCTGGCCTAGCCAAGCCTTTGGCAGTGTGACATTTTTTTTGTTGTTGGAATTGTATGAAAGAACCCCGGAAGGCAAATGATCTTATTATTTGTAGATGATTTCTACAAATGGATTTTCTGTCCCTGATTAACAAAACAGATTATGCATGGAGGCAGCGTTTTTGAAGTTTCTGAGACTAAAGGTTATAACCAAATGTTTTTCTGTGTATTTCACTGCATCTCTTATGGACATTTTGGGGGGAAAAAAACCTATTTTTTACATTCCTGATCTCAAATTCTGACTGTAACACATTCTATGTGTGCTTCTGTACATCTTAAGCTCTATGGTCATCAATCCTCTTACACATAAAATAAGTTTAATAAAAACTAGTATTATTGCAAAGACTAACTGAGATAGTGGATTATTATGAAGATTAAGTCAGATAATGGAGGCAAAACAGTTCTGTATTTGGCACAAAGGAAGTTCAAAGTCTTTGTGAAAGTAGGGTTCTCCTATTATATACTAGGGAGGTGATTCATTCATAAATGCAAATTACTCGACAGGTGTCTTACACTAAGAAAAGACACCTGTCTGTTTTGAAAACAGACATTTTTCAAAAGAAGACAGACAACAAGCATATGAAAAATGCTCAACATCACTAGTCATTACAATAGGAATCAAAACCACAAGGAGATATCATCTCACACCAGTCAGAATGGCTATTAATAAAAAGTGAAAAATAAGATATGCTGGTGAGACTACAGAGAAAAGGGAATGCTTATACACTGCTGGTGAGAATATAAATTAGTTCAGCCATTGTGGAAGCAGTTTGGTGATTTCTCAAAACAGTATTACCATTTTACCTAGCAATCCCATTATTGGGTATATACCCAAAGAAATGTAAATCATTCTACCACAAAGTGACATGCACACATTATGTTTATTGCAGCGCTATTCATAATAGCAGAAACATGGAGTCAATCTAATGGCCTATCAATAGTAGACTGGATAAAGAAACTATGGTACATTTATACCATTTAATATTCTACAGCCATAATAAAGAATTTGATTATGTTCTTCTCAGCAACATGGATGAAGCCGGAGGCCATTATCCTAAACAAACTAACACAGGAACAGAAAACCAAATGCCACATGTTCTCACTTATAAGTGAGAGCTAAACATTGAGTACATATGGTCACAAAGAAAGGAACAACAGATACCGGGGCCTACTTGAGGGTAGAGAGTGAGAGGAGGGTGAGGATTGAAAAATTCCTACCAAGTACTATGCTGATTACCTGTTTGACAAAATAATATTTTACCAAGTCCCTGTGACATGCAATTTACTTATATAACAAAGCTGCACATGTATCCCTGAACATAAAATAAAAGTTAAATAAGAAAAAATATTTAAAAATAAAACTAAATGAAGCTAAAAAAAATAGCTTCAACAAAAAGATATTATGGATACAATAATTTTCATGCCAAAGAGCTTCAAAAATGGATAAAAAGTTAAATTGTGTTTAGATAATATGGAAAAGCTGATTGAGAATATCACTGAAGTCTTGAAGGAAGAAGCAACCAGACAGGCAGGTGAGACTAAGATATTCTCCCTTCAAGGAGGGTAATTCTTGACTTGGGGCAAAGGCTTTATAGCTTTTATTGGATATTCTTTCCTTGATGTACTCTTCTAGTTGATTAGAATTCCTATGTCCATGTAAAATTGAAAAAAAGATAGGCAAGAAAAAAAATCACCAACCAAAACCTTGTTGGAATTTTTATCAAAATAACGTTTATCTTGTAAATTTAAGAGTTTGCCAAAACTCTGATTTGTCTTATCTAAGAGCTCCATGTATTCATGCTTGTTCACTATTCAAATATTATTTTATTCATCAGAGTATAATCATGATTATTTTATTCATCTCAATATAGTCATGTACTTTTCGTCCAAGTCCTTAGTAATTCTACTTATCATATCCTGTTGTGTATGCCAAAACTATTGATTTGTGGGCAGCGTATCTGAAACTTCTCACTATTAATTAGTTCTGATAGTTTTTAGTTTGATATCCGTACATTCACATACACACACATACCCTCTATAGTTCCCTCTTCTCTTTCAGGCATAATTATGGATACTGGGGATGTAAAAGTGAATATAAAAACAATGATAAGGTACCAATACACACCTGTTAGGATGCTAAAATATGAAACATCAACAACACCAAATACTGGTAAATCTGTGGAGTGATAGAACCTTTCTTTGATTGCTGGTGGGAATGCAAAATGATATAACAACTTTGGAAGGCAGTAGGTGGTTTCTTACAAATCTAAATATAATCTTACCATATGATCCAGCAATCACTCACACACCTTGATATTTACACAAATGAGTTGAAAATTTACATTCACACAATAACTGCACACAAATGTTTACAGCAGCTTTATTCACAATTACCAAAACTTGGAAGCAACCAAGAGATTCAATATATGAAGAGATAAGCAAACCGTGGTACATTCCTACAATGGACTATTTTTCAGCTCTGGCAATAAATGAGCTATCAAGACACAAAAAGACATGAGCAACTTTAAATGCATATTGATAAGTCAACAAAGCCTATTGGAAAAGCCTGCATTCTGTATAATTTCAACCGTATGTATTTTGGAATAGGCAAAGCTAGAGAGACAATAAGAAAGATGACTTGTTGTCTGGAGGTTGATAGGACAAAGGGGGAGATGAATAGATGAAGCACAGTGTAGTATAACTGTTCTCTATTGTGCTATCATGGTAGGCACGTGTAGTTACACATTTGTCAAAACCCATAGAATGTATAACACAGAGTGAACCCTAAAGTGAATTGCAGACATGAGTTAATGATAATGATTGCATATTGGCTTATAACACATATGTCACACTGATGCAAAATATTAATAATGGGGAAAATGTTCTGGGGATGTACAGAAACATTTTGTACTCTATAGTCAGTTTCTGTAAATGTAAATCTGCTTTAAAGGAAAAATTCTACTAATTTACAAAAGCGAATAAGATGTACCAGCCCCTACCATCATGGTGCCTGTGTTATGATGAAGGGCGGTATACAATGAATAAAAAGATGAATACAAGTAGTGATACACGCTGTGAGAATTAAATAAAGCATCTATCTTGATAGATGATGGCTTCAATGTGGGCTGGAAACTCCTCAATGTTATGGTTAAAGAAGGCTTCTCTGACATATTAAAGTTGAACCAAGATTGACAGTTTCTCAGAAAAGAAGCTTGCATCCACACCTTTTCCTTAGAACTAAATATCCAACATCAGTTTGAGCAAATCTGACTTAAAGAGAATATTTGCTAACTGGATGTGCAGTTCTTTTTTTAAACTACTGACTTCCAGTTTCTGAAAGATCAAGAGCAAGCTTTTAAAAATATTAATTGAATCATCACTCCCCTGCTCTAAAACTTTTAACAGCTTTATTTAGATGTATTTGAAATACCAAAAAACCCTGCACATATTTAATATATAAAAGTTGATGGGTTTGAACACATACATTCACCTGTGAAGCCATCACCCACCATCAAGGTAATAAACATATTCATCACCCCTAAATGTTTCCTCATGACCCCTACCCATTTTTTAAACCTTAGACGACTTCTCATTTCATTTAGAATGCGATACAGTATTCTAACAGGACTTCAACATTCTTTGCAATCTGGGCCTTTCTTTTTTCCCAAATTAATTTTAGGCTCAAATTCCTTCCGCTCCACTAAAATGTCATCCTCACTAAGTCCCCACCTGAACCCTTTTTCCTTCAAATACATGAAACTCTTCAAGACTTCAGGGCCTTGCCCTTGCCATTGTATCTGTCAAAAGCATCCCTCCAGTGTTCTTTTAAATCATGGCGTTATTTAGCATTAGGAAAAGAGTTTTGTAAAATAGCAGTGATAAAGTTTATTCTCTTCCATCTGTTGCCAAATATCCCCGTGGCTCTCTCCCTCTCTTAGTTTAGATCTTTAATCAAAAGTGCCTTTCACTGAGGCCTTCCTTGACCACTCTCTGACATGCTTCTTCCTCACTTTTCTCCCCTTTAGGACTTGCGATTGGTTTACTTACTATATTGGTAATTGCTTGTACTCCTAAGCAAAATATAATTTTCTAACTATATTATAAGGATGTAATATAGGCTTACTATGTTATAAGGATATAATATAGCCTTACTATATGATAAGTATAGTAAGTCTTACTGTAAGTTCTTACTATATTTAGGCATATTATTACTTTATTAAAGTTCTTCCTATATTATAGGGATATAATATAGCCCTTAGTATATTATAAGGATATAACATAGTCCTTACTATATTATAAATATATAGTGTAGTCTTAAAGTATAGCAAGTCTTACCATAAGTTCTTACTACAAGTAAGTATATTATTACTATATTATAGTTCTTACTATATTATAAGCATAAGACATGAATCTTGTTCCTTTTGCTCACTGCTCTATCTAGACACTGTCTAGACAATGTGTGGCCTGTAATGACATTTGATAAATACCTGATGATTGAGAGAAGAAGAGCGTAACGTAATATTTGTAAAACACGTTTTCTTTGGTTCAAACTATACATGGTTTTAATGAAAGTGAACATCACCTTGTTTTAATTCTGTCTGAGTATATCATACAGTCACAGCATAGTTACAATTTGCATTATCTTTTCCTAGATTTATAAATGTTTTCTAAATATAGAGGTTTTATATTTGCTGAAATCCGTGTGGGACTCAACTGGAAGTGTGCTGGGCATTGATCACTCTGTTCACTATTGAAGGTGAATAAAATGTTAGCATTTAATATAATAAATGACATAAACAGGCTGAACATATATTTTTATTCCAAAACTGGACTTCCAGAAATAGGTTGTGTCCCTTAAAACTAAATGCAAGTTTCTATTTAGTTTTGCATAAAATGATAGTTAAAAATAATACATTCTTGAATGACTTTATTCTAAGTCATTTCCTGAATGAAGTCATTCAAGAAAGTTTTTAGAATAAAGTCATTCAAGAAAGTTTTGTGAATATAGGACATTTTCCGCACCGATGATTATGAGGAAGCTACGGTAATCATTATTAAAACAAAATACTTTTTGGGGCAGTGATCAGCACCTTACTGGGTCGTCTTTTGGAGTTCTTTGGCTCAATTTACATGAAACCTAAATTTAAAGGAATTAGGTAAATACATTGGAAGGCTGAAGCGGAGCTGCTAGAACTTAAAAAAAATCCCGAAAGCCAGACCTGGGAAAGGATAGATGCTGAGGAAGCGGCAGGGATTTTCTCAGCAGGAACTGGGCTCCATGCAAATTTAAAGGAAAAGGTAAATACACTGGAAGGCTGAAGAGGAGCTACTAGAACGTAAAAAAATCCCGAAAGCCAGACCTGGGAAAGGATGGATGCTGAGGAAGCAGTGGCGATTTTCGCAGCAGGAACTGGGCTCCAAGCAACGTCTAACTATTTCACTTTGATGGAGGAGCAGACTGGATCAAGGCTCACCTCCACACCCCGGGGGCATTGCATCTGATCAGCCCTGCCTGATGATGTCCTGGGCTGAGGAAGCAGCTAGTGCAGCGAAGGAAAACAGAGGAATATACTAACGCAGGAAGTGAGCAGTGTGGCAAGCCAGCCAAAGCAAGAGTCCACGCTACCTTTTAATTAAATAGGTTGAGGTAGGTACATAATGGCAAGAAATCAGTAAAAAGTGGGATAACATATCAATTCATGTAATTATTATTATACCTGAAAAGTAGATTTAAAAAAAAATGTTTCTGTTTGGTTTGGTTTATATTCAGGTGTCTGTTAATGATCAGAGATCAGATAGAAATGTCTGTGCGTATCATCACAACCTGAGATCACGTCTTGCAGCCAGTTCTGACAAACAATCGCAAGCACAACCTTGCAATATTCCTGGGCTTTTCTTTGTTAGGCTAATATTACAAAACTTTCCAATAGAAAAAATTGTCTCTACTTGTTTTTCCTAAGAGGTTGGTGTATAAAAGTAGCAAAATACAAAGACCTGTTTTTGCGAATGTATAGGTAAAAAAACCATTCAAATTCAAATGAAAACAAATCTTTGTTACGGTCATGTCAAACTTAGAAAACTTTGGCAATTTGAGTGATATTTCCACTGTTAATTCTCACATTTCCAGTAAAAGCAGTAATTACCCTACCTGCATGTGTCGTGTACAAGGTATTGCTCTCATGTTTCTGTATTTTTTGGTGCTCGTATGGCCATAGGGAGAGAGAGCTTTTCTCATAGCAACAAAGAATCAAGTGAAATCGTTTCTATATTTATGGTGTTTCCTCCCGCTGTCTACAGTTTATTTATGTAAACGTCTATGAAATGGTTTCCTTGGTAACTAAAAGGAGCCTGGGTCTGAGCGACTGTATCACAGGCTCACAGTTTTAGGTATCCATTGCTTACAAAAAATAACTGTGCAAGAACAAAATATAAAAAATTAATAAGAATTATTTATTGAATTGATGTCTTTCTAGGGTTTTTCCATTTGGACAGTTTAGGATCCTGCTCTACACTAGATTTCCATGTAAATAGTTACAATCCAGGAGAAATTTACATGTATTGTATAGATACTGTTTTAGGAAGTTATGTTAGTGAGGCCCCACCCCTTTCCAAATCCATTTGCTATTAATTGCCAATGGATTTGGAATTGTTTTTGCTCTCATCTGAGTAACAACTAGCACTCAAATGTTTAATGATTCAAAATCACAGAACAAACAAAACAAGACTTGATGTGCCTCCATATGTCACACCACCACAAGCAGGAGTTAAAACAAATGCCAGAGGTAATGAAAAAATGACTGGTTTTCATAGAATCATGCATGTTGTAAACAGCAGCTGATTATCATTTATTATGAAACAGAAGCAAAGTGTCTTCATTCTGATATCTAGCTTCTCTGTATTGCCCTCTTTCATATTGAAATTTTAAATCCCTCTTGCTGAGTTAATTTGCATTCCACTGCGGTTTTTCTCTTTCACTCTGCCGCTCTCTTGACTATCCAAGACTTTTGTCACACTATGTCATCTGACATATTTGGTATTAATGAAATTTTATATGCAATGTTATCACTTCAGAAATAAAGCTTATGCCACACTTTTGTAATTATAAAAACATAGATTGATACTGAAGTTAAATCAAGGATGAACAGAGGTTAGTGGGTGGAAATGGTAATTTCCTAATTATATTTAACCTCTGTGGCGCCTTAGCAATCATTTTAATAATGGCATTATTTTTCCTATTCAACTATGTCACATTTCTGTGCTATTCAGGAAACTTATTAGTAAAGAGCAATAAAACTCTGTCAAGCTTCATATCTGCCTGTTTTTTCTGAACAGATTCTCTAAAATATTAGAATAAATTTGACTCTATTTCTCTTGCCAGAAACACAGGGATGAGAGCTTGTCTGGTGTTTCTGTTACATCATCAATTTCTCCTTTCGCTCTCATATCTTTCCGTGCCACAGAATCATTACTGCATGCCTGTCAAAATTATGAAGTCACTCTTTCCTATTCTCTTCCTTTACCACAAAAACCGGTGTTTCAATAATGAAACACTGCTTCCCTTCTGTAGCATGCATTGCTCACATTATCTGCACTACTTTTAGAGACCAACCATCAGAAATTAAAAGATGGAATGAAGCCTCATTCAAATAAACACCCTTCCTCACTCTGGGTCCCTCACTTTATTTCTAATCCGAGATGTCGAAATTATGCCTTATACTGACAAGAATATTCTCTCATCTTGCAAATGCTTCCCTAGACTGGAAATCTTGTTCAAGAAGGTAGCTTTTAATTTATTTCCCAAATAATGTCTTTTGGGTTAGTGAATATAAAATATTTCTTTTTCTTGATTTTTAAGATGCAAATGTTGAGGCAGATTTTGTCTGCTTTGATTTAGCTGAGGCTTTTTGGCTACATATTTTTTCCCCCTCTTTTTACTCATATTCCAAATAAATAGCTATTTAAAATATGTGGATATTTTGAGATATATTCTGAGATGTCTGAAAATTCTATGCCTTTAGTTAGATGATGCTTTAGATTATCATTATATGAATTCACCTAGAATTGTGTTATATCTTAATTCTGCCAGTGCTCCTGTTGGTAATGGGGTTGTAAGTTATTATATTACCAGAAGATGTCCAGGTCAAGGTTTTCTTGGAGTTTCTATCAGGGAGCATATTTGCGGCATTGAATTTTAAGGTACAGAATTGATGAATATGCTAAAAACAAAATGAATCTCAATGAAGCAATCTGTTTTCTATTCAGGTAAAGAAACTGATCATTGCAACAGGATCACTTCATAAATTTCTAGCAACGTAGGCCAATTCATTTGCCTTTTCCCCTCCAAGGAGATGGCTGGCATCTAAACCGAGACCTGAGGGAAGAGTGAGAATTAGATTTTAGCAGAGATCCTGAGTTGTGAAAGGATTGATCACTGATATGGAGCTGATAGAAGGTCAATGCATCAGGAGTGAAAAGAGCCAGCCTAATAATTTTACCAGACAGGCTGGTATATAAACTGGCCCCATTTAAGCAGGATCTTATAGAGCATGAGGCAGCTTGTAATTTATCCTACAAGGACTAATAAGTTAAAGAAGGCTTTTTAATATTGGAACAACAAGATCTGATATACACCGAAAACACCATTCTGATATTGGGAAGAAAATGGATGAGAAGAGGTGTGAGAGTGAAACGATGCACACTAGTAGTGTTATTGCCGGGCTGGGAAGGGATAAAATTGTGAGCTGCTAAGGTGACAGTGAGTCTCGGAAAATGCAGAGATTCAGGAAATGTTCAGAAAGATTCATTCAATGAGGCTTGCCGATAGATGAGCCGTGGAGCAAGAGAAGGGGAGGAACAGGAAGGCTCTAAGGCTCCTGGCTTGAGGACAGTACAACTCAGGTGACAAAAGTGGGATATTCTCAGGATTTGGTGGGGAAATAAAAGCACTGTTTTGAACATAGTAGGATTGAAATATCTATAAGACAGTTTGGTAGAGATGGCAAAAGGGCTATTGGGCACATTCTAAATATTACTGAGATGGCTAGGTTGGGTATATTATATTTAGGAGTCAAAAACATAAATGGAACATCAGAACTTCTTTCTCTTATTAACTGTAACTTTGTACCTATTCATCAACCTCTTCCAGTCTTCTGTTCCCCTTACTCTCTCCAGCTTCTAGTAACCAGCATTCTTCTTTCTGCTTCTGTGAGGTCAGTGGTCAACCTTTCTAGGTTCTACATTTACATGAGATCATACAGTATTTGTTCTTCTGTGCCTGGCTTAGTTAGCTTAACATAATGTCTAGCTTTAACCATGTTGTTGAAAGTGATACAATTTCAGTTTTTTATGGCTAAATGGTATTCCGTTGTGTACACCTATTACATTGTTAAAATGTATTCATCTGTTGCACAGTCAGGTAACTATAGCCAACAGTAACATAGTATAAACTTCAAAATACCTAGAAGAGATAATTTTTGAATGTTTTCACTACAAATAAATTATAAGTGTTTAAGGTGTTGGATGTGTTAAATACCCTGGTATAATTTCACAATGTATATATGTATAAAAAAATCACACTGCATCCATACATAAGTGTAATTATTATGTCAATTAAGAATGAAATAAAACTTAAAAATACATAAATTATAGCTTTGTGATGTGAATGAATAGGGTCACAGAGAAGAGCATTTGAGAGAAGTGATAAGAAGGCGTAAGACCAAATGCTGAGGAATTCTAAAATTTAGATGTTGAATTAAGAATGAGAAGCAAATGAAGAATACTGAGAAAGGGAAGTGAGGTAGAAGGTAAACTAGGAGACTGTGTCATCTTGAAAGCCAAGAAAGGAGAAAGTGTCAGGCTGGGATGATCAACAGAGTCAAAGGCTACTGAGAAGTAAAAGGAGATGCAAACTAAAAAAAATTTCTAATGACATGCACCATGCCAGTTATAGAGTTGACTGGAGTTCTTGCATGTTTTTGATTTTATTGTAAGAGTTTGTGTGAGAGTCAGATTGAAATCTAAGACTAAAGGGGATGTAAAAAATTGGGGATTTTGTGTACAGACTTTTTCATTCAGATCAATTTTGAAATGCAAAAGGTAGTGGAGAGCAGAGATGGGGTCATGGAAAAGAATTTTTAGAACAGAAGAAATTTTTTAAATAGTAGAGCACGTTTGTGCTTCGATAGGAATAATCCAGAAAAGAGCATTAATGATGTAGATCAGAAATGAGGTAACTGAAAGGGTGAAACCCTTGAGAAAGTTGTACAAGATGGGTCCTAGAGTGCAAGAGGGCTGAAACTTCAGAGACGGGACACATACTATTGTAATTGGGGGGATTGGGACTAGATAAGGTTGCTAACTGAATGTGTCTGTAGGAGGTGGTGATGGTGGCAGATGCATCGTTTTAAAGGAGAATAGGAAAATGAGAATAGTTAAAAAGCCAACAAACCATTTCCAGGAAATGTTGAAACCCTTCTGATGTTGTTCATCAAGGATTTCAAGTGAAAGTGCTCAGTGTATGATTTCATTTAGCAATGTTTCGATGCTTTCATGCTGCAAAGAAAAAGGAGGATATTTGGTATCATCCAGGATTGTATTTTTACTTGGGGATAAAGGAGAAAGAGGGTGGTAAGAGATTTAAGGATTCTTCAAGGGCTCAATTGTAATATTTAGCATGAAATATAACCTGAGCAAGGAGAAACATGAAGATGGGATGAGACTATTGATAATTTTTAAAAAGTGGTATGATCAATGGATTGGGTGTCTTAGGGAAGTAAAACCATTGCTAACATGCAGATACGTAAAAAACTGAATCATAATGATCAAAGATGACAGTAGAGGAATGAAATATTCCAAGTTAAGGCATTTTGGGGAGTATATAAGTCTCTATGGCATAAATATGTCAACAGAAATTGAGACCGAATGAAAGTAAAAGTCATTTGACATCCAGATGCACAGGACTGAGAAGAGGTTCATGATAAAGAGCCACCCAAATGGATCCTGAACTCACCAGGAAATATTAGGAGTCACAAGTTAAAGTCTTTAATGTAAGGAAAGTGACAAAGATATTGGTAAACAGAAGGATTAGAGAAGAGTAGTATGCTACTAATCTAATATATTTAGATATTATTTCTCTCAGGAGATCCAACCTACTTAAGGAAGCATTTCAATCTAAATCCATGCACACAAGTACACTGCCCAAGTTTCTAGCTCATGGAAATAGAGGATGCTAAAAATCTTGCTCCTCAAGTAGTTTCAGAGAACTAATTGCAGTCTAGAGGTATGTCCTTTGACTAAGAGATATGTAATCTAGAGGTATGATCTTTAAACTAAGTCTAGTATAAGGTCTTCCAGTATTATACTGAAAATTATTTCTTGTTTTCAAACATGTAATAATTTGTACCTTTTAAATATATTGATGGATCGCACTGATGTTCACTTTACAGAACCCTAAAGAAATAAAAATACACAAGCAAAAGTACTTATACAGGCAGGCACCTAGTATTTTTTTTGCTTCTCATCAGTTTATATCATATTTAGGAAAAGAGAACACATGGAGCATTAAAGTACGTTAAACATGAATTGCCATAAGGACCGTTGGTGCAGACTGAGGACATGACGGAGAAAGAGGAGTCGGGGTGGGAGTCTGTTTCTTCTTTCCCTGCAGACACACTTTGGCTTGGCCATTTGGTAGGAGAGGAAGACTTGCTAATACTCTTGGTTAGAGATGAAGAAATGGATTTGGCAGAGGTTACTAGCAGAAGTAATCAAATCTGGATGGAGCTCCGAAGCACAAACACTCTATTCTACTACTTTATTTTTGGCTGCAAATACCATCTCACATTTTCTGCTCCCATGTCATAAAGATACCTAGGTTGTGCCTCTTGTACTGTTTTCTACCTCTTCTGGGTGGAAAAAAAAAAAAAAAAAAAAAGCATTTTCTAAGTAAAGCTGTTTCACTCTCTCTTTTTTGTGTTCTGTCTGTGTGTCTTTCCTTTTCTTTCTCTCTCTCTTTTCCTCTCCCTCTGTGTACTTCAGAAAATCCTGAGAAAGGAGGTCTCAATTAAATTAGGGGAAGAGGAGGTCTTGTTTATTCTTGAACTTAAGCAGTATTCTCTTACAAAGTTTCTATGAGGCCCTGAAATGAAGTAAAATGCAGTATTTTGATCCTTTATAAAGTTTTCCTTGAATATAATAAATAAATCTCTCAATCTTCTTTTCTCTCAACTAAAGGAGAGAGAGAAAGAGAGAAGTTTTTGGCAGTGTAGAATTTGGATATTCCTGGAATTTTAAGTACAGTTCTCTCTCTCTGAGACCTTAGCTTCTAGAAGGTACAAACAGTGAATGGTTCAGAGTTTATTGATTATTCCAATCAATTCATGACTGATTAGAATAACCAATATTGGAGCTGAATTTTAATCCATTCACAACTGATGGGAATCCCAAGGAAGCCTTCATGGTGCACATGAGATGAGAGATGAGAGTTGAGTTTGGAGTAGGACAGGCAATTAGGAGATGGGACAGTATTTTAAGATGCAGAGCCAGAATAAGCCTTTACCAGAAGAGTAAAGGAGGCACAGAAGCAGAAAAGTACCTGACACAATATTTGGGGTCCTTGAAATAACAACATGAACAAATATTGAAAATTACAGCCTGGGGCTGGAATGGGACACAATGTCCTTACTAGGGAGTTTTGTGCTGGGCACTGAGTTGCGTCCCTTTCCCCGCCCTTCACTCCTCTCCATCTCCTGCACAATTTTACTTTCTGTACACTAAAAGTGTCCTCAAGAAAGCTGCTTACACTCCTCTCTCCACTTTTTCATCACTTGTCCACTCTTCAACATGCAAGCTTCAGCCTCTCTTCTCACTGCAGGGCATTGAGATCCCAATGGTTCCGATGCCAATGACACTACTTTGTCCTCATAAGATGTGACTATTCACCCCTCATCTCAACCTTTATTTTTCTTAAAACCTATTCCTCAGGATTCTCTAACACCCTGGACCCTTGTTTTAACTACAATTCAATGACCTTGTCTCTTCTCAACTTCCCGTGATGGAGCATCTTGCATAACTTGGTTTCTAGGTCTTGGAATTGCTGTGGCCGGGTTTAGGATAGCATCATTTCTATCATCTTGCTCAATCTTCTGTGTGCTTTAAAATTGTAAATGTTTGTCTCATTCCAGACTTTCACACCCCTTATTTTTTATGTCCAACTTCTTACATAATATCTTTACCTTATTTTACCAACATTTAAACCTATGTCTCACCGTATTCACCATCTTACTCAGCTCCTCCGGTTAATATTCACCATCTCAGCTAGCTCCTGCTAATAATCAGAACTTATCCTTGATTACTCACTTTTTTCTTAACTCCATGCTAAATTAACCATTTCTTAGTTTTACTTCCAAAATATCTCTCAGTTACTTCTATCTCCACTGCTAGAACATGATTGAAAGCCAAATTATCTTTTACCCAGACTTCTGAAATAGCCTTCTGTGTGGTCTCCTTAGTTTCATCCTTGTCTTCCTATAATCTATTCTCCAAATAATGTCTACAGTCCTATTTTTCAACATTCATCAGATTATATCATGCTTTTGCTTAGAAGTTTCTATTTGTTTTCCCTTTAGAATGAAATCCAAAGTCCATTCCAATGCCCATCAGGCTTTGTTTGAGCTCACTCCATCCTCACTTCGTAGCATCTCTCATGTTTTCCTCTAAGCTTCCAACACACCCAGGTTTCCTAAAAACTCACAAATTATTTCTTATCTTGGATTTTTTTGCTGATCCCTGGGTCTAAATTTATGTAAGCTTTTATTTGATGTTATAGCACTCTATTTTCTTATAATTTTCAGAACTTTTAAATCATGTAAAGCTTAATTCATCTAAAGCTGATTTATCTGTTACATATTTTCCCATTAAAAGGTAAATTCAGTGAGTACAGGGACTCTTCCCATCTTGCTTTCCACTTTATCCTTAGAACTGAATGAATTGTTTGATAGAGAACCAATCAATATTTTCTGGATGAATGAATATTTGTTGTCCAGACTGGCTCGTAATGTGGCTTGTTGGGAATGGCATTTTCAATTTGTACTTTAAATTTCTAATTCCTTTTCAAAATTATTTTTTTAAAGTTAAAGTTAAATAAATGTTAAACCTGTAACTATTGTTTACATATATTTTTATTTTTGTTCTCAATGTATTTGGTATTTTACTTTTAAAGTAAATACGTTTTTATTGGTATGTTGTTATCGATTTATTGGTATGTTGTTATCGATTTATTGGATCCTCAGTAATACTGTTTGTCAACAGCACTTAAAAATGGGTACAGAGTTTAAAGAGAGGTACCATATTCTGGATTGAGAATGCAATAAAACAACCTGTACAAACTGTTGCCATTATGGTATTTCCCTAAAGCCTAATGAAAATCATTGCCTCTTTTTGAACCTTGTATGCCTTCTTATAAAACATCAATTTGAGCACAAGGCTTATCTGTTGAACAAATGAATAAAACAAATAATTAAAAATTTAAGAAAAATAATTCACCAGAAATGCAAGTTTAAATAAACACAAATATATATGCCTGTAAGTATAACTATGTATGTGTATATATGCTTTATATTTGTATCTGTATGTATACATTCATATGGGTGAAGACAGAATTTAGAATTTCAAGAACTGGTAATATAGATGATTTTCAGGTCTTTTTAGATCTTGAAATATAGCATTTGATAAGTTGGATCTACTGTCTCAGAGTAATGAGAAATTAACGAGATCAAGTGGACATTTTTACTTGTTTGATTCAATTGAATCTGTTTTGAAAACAGATTGAAATCTAACAAAGTCACTCGACTGTATGGATGCCTCCTGTGTGCCAGGCTTGGTGCCAGGTAATGAGGAATCCGAGATGAAGTAAGCATATGCCCTTTCCTGGGGCTCTTCATAATTTTGGAATTGGGAATTGCCATGACAAACTCACACGTATAGGTCGTGTGCTTTGTATCTATAACATGAAGAACCTATAAAACGATGTCCATGTGGAATTATTCTGCCTTTGAGGTAAAGGAATGTTTCAGAGTTTACCTTAAGCAACGAACTAAGCAATATGCTAATTCTCATTACTAGAGTGTTCTGTGTCTCATTTCATTTAATGAGACACTGAGTTTTATATTTGGACCCATCTACCATTTTAGCTGTTATTTTCCTATGGATCTCATGTTATGACCATTGGTCCCTTCTTCCTTCAGTTCTGTTTAATGCCACCGACAGCTTGATCTAATTTATAAACCAGGCCTAATGATGTATTAGAAGCCCCTTTCTCACCGGCAGTGGATAGTGAATCTTGCTATGGCAAATCCATGTCTCATGCCCTAGACAACTAAGTAGGAGCCAAACATACTTTTGCTTTAATCTCCTTTTTATTTTGATCAATGTGACAGCACTTCTGCTTGAGTTTCTCTTTTTTCTGCAATTCCTACCTTGGGACTAGAGACCAGCTATGATAAAGCAACCATTTCTTGAGGCCAAATAGACTTTCTAACTATTACTAGCTCTCTCCTTAATGGCAGCCCTATTCCCAGAACTCTCAGCATCTGCCTACAATGGGCCCATTCCAAAACATACCAGCACATCCTACTTACTAAGCATCTCTATTTCTAGAAAGTTTTGTTTAACACTCTACAATATTATATTGATCCCATTTGAATGTCAAGTATGAATACATTACGCAATGTTTGTTGAGCTCTTCGAATATTAAGTTGAAGGTTGCTATACCATCTTAGAGGGTAACATAATTCATCATGATGCAAACTTCGAATACTCCTAACCTATGCTCTTTTCTTGAATTTTCTCTTTACAACATACCTAAGTGGCTATATATGCATGAGTAACAACAAACATTTCAAAGGAATATTTATAGGCATTATCAGACAGGAAAAAAAAAAGAGGATTTTTAAATTACTAATTTAAAATTTATTCCAATATGTCAAGCTATGTTAAATCATCCGTAGGTCCAATAAATTTTTATATATTTTTTTAAACTGAAGAATAATGCTTAAATACGAAAGGCAAATTGTAGACTTTCTTATAATAAAAAAAAATGATTTGGCTTCGGAAAATGTGTAGATTTCCTTGTGGACATAGGTTGTGAATAAAGCTTTTTCTTGTTTCTTATTTTTGGCTACTACATCCTACGCCTAATGTGTTCTGAGGATGATCATATTTGGAAATTTACATTAAGATGCCTTCTTGTTAATAGAAATATAACTAACCAAGGAATGGAAGCAGCAGTGGATAGTAGTGGGAAGGATCCCAGCTTGCTAGCATGAAGTTCTTTTCCATTTTTCTGCTACCCAGTGATTCTTAACATTTCAGGGTCACACATTCCTTTGCGAAGCTAAAACATATGGATGGTCTTCCTGTAAAATGTATAAACCCTGTGGCAATGATTAAGCTACTGTCTCTTAGCTTAAAACCAACCTCTCCATTGTGCTTAGCCATTGTGGAGCTGGAACTCAGACCACTGCATTCGGCTTTGCCAACTTTCTTCCTGTTTAGCTTTGCCAATAAAAGGTATGAGAAGGAGCTTCAGGGCTAGAGAAAAATGAAAAAAGTTGTTCCTTTCTATCTGCCTCCCCTGGATCTCCTGTCTGTAAGCCCTTCCCTTAAGTTTCCAGTTTTTGCCATTGTTTCTTTCTCTTCTGAACATTAGGGGTTGTGGTTATTTCCTGTACTTGCTACTTCCATGATAAAATGTTACTTAGCATTTTCTTTTTACATTTTATTTTTAGGTAATGATTCCTTAAATGAATTCCCTCCATTTAAATAGCTGGTGTGGCTTTAGTCAACCGGACCCTGACTGATCAATATTCTCAACATAAATAAAACTTGTTCTTTAATTTTAAGGAGGGTGCTTCCTGTGTAAGAAGTGTTTAGCCAATGGATCTCTAAATCCATATAGTTCTAAAATTCAGTGTTTCTCAGATATACATGATTGGAGAAAAGATAAAGACAAAGTGATCAATGAAACTATTAGTGAAAATGTGAGAAATAATCGCAAAAATGTGAAATAATCATCAAGTCCAATCTGTACCAACTTGGAACCATGAATGGGTTATCAACAGAAGTGATTATTTATAGGGAAGTGGATGAGTAAAAAGAAAAATTGTATGTGACAGAAGTGGGGGAGCAGTCTTGCCATATGGTCCGTAGGAATCCAGTACAGATTTTGACCACCAGAAGGAAACAGGAAGCAGATGAGTGAAAAACACAGTATCGTTTCAAAAAGATTTTTTAAATATAAATGCAAGTAATAGAGCTGCAGAATACAATTTTTTAAAAGAACTAAAGTTACCTGGGTAGTCACTCGTGATGAGCCACAGTATTTCTTATCACTGCAATGCAGTTGCTGATGTTTAGAACCTAGAATGGATTTCTTGCAAGACTCTGGCAGTAATTCCTACACATCCATAGCTGTCAGTGGAGTAATTGCATTGTCACTATTATGAGGTCGTTATTGACACATGGCTTTTATAATAGAGGAATTCCATTTATGACATTTCAATTCTAATCCCTTCATCTTCTCTGCCAAAGGGGAAAAAGTAGTATACAGTTAAGGGCCAGAGTAACAAAAAAAAAAGAAAGAAAAAAAAATCAGTCTCTTTCTTCTGAGAGTCCAACTCCTGGTAAGGGAGACAGAATCAAATTTAATAAAATTTGAATAAATCCAATAGGAAGTAAAGGGAGAAATCAGTGTTAATTAAGGATGGTTGAGGTCACAGAATAACTGGCCACATCCCGTTCCCATTCTCCTTCCCAATATGCTCTTATTCCTGGAGAAACAAGACTGTATCTTTGATCATTTCCTTTACTGTGCAACTCGCAGTATAACACCTATGTCTTCAAATTGTTCAGCATTCAATGAGTTAAGGAATGAATTTGGAAAGCCTCACTGGCATTTAGCTAGGTAATTGAAGACAGAATTCCATGGGACCATCCCTTAGGCTTACACCACACGAATTCACTTACATAAAATGTATTTCCCCCCCTTAAATTTTATGCAGGTGAAAAAATATATACAAAGAAGGAGCAATTTTTAGACTGGAAACCTAATCAGTTTATATATTACTGCAAAGAAAACCACTCCACTTCTTCTCGGGTGACAATGGAAAGGCTCAGTGAATTCACTTTATTACATGAGCAATTCGTTAGTTTTATTTCATTATATTTCCCCAAATGATAGGGAAACAGGCTGGTGTCATCGCATTTCGCATTTCTTCTCTTTTCTATCCCTTCCTGCTCCTCTGAGTCAACTATCTTCAGCCAACAGTTTAGATATTTACACAGTGCACAGCGCAGGCTATGCGTCCATGGAGGTAGCCTTAGCCACTTGCAACTATTGAAATTTAAGTTAAGATGAATTGAAATTGAAAATCAATGAACTTGCAGTTTCTCCCTTGCACCGGCTAAATTTCAAGATTGATAGTCACATGTGGCTAGTGACTGCATATTAAACCACAGAAGTATAAATTATTTTCATCATCTCAGAGTTTCATTAACCAGTACTGACCCTAGAGCATCAACCCAAACACGGTTCTATCAAATTGCTTCTCCTCCATTTTTTCATCCCTATGAACCTGCTGTAATAAAAATCAGGGCTTGTAAGAAATTCTTTTTCAATAGCCACAGCAGTACTGCAGTGGGAGGGACAGAAGATGTATTAATGCCTTGTGGAGCATATTCAAGGCATTACACCCAAACTGTTGCACTGCAGAGTGGGAGACAAGGTTTTTTCCAAAGCCTTGAAACACATGATTTGGAAATCTTTTGAGGTCTTGCCTTATGAAGTAGTAGTGCCACCAAGCGTTGGGCAGAAATGGTTTCGATATTTGAAAGGTATTTGATGAAAATTTTGAATTAAATGAATCAACAGAATTAATCATAGTTGCCTTTTAGCCTGCATAGGTTTATATCATGAAGACTTATGTATCATTATTCATTTATCATAGATTTTAAAACATAGAATAGATAACACTACACTTAATATCTTTTCTTACTCTAGCTAAAAGAGAGATATAGCATAACGATTTGAAAGGATGTGATGCTTTTTTCTCCCTCACCTTGGATCTGTGTATTTAGAAATTCTGAAATGTGCAACTCTGAACTGCAATTATCTATAGCGTGCTCCTAAGAAAGAATGAATTATTGAAATGCTGGCATTGCCTCAGGTCTATGTTTTACTCGCTCTTCTTCATTCCCTCAATCCCCGCCCCCTAACTTCCCTTCCCCCTCACCTTGTAGATCACAGTCTGTCTCTATGGCCCTATGGAGATTTTCATCCAAAGCATGACGTGCGTTTCATAACTGGAAAAATTGTAGACAGAAAAATGGTGGTTTTTATTTTCTGTGTTGACTTTATCACAGATAAAGGGAGGAAAAGTCTACTGGTTTCTCTACCTTATTTATAACTGCAGCAAAATCCTATTTTACTTGTTCTCTGTTGCCATGGTTACAAGCTTTCCCATTTCAACAGGTCAATACAAGCGTTTGGTTTACATAAGGTCTTGGGTAATTCATCTCAGCATTGTACAAACAACAAACCAGTGCTCTTCCCTCCTCCTTCTGTAAAAAATAATCTCTCAAACCGCTAAAAGAACAATTAATTCTTGTTTTCAAAATTTTTCTCATTTTTATTCTCTTGTTTGTGTTTTTATGCTTATGTTCAAGTAGTACTCCAAAATAGGACACAGGTTTTGGTAATGTAGCAACCTTAGCAGCTGTGTGTACCTTGAATGTTCCAAACTGGCTGATTTGCTAATAATACGTCATTTGATTTGGGGAGGATACATGCATTAAACCTGGCATTTTAATAGATCTCATTAAAAAGAGCAATATAAATCAGATGGTAGAAATTTAGCAAAGTGTTAAGATGTGTATTACTCTATGTTGCTTATTCATCAGCTGCAGGTTTGCTTTTCAATGCTTCTAAGAGGTTTTAGTGCTTCTTGTCTAGTCTCTAGGTGCCATATGAAACATGCTCTATTACTTAGCACCTATATCTGTAGTAGAGAAATGCCCCACTGACTGTGTTGTGGACTTCAATTTCTTTCTCTTTAATTCCATTCAAATCTCTCACAGAATAATGTTTCCAAATACCATGTTTTATAAGCATATTGTTTTCTAGGTCATATAATATTTAAGATTCCTAGTGCCTACCAAACAAAATACAAATTATTCGCATGGACTTCAAATATACCTGTATTTTATTATGCCCAATAAAAAGTAATAGAAATCATTATTAACTGCATTGATGGTGGGGTCAGTTAGAATTCTTCTTCTTTGGGAATGAACAAAAGATTTTGAATTGGAGTCTGAGGGAAGAAGTGAGAATCTTTGTGATGAGACACAGAGGGAAGACTGTCAATTGTATGGGAGAATCAAAGTATGAATAGATTAAACACACACACAACAATTCTTCTAGCCTTTGCTTACGAAGGGAATAATTTTATGTCTGTATTCTTCCTTCGTATAAAACACAGATCAGGTAGGTAACAAAAAGATGAGAAGAAGGAAATAGAAAAGACTTTGGTGAATTGACAGACCTGATGGCAGACATTCAGATTGATGATTTTATCCTTTATAGTGGTTAAAGAGACAGCATGATCGACCAAGTGTGGTGCTTACACCTGTAATCCCAGCAATTTGGGAGGCCAAGACCAGTGGATCACGACGTCATGAGTTTGAGACCAGTGTGGCCAAGATGGTGAAAGTTTTTCTCTACTAAAAATACAAAAATTAGCCAGGCATGGTGGCGGGAGCCTGTAATCACAGCTACTTGGGAGGCTGAGGCAGGAGAATTGCTTGTGCCCAGAATGTGGAGGTTGCAGTGAACTGAGATTGCGCCATTGCACTCCAGCCTGATGACAGAGCAAGACTCCATTTCAAAAACAAAAAAAGGGATAGCATGATCATACATTTCTGTGTGCCTGGGACAGTTGTGTTTCACACCTGTTGTCATGGGTTAATAGCTCCTCCATTCACTTCCTAAAGCGTCTGGGTTTAGATGACAGATCACACAGTCACGCCACTACAACAACATTGCAGGGGAATCTATTTTGCTGTGGGTATCAGTTTCTAGTCTCTGGTACTAAGATTTCCCCTCAGAACATGATGCATGGTGACAGGTTAGCTAAAATCTCATCCTAAAACTTAAGCAAGTTGTGAAGAAGATTTTTTAATGTAAAAAAAATTATAAGTATGTTCTTTGATAAAAAGGAGTGATTTAAATAGCATTGATTTATTGGGAATACTCTAATTTTTCAATTATTCATAAGGTTAATTGTAGTTGTGAGTCTTTCAATTTTTATGATTTGCATAAATTAGTTAAAATAGAGTCTTCCTATTAGCCAGGCGTGGTTGCAGGCATGTGTAGTCCCAGCTACTCAGGAGGCTGAGGCGAGAGAATCGCATGAACACAGGAGGCGGAGGTTGCAGTGAGCCTAGAATGCACCATTGCATAGCACCCTGGGCGACAGAGCCAGACTCCATCTAAAAAAAAAAAAAAAAAAAGAGTCTTCCTGAACATCACAGTGCTATCTGCTGAGCACCCTTTTCTGCTCACATCCCTCCTACCTCATCTTCTTGGCTTAGTTCATAACTGTCAAATAATTTTAGTCGCTGGGACCCCTTTTAAATTAAATATAGACTGAATTCTACTACATAGTAGCAGAGATTCTGTGACTGGAATATAAGAAGGTAGTGAGACTTCCAAGCTACCCTTCTTCTGCATCCTTTTAATCTTCTTAATCTTCCCTGTTTCATACATGAAGGCAGTCCCAAGGCAACTTTTTAGACCTTAGTGTTCTGAAAACACAATCTTGAAGAAATACCACTCTAGTAGGAAAAATATGGACTTTCAAATCAGGTTTCAAGTTGAATCCTGTTAAACATTTAGAATTTGTGTATCTATGCATGTGGCTTAAACCCTGTGACTCCATTGGTACCCTGAAAATGCAGGGATGGTGCACAGAATAAAGGACAAAATTTAAATCGTGTTCCTAATACATGTAGACATTTCTCAAGGTTTACATTTCTGCACTCTTACATAGCCCATTCCACATTAGTGATTCTTACCCTGCCAACAAATCAGAATCACATACAGACCTTCTATTTAAATAGAAATGCCAGTTTCTGCTTATATTTGGACCCATGGGTCTGATTATGAATCCATTCTGGTGGCCTCTGATAAGAACTACTAGGCTGCCTCCTATGTTTCTTCCTCCCCAGAGTCTATGCATTCATGAGATCTGACTCTTCTAAGCTCTGCTTTTGGATGGTAATTTGGATGAGAACAGAATCTCATAGCTAGAATGTCTGGGTTCAAATCCTGGTTCTTTCGCTGATGAGTTGGTTAACACTAGACACATTACTTCTTTAGGCTTCAGTTGACTCATTTGAAAAATGAGTTTGGGGCAATATTAACTCTTATTCTCAAAATACTTCAATATTCTTTTGTTTATCATTTCAAATAAAATAATAAATTCATTATTTTCTGTTCTTGAGAAAAGAGAAATAACAATGAAATCCAAACCAGCTTTCTTTTTAATTCACGTAATTTTTTCATCTGACTACTATTTCTATAAGCAACCCCAAGTCAATGGTTCCGAGAGGCTTAAACGTTTCTTGTCTAGTCTCTATTAGCTATATTAAACATACATTACTTAGCACCTATAGTACAGAAATACCCCACTGACTGCGTCCTGAACTTCAATCTCTTTCTTTTTAATTCCATTCTTCAGATCTCCTGCAGAATACTGTTTCCAAGTACTATATTTTATGAACATATTGTTTCCCAAGTCAAATCATATTTAAGATTCCTGGTGCCTACCAAACAAAATACAAATTCTTCATATGGGCTTCAAACATCATTCTGATGAATGTTTCAAAGGTGTAGGAGATGTTACCAGAGGAGGTAAGCAGCATTGTCATTTGGTGGCATCTGAAATAGCTTCAACATTTTATAAAGTTGTACTTTGTAAAACCTCAGAATAACATTAACAGTCCTATGTCAGCAGTGAGTGAGATTTTTGTGTCTTTGATGGATAGTCAGCCATTTTCCTTTTATCCATTACTTCCGCTTTGCTTATGCATAAAGTGGGCCTAGTCAACACTTCCCCATTTACATTGCCACTAGATGTATCGAGGTGGGTACTGTTTCTAATTCCATGAATTAATAATCCAAAAATTTTGATTTCTTTTAAAATATTATAGATTTTCTCCTTTTTGATGGGTTTATTGCTCTCAGTAATGAATGTTCAAATAGTATGAATGTTCAAATAACATACTCAATAATGAATGTTCAAATAATGAATGTCCTAGAGGAAGTGATTAAACTGTTGTTTTGGAAATTCTCTTGCGCTTGGTGTGTCTTACATTAGCATGCATAGAAGTGCAGCAAACATAAGTGATTATGTAACTACCCTCTCCCACCCATCACAGCCAACATCTGATTCATAATAATCCTTGAAATTTTTTTTGTTAAGTGAATTTGTTAAATGACTAGGTGAATGAATGTAAGAACAATCTTCACACTCTACTGAAATTAGTAGATGAAATTTATTCTGCACATCATTTAGGTGAGGGCATTAATGTGATATTCAAAATAGCTGGTATGGGAAGCATGGCTTTGAGATGAATTTAGTACGAATGATTTTGGGCAATCTTTCCACCTTTAGTTCCTTTAAAATTATTTTGTATACAAAGCATTCAAGATGTTTATGTGTGTGTGTTTGTGTGTAAAGTTCTTGCTTTTCTTGATGACTGGAGGCCAATTATAAATCCCTTATAGGTTAAATGTATCATACATTCTCTCTAAGTATATGTGTATACACGCACACACAATTTGTATGCATGTGTGTTGTGTGTGTGTATATATACATTCATACACAAACACACACATAGACTAGACTAATGGGAAATTATTGCCTATTTTATTTCTATGTTAAATGCAGAATTCCTACTGATACAAAGAATTCTGTTGCTATACATATGATTTAGAAATACATAGAGGTATTCCCTTAAAAATTGTACTTATACAGAGTATTTAAGAATGTAGTTTAATATGTTACCACCTACTGAAGTGGAGACAACCTCCATCATTCTTTTTTCTCTTACAAAGCTATTTTTCTCACTTGCACTGCCTTGCACTGAGGAATATATATATTTAGAAGCAGCAGCGTTTGGAGGCTCCCATCGGAAAAAAAAAAAAAAAAAAAAAAAAAAAAAAAAACCTTAAGCATGTGAATCTTTCACCAGTAACCAAGATATCCAGGTTCTCTCATCAAGATTGACTAGAAGGCTGGCATGACCCATGGGGAGAAACAAGAACAGTGTGGTGCAGCAGCCCACCTGAGAAACACATGGGGAAAGGGAACCCTCTCCCCAAGCCAAGGGAGTCAGTGGGTGAGCGCACCACCCAGCAGGAGAAACTGTGCTTTTGCCAGGGAACTGTGTGACCCACGGATTGGAAGATCCTGCTTGGGAGGGAACCCACGCCACCAGGGCCTAGTGTCACAACCCCAGAACGCCCAGATTCTTACAGCCTCTCAGCTGGAATCTGCTAAAGGCTACCAAACTCCCGGGGGGAGGGGCAGCCGGCACCATAGCTGAGGCTGCCTGCTGTCTCAGCCATTTGAGCCCTTTGCGGGAGGGGCAACAACCAGCTCTGGGACTCACAACTGCCTAACATCTAAGCTCCCTTGGTGGGGGAAGGGCAGCAAGCGTTTCTGTAGCTCCCGGCTGTGCTTTTTCCCTGCTGGAGCCAGGGAGGCTGTATGGCTTGGTCCCAAGACCTGTCCCCATAGCCCAACACACACCGATCCTGGCAGTCTGTGGCCAGAGCACCTCTTCAGGTCTAACCCTGACCCATCCTTCCTCAGTGGGTGGGGCTTCCTGGAAGGATCTCCAATAACTCCAGCCAGAGGCTCAGGGACAGAATTCGGATTTTCCTGACCCTGAGCCCCTAGCAGGAGGGGTGGCTGCAGTCTCTGGGGACCAGCAGACTTAGCCTCTTTTCCTGGTAGTTCTGAGGAATCCAGGAAGCCCAGATGAGCGGGATTCCCCCTAGCGAAATATGCCCTCTCCATCAAGGGACAAAGTGCTTCGTAAAAGGCGTTCCGCTCCCCATGCCACCCAACTGGGTGAGAGCCTCCAACACGGGTTGTCAGACCCCCTATACAGGAATGATCCTACTGGCATCAGGTTGGTGCCCCTTGAGGTCAGAGGTCCCAGAAGAAGGAGCAGGCACCCATCTTTGGTGCTCTCCAGCCTCCTTGAGTGATATCTCCAGGCACAGGGCAAATTAGATGAACAGGGCCTGAAGTGAACCCCCAGCAAACTGCAGCAACCGTACAGAAGAAGGACCTGACTGTTGAAAGAAACAAGCAGAAAGCAACAACAATAGCACTACCACCACCACCAACAACAAATGAAGGCCTCCACATACCCCAATCCAAGGGTCAGCATCCTCAAAGACGGAAACTAGACAAACTAATGAAGGTGAGAAAGAATCGATGAAAAAGTGCTGAAAATCCAAAATGCCAGAGTGTCTCTTCTCCAGGTGATGGCAATGTCTCTCCATCAAGGTCACAGAACTGGACGAAGGATCGGAAGACAAAATGGCATAAGTAGGCTTCAGAAGATGGGTAATAAAAATCTAAGATGAGCTAAAGGAGCATATTCTAACTCAATGCCAAGAAGCTAAGAACAATGAAAAAACGTTGCAGAAGCTGCTAATTAGAATAACTTGTCTACAGAGGAACATAAACGACCTGATGGAGCTGAAAAACTCAGCACGAGACCTTCGTGAAGCATACACAAGTATCAGCAGCCAAATCGAGCAAGTGGAAGAAAAGATATCAGCATTTGAAGACCACCTTACTGAAATAAGACATGCAGACAAAGGTAGTGAAAAAAGGATGAAAAGGAATAAACAAAGCCTGCAAGGAATATGGGACTTCAGAGAAAGACCAAACCTATGACTGACTGGAGGCCAGCAGGAGACAGGAGAATGGAAACAAGCTGGAAAACACACTTCAGGTTATTACCCAGGAGAACTTCCCCAACCTAGGAAGACAGGCCACAATGCAAATTCAGCAAATGCAGAGAACACCATTAAGATACTCCACAAGAAGTTCAACCCCAAGACACATAATCATCAGATTCTCCAAGGCTGAAATGAAGAAAAAATCGTTAAGGGCAGCCAGAGGGAAAGGTCAGGTCACCTGCAAAGGGAAGCCATCAGACTAACACTGGACCTCTCAGCAGAAACTCTATAAGCTGGAAGGAGATTTGGGTCCAATATTCAACATTCTTAAAGAAAAGAATTTTTAACCCAGAATTTCATATCCAGCCAAATTAAGCTTCGTAAGCAAAGAGAAATCAAATCCTTTTCAAATAAGCAAATGCTGAGGGATTTCATTACCACCAGGCTTGCCCTGCAAGAGCTCCTGAAAGAAGCACTAAATATAGAAAGAAAAGACTGGTACCAGCCACTGCAAAAACACACCAAAGTATAAAGACCAATGAAACTGTAAAGAAACTGCATTAGTACCCAATGAGAACAAATAGCATCATGATGACAGGATCAAATTCACACATAATGATACTGACCTTAAATATAGATGGGCTAAATGTCCTAATTAAAAGACACAGACTGGCAAATTGGATAAGGCATCAAGAGCCATTGATGTGCTGTATCCAGTAGACTCATCTTACTATGCAAAGACACACACAAGCTGAAAATAAAGGGATGAAGGAAAATTTACCAAGCAAATGGAAAGCAAAAAAAGCAGGAGTTGCAATCCCAGTCTCTGACAAAACAGACTTTAGACCAATTTGAATTTTTGTAATATGCATCCCCGCAAAAAAGTAGGATAGAATCATTACTTAACTTGCTTAACAGTGCACCACATATCAAAAGTCTGTTTTTAAAAATGATTATTTTCCTTTGATAAATTTTTCTATCTTTGACTGAGAATAGTTTTCCTTGTATTTTAGTCGTATAGCCAAACTATTGTAAAATAGGATTTTTCTTATGTATTTAAAATCTACAGATTAATAAAACTTTTTTGATATTTGATCAAAAAAGACAAAGAAGCATATTACATAAAGGATTAAGGGAACAATTCAACAAGAAGAGCTAACAATCCTAAATACATATGCACTCAATATAGGAGCACCCTGATTCATAAAATAAGTTCTTAAAGACCTACAACGAGAATTAGACTCCCACACAAAAATAGTGGGAGACTTTAACACTGCACTGCCAGTATTAGACACATTAATGAGACAGAAAATTAACAAAGATATTCAGGACTTGAACTCAGCTCTGGATCAATTGGACTGAGTAGACATCTGCAAAACTCTCTACCCCAAAGCAACAGAATATATACATTCTTCTCAGTGCAACATGGCACTTATTCTAAAATTGACCATATAATTGAAGGTAAATTACTCCTTAGCAAATCATAACAGTCTCTCAGAGCACAGTGCAATCAAATTATAACTCAATATTAAAAAAAACTCACTCAAAACCACACAATTTCATAGAAATTGAACAACCCAGTCCTGAATGACTCCTGGGTAAATAATGAAATTAAGGCAGAAATCAAGAAGTTCTACCAAACCAATGAGAACAAAGAGACAACATATCAGAATCTCTGAGACACAGCTAAAACAGTGTTAAGAGTGAAATTTATAGCACTAAATTTCATATTAGAGTGCTAAAAAGATCCCAGATTGACATCCTAACATCACAGTTAAAAGAGCTAAAGAGGCAAGAGCAAACTAATCCAAGAGCTAGCAAAAGACAAGAAATAACTAAGATCAAAGAAGAACTGAAGGATATGGAGACACAAAAAGCCCTCCAAAAAATCAAGAAATCCAGGAGGTAGTGTTTTGAAAAAACTAACAACATAGACTGCTAGCTAGATTAATATAAAAGAAGAGACAGAAGAACCAAATAGACACAATAAAAGCTGACAAAAGAGATATCACCACTGACCCCACAGAAATACAAACTGCAATCAGATAATACTATAACGGCCCTCCCCCATGCAAATAAAATAGAAAATCTACAAGAAATGGATAAATTCCTGGACCGCATATGTCCTACCAAGTCTAAACCAGGAAGAAGTTGAATCCCTGAATAGACCAAAACAAGCTCTGTAGCCTACTAAACAAAGACCAGGACCATGGATTCACAGTTGATTCTACCAGAAATGCAAACAGAAGCTGGTACCATTCCTAGTTTATGAAACCAGCTTCAGCCTGATACCAAAACCAGGAAGAGACAAAACCAAAAAAGAAAACTTCAGGCCAATATCCCTGAAGAACATCGAGGAGGGATGTTGGCCTCAATAAAATACTGGCAAATTGTATCTAGCACCATGTCAAAAAACTTATCACCATGATTAAATCAGCTTCATCCCTTGTATGCATGGCTAGTTCAACATATGCAAATCAATAAATGTAATCTATTACATAAACAGAAGCAAAGACAAAAAAACATATGATTATCTCAATAGATGCAGAAATGGCCTTTGATAAAATTCATATCTCTTCATGTTAAAAACTCACAATAAACTAAATATTGATGGAATATATTTCATGACAAACCCATAGCCAGTATCATATTGAATGGGCAAAAGTGAGAAGCATTCCCTTTGTAAACTGGTACAAGATGAGGGTGCTCTTTCTTATGACTCCTATTTGACATAGTATTGAAAGTTCTGGCCAGGGCATTCAGGCAAAAGAAAGAAATAAAGGGTATTCAAATAGGAAAAGAGGGAGTTGAATTGTCTCCATTTGCAGATGACATGATTCTATATTTAGAAAACCCCATCATCTCAGCTAAAACCTTCTTGAACTGATAAGTAACTTCAACAAAGTCTCAGGATACAATAGCAATGTTCAAAAATCACAAGATTTCCTTTGCACCACCAATAGGCAAGCTGAGAACCAAATCATGAATGAACTCCCATTCACAATTGCCACAAAGAGAAGAAAATACCTAGGAATAGAGCTAACAAGGGATGTGAAGAACTTCTTCAAGGAGAACTACAAACCACTGCTCAGGGAAATAAGAGAGGACACAACAAATGGAATAATATTCCATGCTCATGAATAGGAAAAATCTATATCATGAAAATGGCCATACTGCCCAAAGTAATTTATAGTTTCAATGCTATTATCCTCAAACTACCATTGACATTATCCACGGAATTAGAAAGAAACTATTTTACATTTCATATGGAATCAAAGAAGACCCCATATAGCCAAGACAATCCTAAGCAAAAAGAACAAAGCTGGAGGTATCACGCTACCTGACTTCAAAATATACTACAAGGCCACAGTAACCAAAACAGCATGGTACTGGTACCAAAATAGACATATAGGCCAATGGGGCAGAATGGAGACCTCAGAAATAACACCACAAATCTATAATCATCTGATGTTCAACAAAACCTTATGAAAACAAGCAATGGGGAAAGGATCTCCTATTCAGTAAATGGTGCTGGGAAAACTGGCTAGCCATATATGGAAAACTGAAATTGGACTCCTTCCTTACACCTTATACAGAAATTAACTCAAGATGGATTGAAGACTTAAATGTAAAACTCGAAATCATAAATACCCTAGAAGAAAACATAGACAATACCACTCAGGACATAGGCATGGGCAAAGACTTCATGACAAAAATGCTGAAAGCAATTGCAACAAAAGCCAAAATTGACAAATGGGATCTAATTAAACTAAAGAGCTCCTGCACAGCAAAAGAAACTATCATCAGAGTGAACAAGTAACCTACAGAAAGGGAGAACATTTTTGCAATCTACCCATCTGAAAACGGACTAATATCCAGAATTTATAGAGAACTTAAAAATATTTACAAGAAAACAAACAAACAACCTCATCATAAAGTGAGCAAAGAATATGAACAGACACTTCTGAAAAGAAGACATTTACATGGCCAACAAAAATATGAAAAAAAGCTCAACATCACTGATAACTGATCATCAGATAAATGCCGATTGAAACCACAATGAGATATCACATTATGTCAGTCAGAATGGCGATTATTAAAAAGTCAGGAAACAATAGATGATGGTGAGGCTGTGGAGAAATAGGAGTGCTTTTACTCTGTTCATAGGAATGTAAATTAGTTCAACTATTATGGAAGACAGTATGGCATTTTCTCAGGCATCTAGAACCAGAAATACCATTTGACCCAGCAATCCTATTACTGGGTATATACTCAAAAGAATATAAATCATTCTACTATAAAGACACATGCACACATATGTTTATTACAGTACTATTTATAATAGCAAAGACATCACACCAACCCAAATGCCCATCAATGATAGTCCGGATAAAGAAAATGTGGTACATACACACCATGGAATACTATGCAGCCATGAAAAGAAATGAGATCATATCCTTTGCAGGGATATGGATGAAGCTGGAAGTCATCATTCTCAGCCAACCAACAGAGAACAGAAAACCAAATACTGCATGTTCTCATTCATAAGTGGGAGTTGAACATTGAGAACACGTGGTAACAGAGGGGAAACAACACATCCCAGGGCCTGTTGTGGGGTGAAGGGTGAGGAGAGGAAACTTGGAGAAGGGTCAATAGGTGCAGCAAACCACCATGGCACATGTATACCTATGTAACAGAACTCCACGTTCTGCACATGTATCCTGTTTTCTTTTTCATTTTTTTAGAAAAAGAAAAAAAAGTATATATTCTTAAATAGTTTTATTGAGTTATAATTGAAATATAATAATAAGCATATACATAGAATACATACTGCATGATCCAATTAGTATAAATAGAGTATAAATTCTAATTTGCAGAGTGGACTATTTCAGGATATTATCTTTTTTCTGTGGGTATAAGAAAAACCGGTTATTTTGCTCTCCTAAAAATATTTTTTAAATGATATCTTTTTACCTTTGGGCCATCTGAAAAAAAATTGATTAATAAGAAATACATAACATTTCTTTAAAGAGAATTTCAACCCTAACCCAATAAAGATGAGATAATAAGAAATGTTTGTGTCTTTTTAAATGTATGTATGTATACATTTAATTATTCTCACATTCCAAATGTATTTCTTTGTTAGGCAGCACTAGTGTGCCCATTTGTGGCTTGGGAAAGAAAAATATATAGAAGGCATTATTTCTGGTGATCATATTAAAGGTGGGAGAAATGTTTTTGTCAAAGGTCTATAATATTAGCCAAGAAATACCACTTCAACCCAGTGTTAACCAAGGGCAGTGCCTGAAGTCTAGATTTTTAAGAAATGCATGCTGATTCTTTCCTTCAACCTTTTGTGTGGCTTCTCATGCACCCTGAAGTCCTAGGACAGAAAGTCAAACACACAAAGTAACAAAAGCATAGACTATTGGAACCCCAGTTTTTTTCTGTTATCAAAGTCTGTGGTTTTTACTATGTCACACTGTTGCCCAAATCTGAAGTTTTGGAGTAAGGTAAATGCCAGAAAGTACAAACACTTTCAAAGTACTTAGGTTCCAAAGAGGGAGAATATTAATTTGAAAAGGAAGCTTACAAAATACTCAAAAATTGTAGAGACATAGGGTTTTATAGCTAAAAGAAAACATAAACATCATTTTGAATTTGTGCTTTAGTGAAGAATCACGGCTAATTCTAAAATGAGAACGTGCCCCAAACTAAGGAGACTCTCCTAGTCCAGCCTCAGACTGAGAGAATCCTTCTATCTTTTTAGATGTATATGGGTGGGATACGTGATTTTCAGGAAGAAACCTTAACCCTCCAACCAATAAACAATGAAAACATTTCATTTGTTTTAACTCAACAATGAAGCATTTAGCATTCTAACTTTATGCCATATATTTACAACTTGGAATTACTGAAATCCAAAACTTATCAATAGGTCGTTAAATTATTCTGAGAGAGTCAACTGTGATTTTAGAGTGAAAGGGGAATGAATAAACAATCAAACATTTATACGGATTATTATCTTTAGTATTCTAATTCTACATAGATAAAAACTAGGGCTCAGAAAGGTAAATAGCATGCTTGAGAACATATATCAAATTGTTTATCTAATTAGAGATAGAGATAATTAAATCAAAAATATTAGGCAGGCAGTGTTTGAATTGATACTTACGTTACGATTTAAAC
>NW_016107350.1:6066430-6074893 GCF_001604975.1 Cebus imitator | reverse complement strand
CATAATAGAAAATAACCCTCCTTCTCCTTATAATGGGGGAGAAGATAGTAAAATTATCACTAGACCCAAATATATATATATACATATATATATGAGATATATATCTCAGCTAAACATAAATAAATAAATTTCTTGGTTGATATAGTAATTAAAAATAAAGGCACAGGAATTTAGCATACATTAAGCTAATGTATGTGCACATAAGTTTAATTTATAGTCATATTTCAAAAATATTGCTGGTGCGGTTCCAGACTACCACGATAAAGCAAATGTCATAATAAAGCAAGTCATACAAATTTTGGGGGTTTCTGTTACATATAAAAGTTATGTTTACAATATACTGTAGTCTATTAAGTGTACAATACAGTTATGTCTCAAAAACAATATACGTCCTTTAATTTAAAAATACTTTATTGCTAAAATACGGTAACAGTCAACTGAGACTTTAGTGAATTGTAATCTTTTTGCTGGTCTAGGATCTTATCTAAACATTGATGGCTGCTGGCTGATCAGTGCGGTGGTTGCTGAAGGTTGCGGTGGCTATGACAATTTCTTAGAATAAGGCAACAGTGAAGTTTGCTGCATCGATGGACTCTTCTTTTTACAAAAGATTTCTCTGTAGCACATGTTGTCTACAACATGTTGTCTGATAGCATTTTATCTACAGTAAATCTTCTTTCAAAATTGGAGTCAATCCTTGCCAAACCTACTGCTGCTTTCTCAGCTATGTTTATGTGATATTCTAAATTTGTTCTCATCATTTGAAAAATGTTCACAGCATCTTCAGCAGGAGTAGGTTCCACCTTAAGAAATTACTTCTGTAAAAAAATTACCTGTAAGAATAATTAATATTATTTGTTATTCACCCATAAGAAACAATTTCTCATCTATTGCAGTTTTATCATGAGATTATAGCAATTAAATTGCATTTTCAAGTACCACGTCCAATTCCAGTTTTCTTGATACCTCCACCACATTTGAAGTTACTTCGTCTACTGAAGTCTTGAATCCCTGAAAGTCATCCATGAGGTCTGGAATCAATGTCTTTCAAACTCCTGTTCATGTTGATATTTTGACTTCCTCCCATAAATCATCTTAATGGCATCTAGAATGGTGAATCCTTTCTAGAAGGTTTTCAACTTATTTCACTTAGATCCATCAGAGGATTCACTATCTATGGTAGCTATAGCCTTCAAGGTATTTCTTAAATAATAAAACTTGAAAGTCAAAGTCACTCCTTGATCCATGGGACGCAGAATGGATGTTGTCTTAGCAGGCAAGAAAACAAAACTAATCTCTGAGTACATTGCCATTAGAGTTCTTGAATGAGCAGGTGCATTGTCAATGAGCAGTAGTATTTTGAAAATAATATTGTTTTCTGAGAATTGGTTCTCAACAGTAGACTTAAAATGTTTAGTAAACCATGCTGTAAACAGACGTGCTGTTGTCCAGGCTTTGTTGTTCCCTTCATAGAGCACAGGCAGAGTACAATTAGCTTAATTCTTAAAGGTTCTAGAATTTTCTGAATGATACATGAGCACTGGCTTCAACTTAAAGTGTCTAGCTGCATTAAAGTCCCCTAACAAGAGAGTCAGCCTCTCCTTTGAATCTATGAGGACAAGCATTGACTTCTCCTTTCTAGCTATGAAAGTCTGGGACAGCATCTTCTTTCAATAGAAGGCTGTTTCATCTGCCTAGAAAATCTGCTGTTGAATGTAGCCGCCTTCATCAATTATCATTGTTAGGTGTTCTGAACAACTGGCTGCAGCCTCTACATCAGCACTTACTGCTTTATCTTGCTCTTTTATGTTATGGAGCTGGCTTCTTTCCTTAAACTTTATGAACTAGAACTAGAACTTTTGTTAGCTTCAAACTTTTCTTCTGCAACTTCCTCACCTTTTTCAGCCTCCATAGAATTGAAGAGTTAGGTTCTTGATCAGGCTTTGGCTTAAGGAAATATTTTGACTGCTTTTATTTTCTATCCAGACCACTCAAATTTTCTCCATATCAGCAATAATATTGCTTTCTTGTCATTCATGTGTTCAGTGGAAAAGAACTTTCATGTCCTTCAAGCACTTTTATTTTGCCTTTACAACTTGGTCATTTGGCCCAAAACACCTACCATCAGTCTGTCTCAGCTATTGGTATGCCGTCCTCACCAAGCTTAATCATTTCTAGCTTTTGACTTAATTTGGGAGATGCACAACTCTTCCTCTCCCTTACACATGTAGAGGCCGTTGTAGGGTTATTGATTGGCCTAATTTCAATACTCTTGTGGCTCAAGGCATAGGGAGGCCTGAGAAAAGGGAGAGAGATGGGGATCAGCTGGTGAGTTGAGTAGTCAGAAAACACACATTTATCAATTAAGTTTGCCATCTTATATGGATGCAGTTCGTGGTGCCTTAAAAATAGCAGTTAAATCAAAGATGACTGATCACAGATCATAATCACAGATAGAGGAAGAATAAAAAATTCAAAATATTGTGAGAATTATCAAAGTGTGACACAGAGACACTAAGTGAGCACATGCTGTTGGGAAAATGGTGTTGATAGTCTTGCTTGATGCAGGGTTGCCACAAACCTTTTGATTTGTAAAAAATGCAGCATCTGCAAAGTGTAATAAAATGAGGTATACCTGTATGTTAATGTAATAAGTGAGTTTAAGCATGTGAAGAATTTTCAAGAGATTTATGTTTGATATATACTAGAATCTTATCCTTTATTTAAAAATGTTTAAAAACCAACTCCCTAATGAAAAGGGAAATTGAAATTTTTATTACATATAATTTGGATTAGTATTATAAATTTAAAAATACAAGATTCTATGTGCCAGAAAATGCTTTTCCTCTACGTCAGCTAATCAGGCAAAGCATTTTCTTGGTAACCTCTCTGTTTCAACAAGGTTTTTTGGGATATATTAAAAATCTGAATATGCTTTTTAAAAAATTATTTTTCTTTTACTGTTCCTTCCTTTATTTTTCTTCCGGCTATATTAAACGAATGTCTTACAAGGATGCTGTGATGGGAAAATACTACATCTATCTGGATTCAGAATTCATTGAAAGATGTGGTTATTCTCTTTATTTCCCTGTTCATGATCTCTTCTTTTGACTCTCCTCTAGTTATACTTGGCTTTTTTGCTCTCACTTTAACCATATTAGACAATTTTTTTCCCAGAGCCTTGGCTCTTAAGTTCCCTCAGACTGAAACACTTTTTTCTCCCAATATCTAAATGACATCTCAATCCCTCACTGTTTTCGGGTCTCTGCTATCTAAAATAAACAGTCTAAGCAAGTGCCTTGGCTCACACCTGTAATCCCAAAGCTTTGGGAGGCTAAGGGAAGGGAATCACTTGAGCCTAGGAGTTCAAGATCAGCATTGCCTGCATGTTGAAACCAATTCTCTACAAAAATTTTTAAAAATTAGGCAGGTATAGTGGCACTGCTTGTAGCTCCAGCTACTTGGGAGGCTGAAGTGGGAGGACCCATTGAGTCTGGGTGGTTGAGGCTGCAGTGAGCCATGATTGTACCACTGCAGTACAGCCTGGGCGACAGAGCAAGACCCTGTCTCAAAAATAAATAAATAAATAAACTAGACAATCTAAATAATTGGACTAAAATAGTCACCACTCAGCAATATACTCTCTTCTTTTTGCCTGCGTGTCACTTATTACAACTTGTTGTTAGATACTGTTTGCTTCTATTTTCTTTTCTGTCTCCCTCACCAACCTGCTGGAATGTATGTTTTATAGGGCAGATACTTTGCTGTGTGCACACAGTAGATGCACAATAAAGGTTTATGACTGACTGACTGAATAACGGTTAGTTTACTGAGGTCTACATTCTCTCATCTTCACACCTGCATGCATGACTGTGTATTTCTCCAGGCAGGGGCAGATTCTTTGTGTATAATTTTCTGCTTTGTGACCCACACAGACCTCTAAGCATGAAATAGTTGGATTTTGTGCTTTGGAGAATGAAATGGTAAATGTAGTGTGACGGTGCTTACCAGATGCAAGATTTCATCTATTTTCTGACATACTTGTTACAAAATACTTTCAAAATCTTACTGGTTTTTAAGTAGAAATTGCTGATATTCTAAACTGGGATGCATAATGATTGAATACGAAGACTAAATTTTGAAAAGCCTGATTCAAACTTGGGATCCATTAGTTACTGGCTGTGGGGCCTTGAGCATACGCTTTACCTTTTCTGATCTGCATTTGAAAATGGGCATGGAATTGCCCATAATACACAGGGCTATTTGGAGTTAGAATGCATGTAAAGCCCTTAGCGCAAAGTCTGGAACGTGGTAATTGTTCCACAAATTTCCAACATTGTATTTTAATGAAGTTATTTTATTTATGAAACCAAATGTATTCTAGTAGACATACTTAATGAATTATCACGCATCTAGAAATCACATTTTTTTCTTAGATGAATTTTTATGTAAATCAAGGCATAATCAAAATAGATTTTGTCAAAACTTGATTGTCCCCATAAAATGTATTGACTAATCAATCCAATCTCACTGACATTATAAAATTTCCTTTATAATTATTAAATAAAAACACAGTCTTTATCTGAGCTATTAATTCTGTTCTGTTGATCTTTTCCCACCTGCAACACGTTAATTAACATGCTGTTTTTGTTGTTTTAAAAAGCACGTTTTAATCTGCTAAAACAGGTCTATTTATGTAACTTTTCAAAATATTTCTTTCTTCTTTAATAGAACCTGGGATATTTCTATAACATGTACAAATAATAGAATTTGCTTATAATTTTATTAACTATATATTGAGAATATATCACATTGTTTATATTTTCTTATCTAAAATCATGAATATTTATTTCATTAAGACTCCTCTTATATAGAATTTCAGTTCTATTGTATTGCTGTTGCACTTATATCTTGTAATCGTTATGCCAAAAATATTTTTTTATTTTTATCTCTTTATTGATAGCTGTATATTTCTACCTATTTAGCAATACTATTGTGAATAGATTATTTAATTTTAATTATTTACAGATTATTATATGTGTATATAGACACCTACAGCATGGCACATATACTAGATTTGGTAGCTTTATCTTATATATTTTAATATATTGAATTCAGTATTTTAATCTATTTAAAGTTTAATTGATTCATGTGAAAAGAAACAAAACAGGGTCAATATATGAACTAATAATGTGCAGGAAAGTTCAACCACGTAGGAAAATTTTGGGAAATTATTTATATCCAAAACAAACTTTCAGCCAGTGGTTGATTTTAGTTGTGAAGTGAAAATGCAGCACTTATTAAGCAGATGGTCAGATGAGTGGCTGAATCATATTTAAACTTTCATGAATTGTGAACACAAGGTCAAAGTATTATATTTACATTATTCTAAATAATAACTGTTAAAAAATAAACTGTAATCAAACTAAGTCTAGAAAGTTGTTAAACTCTTAAGCAGTTCATTTTAAAATATGGGACCATTTGATGAAATCATTCACCCATTAAAAACCTTAGATGTGGATGAATGCTAAAGTTTTTTTTTTTTTTCAAAGTTGAAAGGTGATATACTATTAATATATGTTAGTTTTAGATGCTGTTTTTTTCAAATACTTACAGCATTTCGGTTAATGACCTCTTCAAGTATGTCATATTCAACCTCAATCATGCTAAATATCTGTTCCCATTTACAGACAGTTTTCTTGTCTGTAAAGAAAAGTAAATAATTATTTTCTTTTCCTACATATTTTCCAGGGTCATGAGGTGCACCTAATTTCCTGCTTACAAGGTCTTGCTCACCATTTTCCAAAACCACTTTCCAAGTTTGACTGTTGCTGCTGAAGACCCTTTCATGATGCACAGTGTCAATCACTAGTGCTTTAACATGAAAATATTACAAATAGTCTAAAGCATTAGCGATATTTAGTTATCTTACTTAACACAAATCTTGGTGGTACTTTCACCTTAATTCCTGGTGTTCCTCAGCAGTGCCACCAGGATCTAATTTCTTTCCATCCTTCTGCCATAGTATCTCCTGCTTGTGCCTCATGGTATCAAGATGACTTTTGTCATTCCAGATGTCTCAATAGCATCCCTAGAAGACCTATTAGGAAGGGGTAGCACCAGCAAGTTTTATCACCCATTGTGTTTTGGTTTTGTTTATAACCAGAAAACAAAAGACTTAACAGACTTCTTAATTAAGCTAAGCAAACCTTTGTCTCATAGCCAATGTCCACAACAGAAGTCAGACTCATAGAATCCTGATTACTGCCTAATTCATAGATAAATTCAAAGTTTAGTTATCAGAGAAGTGAGAAATGCTTATTAAGGAAGCAGTCATAGTGTCTCCCAATTCTTGTCTCTTTGTCTAGCATTTCTGGGCAGAAATTATACAATTCATGAGAAACAGAGCCTTCAAATGTTTCCAAGTTCTTATTAAATTTGACAAAGTTGGTTTGATTTTCTTTAGCTTAATTAGCATGAGTTCTGGAAAATGGAGAAAATACAAAATAAATTCTAGGAAAAGCAAACACTCATATTTGTTTACAAAAAGTGAAACTATCAATACAAAGAGGCAGTGTGGAAAGGCTGCCAGTTCAAACAATTTAGTTAATATAATCTAATCTTGCCCCAGGAGATACTCAGAAATTCTACTTTTGGTAGACTTATAGAGGAAGCTGTGTAATATCCTCTAAGACAACTGTCAAAGATTGGCTTCTTCATAAGCAGGCATTAGATAAGAATTCATGTGAAAATATAGGTGATGGGGAGGAAGGCAGCAAATCACACTGCCATGTGTGTACCTATGTAACAATCTTGCATGTTCTTCACATGTACCCCAAAACCTAAAATGCAATTAAAAAAATAAAATAAAAGAAGAAACACTTTTATGAAAAACAATGGGAGAGTAGAAAAGTAAAACCTGAAATGGAAGGAAGTCAAGGGAGTGATTTCAAGATGAGTCCCACAGAGGGAAGTTTTAGCACAGCATCAATGGAGAACTCTGGATGAGAGTCACATAGCAGAATTGTCAAGATCAGTGGAGGAAAACTAGCACTCTTAGCTTATTACATGTTCCAGGTTTTGATTAAGGAATGAGCTTGTGGGGAAGAGGCACACATCCCAATCTGATTGGTCTGCTCACCCAGGAAAAATGTGATTTCAGTACAAGCTTCCAATAAGAAAATGAAGGTGCCAGCTGTTGAAAGTGAACACACCAGACAGAAAGTGTTAAAGGAATGAAAGCAGATATGAGAAGGGTACTGTACTGATAGATTTGGAGGCCACAACTGGAGGTCATGGGTTTAGAACTACAGTTGACTCTTGTTTCAACTGCAAAGGTCCATTTACACACAGATGCTTTTCAATAATAATTACAAAAGTGTTCCTGCCTCTCCTGCCTTCCCATCCACCTCCTCCATGGTTTCCGCCTCTGCTGCCCTTGAGACAGAAAGACCAACCCCTTTTTCTTCCTCTTCCTCCTTAGCCCACTCAGCATGAAGGCAATGAGGATGAAGACCTTCATGATGATCCACTTCCACTTACAGAATAGTAAATATAATTTTTCTTCCTCATGATTTTTTTTTAAATAACATTTTAGTTTCTCTAGCTTATTTTAAGGTAAGAATATAATATATAATACATATACAAAATATATGTTAATTGACTTATATAACTGTTATATAGTTATATAACAATATGTTATGTGTACTACATAAGTTATGTAACTTATATAACTATTATCAGTTGTATACTTTATGTTTCCAGTCAACAGTAGATTATTCACAGTTAAGTTTTTGGAGAGTCAATAGGTACGGATAGAGTTTCAACTGTGCAGACACCAGCACACCTAACATCTGCATTGTTTAAAGTCACTTGCACTTGATTTTATAATCATTCCACACTATACAATCATTTTGCCTTGTATACCTGTCTAATATCATTAATTTGCTTAATATATCATATACCAACCCTTAGAGTATTTATTTATATTTATGTCTGATTCTGCTGCCAGCCTATAAGATGTCTTTTAGTTCAAAGATCATGTCTTAATTATTTGGAATCTCAGTCCTAGAACAATGTGCAATCCATAATAAATCTCAGATAATACTTGTTGAAAGAAGGCATGATGATGATTATATAAATTAATAAGTCAATGACTGAAAACATAATTGTAGAAAAATTATCTGAGATAAATCAAGATATACCTTTACACAAATGTTGCCACAACTAGTCTTAAATATGATGACTTCATGACTTATTTAAATAACATTAGTGTGTATTCCATATAAAAATACTCTTTTGGGTGCAATATTTCAAATATATTGGCACAAAAAAGTAACATGTTGACATAAAATTTATTTTTTGTTACTGTGCTTCATAGTAAATCTTTCCATTTTATTTGTATAGCTTATTGAGGCACCTCCTCACCTGATTGAATTTTCTTGTGTCTGTACAGTTTTTTTT
>NW_016107350.1:6003335-6066130 GCF_001604975.1 Cebus imitator | reverse complement strand
ATTTTACATAACAATATTAATTACACCATATATAACACAAGCTAAAAACATTTCTTCAAATTATTAATCAAAGACACAATAAAAAGTTTAATCAGAAGATTTCAGGTGAGACATAAAGGCAGAAGTGTAAGAATACACTTCTTTTTTATTCTCTATTTAATCATCTCCTCTCTTGGATTAAGTAATAGGAATGAATAACTTTGGCTCCTCTTAGACAGTCAGCGGTAGTGAATAAAATCATTAGGCAATAGTTTAAAAGAACTGCTATTTTTAAAATATTAGATATTCAGAAAGTCTTTTTAGTTTGATTTTTCTTTTTGTAACAAAAATGTTAGTAATTAAGAAGAGTGCTTTGGTTGAACTCAAGCTCTATAGATCTTACAGAAAGAGAACATAGTCACAATTATTTTATACAGCCTTTGTAACTCAAAGGCCAAAAGCTGAAAAATACAGTCTTCATTAGTCATCACTTGTGAGCAATTCTGCCTAATACAAGTTCAAAAACTTTGCATAAAGTTTTGCAAATAAGTTTCATAATTACCAGAAAACTTTTTTTCTGGATGATCCAAGTTATTTAATATTAAGGAATCTGCTGAGATTTGTCATAGATAATAAAATTATTTTAATAGAAATTAAAAGGTATTTTATAAAATTCAATAGCAATTTTTAAGTAAAATAAAACATTTCTGACATAAATGTTCAAATATCGTCATTAATAAGATAAAATTGATGAAAAAATTAATTAAAAAAATAGAAAAATCCTGTTAAAGTAAAAACAAGCCCAGGGAGCCCAGTATCACTACGGTTATTTAATTGTAGTCAGACAGTGCTAGCCAATACATCCACAAAGAAAACAATCTAACAGAAAGGCAGTAGCAAGAATATCATTAATCCTAGAATATATAATTTTCTATCTACAGAGCCCAGGAGAATGAATTCAAGAATTATTTTAATGATTATAGATTACAATGAGGTGGCTGAGTAAAAAATCAGACATTCAAATCAAAAACCTTCTTTTTAGATTAAAAGCCACATAGATAATAGATTGAAAAAAAAAAACATATTCATCATATGAATAAAAATGTAATTTACCTTGAATAAACTTAAGGTTTGTGTGAAAAAACATACATACACACAATTTTCTATGCACATACACGCATGCACATGCATTCTCATAATTATTTGGAAACTTTATAAAAGGATTTGAGTAAATGGCAAATGGTGACACATCAATTCTTGTATTGGAAGACTCAATGTTCTAAAGATGTACATTATAATCAAACTTCTACACATTTAACACTAGTCTAAGAAACATTTAGTTACAAGCTTTCATGAAAAAAAAGATCGTATGCATGGTATCCTAAAATTAATCCTCCAGCATGAATGTGTGAGATGAGCCATTAAGTAGTTTACAAATGAAAGGGAAAAACTGAGGGTTAAAATACCTAATCTAGTTAAAAGTCACCCAGTGGATCAATTATTCTGGGGTCTGGTATATGGTGGCCCTCTTCTCACAGCTCCACTAGGCAGTGCCACAGCCGGGACTCTGTGTGGTTGCTTTATCCCCACATTTCCCTTCTGTTCTGCCCTAGTACAGGTTCTCCATGAGGCCACATCCCTGCAGCAAACTTCTGCCTGGGCATCCAGGCATTTCCATACATCCTTTGAAATCTAGGTGGAGGTTCCCAAACCTCAATTCTTGACTGCTCTACATCTTCAAGCTCAACACTACATGGAAGTTGCCAAGGCTTGGGTCTTGTACCCTCTGAAGCCAAGGTCTGAGTTGTACCTCGGACTCTTTTAGCCACAGCTAGGGCAGCTGGGTTGCAGAGCACCACGTCCCTAGGCTGCATAAAGCAGGGGTGTCCTGGGCCCGACTCACAAAACCATTTTTTTCCTCCTAGGCCTCCAGTCCTGTGATGAGAAGGGCTGCTGCAAAGATCTCTGACATGCCCTGGAGACATTTTTCTCCTTGTCTTGGTGACTAACATTTGGCTCCTTGTTATTCATGCAAATTTCTGCAGTAAGTTTGAATTCCTCCTCAGAAAATGAGTTTTTCTTTTCTATCACATCATCAGGCTGCAAATTTTCTAAACATTTATGTTCTGCTTCCCTTTTAAACTTAGGTTTTAATTCCAAACCACATCTTTGTATATACATAAAACTGCATGCTTTTAACAGCACCCAAATCACCTTTGAACACTTCGCTTCTTAGAAATTTTTTTCTGCCAGTTGCCCTAAATTACCTCTCAAGTTAAAAAATCCACAAATCTCTATGGCAGGGGCAAAATACCAGCAGTCTCTTTGCTAAAACATAGCAAGAATCACCTTTATTCCTGTTCTCAACAAGTCACTTGCAAAGAAAAAAAATATTGACCGCCCTATCTATTATTAAACACAGGGTTTTCCCTTATTTCATCTCAGCTTTGCTTTTACCCTTCATAGCACTGACTATGGATTACAATGACCTTATTTATTTGTCTGGTTTCCCTTCTCTTTTCTTTCTATGTGCACTTTTTTCTTTGCTTTCCTTCTTTCGCTGTCTTTGTTACATTTCCTGCTAACCAGAATGCATTCTTCTTATTCACTGTGTATGGAATTAATATTTCAGTGTCTAGTACACAGTAGGAAATTAATGCATATTTTTTGAATGAATGGTGGATGGAAGAATAATAGGATGAATATGTGAATAAAGTGAAATGGAGGGCCATGAAAAGGCCAACCAAAAGAGAAAAAAGGAGATGAATTGGAGCCTGAGACAAGTCTAGTGATGAGAAAAAATTCAATATGAAATGCCCATTACTAAAAAAGCTTTAAAAAACACACACTTTTTTCCCCCAAGGATATTAATGAATTTAATGTAGAAATTGTGCAGCTTAAGGAGCTCATCAAATTGAAAAGAGAATCACACAACAGCGTTTACTTCAAATCAGCTGGTTAACTGGCAGAATAAAATTATCATAGTAATTTTTGGATTAAAAAAAGCTGTAATGTAATTCATTGGTTTATTCTGTTCGTAACTATTTCCTCTGAAAATCTCGTATATTTAAAAAAATAGCCAAATCTAAAACCAAGTACATTCCAAAGCACAAACTTTCTATACTTTGAGTTAAATGCAATTATTATATGATTTTTACATGTACAAATTTTGTTGAATTTTAAAATTGATTCTTGTAATTTATATTTTTAATCTAAATAATATTTTCTGTGACTAGTAATTCTTTGATTCTATAAACCACATGTTAAAGCTTTTTTCACTTTTTTGTGCTGGCTAGAACCTACAGTACAATTTCAATAAAAGCAAGCATCTTTGTCTTTCCATTTTTAAGAAAGTAAATTTATTACTTCACCCCGTATTTGATGAAATATTTCTTTAAATTTCTAGTTTGCAATATGAATATGATTCCTAAGAGTGGTATCATAAATTTTTGTTGGCTATACTTAAAAGGCTTGTGAATTTATTCTTTCATCATGTTTTTTTTTCTTTTTTTTTAAATTAATGTGTTGAATTCTCTAAGATGTAAATTTCCTTTAAATTTCTGAAATAACCCCAACTTTACCTTGATGCTTAATCTATTTGCTTGGTTGTTAGTAACTTTTTAAATGATCTCCCAAGTAAAATATTATGAAAATGTCAGCACAAATCACAATTTTATGTAACACATTATTTATAGAGGCTTTCATGGATATTTTCAACCACATGTGAAGAACTACTCATCAATGAACTTTTGATGAAATGAAAAAGAATGATTTGCAATTTTTATAAAGAATAGAACCATCACAAAGCTAGATTCAAGGGGATGGCTTTGAATAAAGGGCTTGACGTAGTCTTAGCATCCCATTATTTTACAGTCAGTAGTATCTTTAAAGGCATTGGATCTTGTAAATGCTTAATAATTTCTCAATCTTATAAAATTTAAATGTGAAGTAACCTAGTAATAGGCAAAAACTGGTGAAAGAGTTAATTATGCAACTTATAAAAAGAAAATGGGAGCCACCGTGAAAATCCTATCCATTATACTTTAGTGTGTGTTTTTAAAAGTATGTTAGATCTAATATTTTTTAAAAAGAGTGTAATGCTTTGATAGTGAGCATCAAAGACATAGGATAAAACTTGCTTAGAAATTAACATAAAATTAAAATTTTATCTATTTGGAAAGAAAGAAAAAAATTACGAACTTGTAAATACTATTATTTGTATAATTTTATAAAACAATCTTTTCAAAAATATACTTTTTACTATTAAACTGAATTTATTTTTAGTAAAAATCAGTTAATATGTTTAGCTCTGAAGATATATCCATTATTTGCAGCATTCTTATTTTTAAATATTCCTATTTTTCTTTAAATTCTGGTGTCACTTCAGTTGCCTTAGTTTAAATTAAAATATGTGCTTGTAAATTTTCCAAATATTATACAACCACTTCTAACCCCTTGGGTTTTTACCATTCTCCTCCCTACCCTAGTGGTCTTATGTTATTTTCTTCAGGATGAATGCATTGCTGGAAAGTCTTTCCTTTAATTACTGACCTTGAACTGTGGAATGCATTAGAGAATGAGAGAAAAGCTTATGTGTCTGAAATGTTGCACAGCTGTCATTTTCTTTAAGATAAATTAATGAGCATTGCTGTTTAGACACCTGGGTTATAGTTCCTGCTCTGTTACCAACAAGCTGAGTGACATTGATCGAAGACCACATGGGACAGCGGTGCCTCATCTGTAACATTAAAGATTTGTACTAAAGTATCTCTGAGAGCCTTAAATTTTTTATGGTTTTAATTATCAGCTTCATTTATTTTTTAGCTTCCCCTCTTTTGCCTGCCTTGTGACTATTGACACCTGCATTTCTGTTGAAATATCATATAGAATAATAAATCAAATTCAAATTTATAATTTTTGATGATCAGGGAGCTATAGTAAATAACACTGAATGTGAACAATATTGAAATTAATAGATAATAGCCAGCCTTTGTATTTTCTGTGGTTATAATGCATAAAAGATAAGTCTTGCTTGTAATGCCAGATCTTCACGGTAAAATTATTTTACTATGTTAGATACATACCAGCTCAGTTTATAAATTAACTTCTGGCCATAAAGACTAAAGTAGCCATATGAGGACTTAGGTGTTTTTCTGTTTGTAATTTAGGTATTTAAAAACAATATAACTTTTTTCTCACCACCTCAAATAGGCGTAAATTTTCTGTCTTATGTATTTGTGTAAACACTTAAAACATACATAGTGATTGTACAATTTCTTCTTGTCTCCCTTGGTTAGATGAAAAGCCAAAATGGTAGGGACCATATATGATGAATCAATTTCTTCAATATCTAGGGAAGTGTCTAGCCCAAACTAGAAACTTAAGAAATATTTATTGAATAAACAAAAATCCACTTCATTAATAACTCAGTGATACTATCCTAATCTTACTTCAAATATATATAGTGAAAATATATGTGAATGCCAAATTGATCATTTTATAGTGTTATATTTGCATAAATAATGGCTTTTTTTATTAATAAAAGCTACTAATAATGAGTAAATAATGATTTTATTAATTAAATATTTATTAAATAAATGATATTAATGAAAGTTAACAAACCTTTATATAGCCCTTACTAAATGCCAGGTACTGTATGTATATAGGCTCCTATAATCTTTTCATAAATTCTATGAGGTAGACATCATTGTTATCCCCATTTTATATATAATGTAAAAGAAGCATAGAGTGGTGAAGCCACCTACCCAATGTTACAGGTCTGTTAAGTGGTGGAGCCAGAATTTAAACCGAGGTCATTGGGATCTGGACCCCAGGCATTATGTTGCCGGTGTGCGGCAGGACACAGTGAATGCACACATTACAATGTGTGATTTGCTATAACAGAGGTGTGTCCAAACTCGAATGAAAACATAAGGCCTGGGGCCTTTAGAAGGTGCTTAAGAAGAGACAGGGAAGGTTTCACAGTGTCATTGACACTGGAACGTATTCTTGAAGAGAGACTGGGGAATTGCTGGGTGGAAGAAAAACATTCCAGAGAGAGCAAACCAACTGCATGAAGCAAAAAATAGCAGCAAAGCTACAGATAATGGTGGAAGGAAGCCAGGATACTTCATGTCTCTGTTCCCTTGACTACCTGTCATAGAGTTGTAAGTATTGGAATAATATCAGATTTATAATGACATAAGATAAAACTTGATGTGGATGAACTGGATATAATTAACATAAAAGGAATGAAAAACTACTGTAAGATAAAAAATAGTTACGAAAATAAGTCGTGAATGGCTGAGTTGGGCTGGCTTTAGTGAAGAAATATTCAAAAATATATGTTTACTATAAAGATACCAGAAATAAAGTTAATTGAACTTAATGACCAATATAATTTTGGAGAGTGGGGGGACAAATAGAAAGGATAGTCAAAATGACTCAGTTGTATTATTTGGATAATTTGCAGAGTTATTAAGGCAGGATAAGAAACACTGAAGGAGGGAGAAGGCATTTAAAGAAAACAAAATAAATACTTTCAATTTGAAAATCTTCGCACTGGGATGGCATTAGATGTAACTCTTTCCTAAAAGAGATCGTAGCTTAAGAAATAGTTTTAGAAGAAAACCATTTAAAAAGATAGAAAGGGAACAATCAGAGCTCATTGAAGACAAGAAATGAAGTAATTGGCTCAGTGTAACAAAGCTTTTCTTCTCAGAAAGCATATTTATACCCTTGAAAATTATTGAGAACTCAAAACATTTTTTGCATATATGGTCCATATAGATTACTATTTACCATATTAGAAATTAAAATAGAAATTTTAATGTTTATAATTATTAAAAGAATAAATCCATTACTTCTGATATAACATGAAAATAACTATATGATTTAAAACAAAACATAAGAATGGCATTGTGATATTATAAAATTTGCAAATCTCTTCACTATCTGATTTAATAGAAGATGGTCCGACTTTTATGTATCTACATTTGCTTTTGTATGAGTTCATTCTCACACTGATGACAAACACATACCCGAGACTAAAAAATAGGTTTAATGGGTTCCATGTGGCTGAGAAGGCCACCGTCATAGCAGAAGGCTAAAGGCATTTCTTATATGGTGGCAGCAAGAGACAATGAGAAAGGAGTGAACGTGGAAATCCTTAGAAAACCATCAGATCTCGTGAGACTTATTCACTACCATGAGAACAGTATGGGGGAAACTAATGATTCAATTATCTCCCACACGGTCCCCCCAAAACATGTGGGAATTATGGGAGTACAATTCAAGACGAGAGCTGGGTGTGGACACAGAGCCAAACCATATCAAGTTTATTGCAATATATCAGTTTGTTTGAAGTATATAAAGAAAATCCAGGCTTACACAGACGTGCAATTGAAAAAGAGGGGAGGATTTTATAGCCTGTTTGGATTACTATAGATATTATTTTTTTAATATGATGCAAAAATTTGATGATGGTAACTTCTTTCTTTTTACATATGTATATATATATATATATAATTGCACTTTAGGTTCTGGGGTATATGTGCAGAATATGCAGGACTGTTGCATAGGTACATACATGACAATGTGGTTTGCTGTCTCCATCCCCATCACCTATATGTGGCATTTCTCCCCATGTTATCCTCCCCAACCCCCTACCCCCCACTGTCCCTCCCCTAGTCCCCCCAGCAGACCCCAGTGTGTGATGCTCCGCTCCCTGTGTCCATATGTTCTCATTGTTCAACACCCACCTATGAGTGAGAACATGCAGTATTTGATTTTCTGTTCTTGTATCAGTTTGCTGAGAATGATGGTTTCCAGATTCATCTATGTCCCTACAAAGGACAGAAATTCATTGTTTCTTACGGCTGCATAGTATTCCATGGTGTATATGTGCCACAATTTCCTTGTCCAGTCTATCATTGATGGGCATTTGGGTTGGTACAAGGTCTTTGCTATTGTAAACAGTGCTGCAATGAACACACGTGTGCATGTGTCCTTATAATAGAACGATATATAATCCTTTGGATATATACCTAGTAATGGGATTACTGGGTCAAATGGAATTTCTATTTCTAGGTCTTTGAGGAATTGCCACACTGTCTTCTACAATGATTGAACTAGTTTACACTCCCACCAACAGTATAAAAGTGTTCCTATTTCTCCACATCCTCTCCAGCATCTGTTATCTCCAGATTTTTTAATGATAGACATTCTAACTGGTTTGAGATAGTATCTCAGTGTGGTTTTGACTTGCATTTCTCTAATGACCAGTGATGAATGACGGTAACTTCTTAAAGTTTATCTGAAATGTGTAATATAAAACCACATCAATTAACTTTTAGTTACTTTCATTAAATTAAAATTACCTATGCATGATTTTGTACCATGATAAATTGGCCATTTTGAAAATATTGGTTTACTGAGATATACCAATCTTATAATGTTGACACATTTTATTATGCAATATCAAAATGTCTTATCAGAGATGTCTTTTAATCATTGAGAAGCATGAAGCTCACAGTGCTGTGTACATGTTTCCAGAAATCCCTATTTTCACTAGAAAATTTGAAAGTTATCATTGGCAATAAAAACTATCAGCTGTTTTTTTTTTAAGTGACAAGCTCATGTCATTAATTTTTGAGAAATATGTCTGCTCTGAAAATACTCATGTATGAATAACTGTAGCTTGTTTGTCATTTGTTATTTCAGGGAAATGATATGCCTTGAAGAAAACAGCTAATTCAGTTCATAGCTCATATAATTGTATGGTGGACATATGTCATTCATTTGATTTCTGACAACTTTTTGGGGTGAAAAAATTTCCCAGTTATATAAACTTCATTAGGGAGCAAAAAACTGTCTTTCCATACAGTAGCTGGAAATGATAGACATTTGCTGTCCCACAAACTCAATCTCCCTTTCAGCTGAGCCACAGACATTTAATTTATACTTTTCTAATCAACTGACCTCTTCCAGATTTTGACTGCATAGCTTGTGACAGAGCAAAATTAGGGAGCCCGTTCAGGGATGCTAAACACACTGTTGGTAGTGAAACTTCAAAGTAGTGTTCCTGGCACAGAAGTTAAAGAACTTGAGTAATGATAATAGGTAAAATTTGTAAAACAGAAAATTAAAAAAGAAATCTCTGCCACTAAAGTTGCTGATGTATAATTTATGGCTGCTAATACCTGGCTATAGCAATTATTTCTTCATCAGTGAATTCTGCTCATAGTTTTGGGAAATATTTCTGGAAGCTTAGTATTTGATCCTGACTTCTAGTCTCCCTAGAAAATCTATGAGCTACTGGGTATCCATCAGCAGTGTCCATGTCTGTTATCTGTAATCAAAATTCTGGGGAACAAAATATCTCATATTGTTGTGAACTTAAATGAGATGAGCTATTCATAGAGCTTGGAAAAATTCCTGCTTCAAAAATAAATAAGTAAGTACAAATTGGATAATTAAACTGAAAGATGGGCTTCCGTTCATTTGCTTCCCTGTGTTCTTTCCAGTTATATCACCCTGATTATATCAAAGCAAATAGTGAAGTAGGTACGGATTAATGAATGCTTCTTTTGTTTGTATTCAGTGGCTATAATACAGATTATTTCAAATAGTAGGCACCCAGATGGTACTGCATTAGGACTTTATAACTTAAACTATCTGGAACAGTGTTAAGACTACAGGTAAAATATGACATAAAAAATTGTGAAAACAGTTGATGATTCAAAAGCAAGATGTATTAGTTCATTTTCATGCCTTTAATAAAGACATTCCTAAGACTGGGTAATTTACAAAGGAAAGAGGTTTAATTTACTCACAGTTCTGCAGGGGTGGGGAGGCCTCAGGTAATCTACAGTCATGACAGAAGAGAAAGCAAACATGTCCTTTTCACATGATGGCAGGAAGGAGAATAATGAATGATGGGGGGAAAACCCCTTATGAAACCATTAGATCTTGTGAAACCTCACTCATTATCACAAGGAGGGCATGGAAGTAACAATCTCTGTGATTAAATTACCTCCCACTGGTCCTTCCTATGACACATGCGGATTATGGGAACTACAACTCAAGATGAAATATGGGTGGGGAAGCAACCAAACTATATCACAAGAAAGTAATTAGTTCACTGACATGAAAGATAAGTGCTCTCTCTCTTTTTTATGATGTATATAAATAGAAGTTCATCCGTTGATACTATAAAAACAAAAAATACAGAATATATGATGTTAGAAGGAGAAAGAAGGGGAAAAATGGAAACATGAAAATAATGATAAAGGAGGGAAGCAATGAAAGAAAGGAGGGAAGCAATGAAAGCATTTCTCCAAAATGCAGAAATGCCTGCTTCTCTGGTTTTAGTCCACCAGTCTACATTTGAATCCTTCCTGCAAGCTGACTCTTTGCCAATGGGTGTGTCTAGTTTCCCATTTATAGGTGGTCCTTAAATTTTATGTCTTTAGCCTTCAAGCAACCTAAACATTAGAATACACATTGACACCCACATTGTTTTTAACATGCCTCATTGAGGCAATTGTGACCCATCTTCTGGTGGCTGATCCAACAGCCAACAGTTTCATATAAAAGTTTTGCCATGTTAGAATAGCCAGGTTTCTGTAATCCTACATTTTGGTATTTCATGACAGATAATTTCTTGCTAGAGTCCTGGTAGCCTATAGGGAATTTTATTTTTATTTTTATTATTTTATGAAATTTTATTTTTATTATTTTATGACAAGGAAAAATGAGATGAAAATACTGAGAGAGATAATATGAAAATGACTCCCAAACTGATATCAACTGAGAAAAATTGGAAATCATTAAACCTGCCAAAAAGAGGGAGATTTTATCCTCTGAGATGATCCATGAATTTAAATTAGTTAACAGGTTTCAATCGCTGAGAAAATGTATCAAAGTAAATAATTAGTTCAAATGAATGGAAATATTTTGACAATATCTGGGTATAAAATTCAGGTGTGATTAGAATCTTAATGGTATTTTTATTTCTTTGAGAACAAAAATTGTTTTTCTAACATATAAGTCTTATTGGACTTTGAAGTTAGTTCATGTTTTCAGAAATGAACCATGTAAGAAAATAGAAAACATGCTGTGCTGCTTTCTCTGTCTTGTGTACACCACTTTCTACACAGCATGGCCTCCTTTACCAAGATACTGGAGCTGTATCTTATTTATTTGTATCTTCCATTTAAAACTTTTTTTTTTCTTTTAGCCAGAGTCTTGCCGTGTTGCCCAGGCTGGAGTGCAGTGGCACCATAGCTTCCTGCAGCCTTGACCTCCTGGCACAAGGGATCTTTCCACTTCAGTCTCCTGAGTAGCTGGGACTGCAGGTGTCTGCCCTGACACCTGTCTAATTTTGTTTTTATTTTTTTGTACCAACGTTTCCCTATGTTGCCCGGGTCAGTTTTGAACTTCTGAGCTTAAGCAATCCTCCTGCCTTGGCCTCTCAAAATACTGGAATTATAGGCATGAGCTTCCATCATCTGGCCCCCATTTGGAATTTAACAAATACTTAGTTTATAGATGTTATTCAATAAATGCTTCAAAACTGAAATGAGTTGTAAAGTAACATAATATACCTTGCATACTAAATAAATTAATTCAATAATCAAGTTGCCTCAAAGAGGCATTAAACCAAATACTTGAGTTGGTTAAGTCATGGCAGCTCGGACCTGTGGTGGCTGGTACAGAAGCTAGGATTAAAGTGTACATTTTGGAAATCAATTGACCTGAATAGGAGCCATTAAAAATCCTAAAACAGTTCACAAAGCATTTTTTAAAAATGTATGTAACAAATTAGCCAAAGAAAAAAAATCACAGAAGTGCTAGAAATTTCTTATTGGCAAAATTAATGTAAAAGTACTTTAAAATAGTCTGAGCTCTTGAATACAAAAAGCCTCTTCCACAAGAAGCAAAACAGACTTTCTCCCATATATAATGTTTAGCAGAGTTCATCATGAGAGCTGAATACTTTTTGCTGTGTTAGGCCATTTATTCACTTTCATTTTGAGTCACATTCCTTTAAGTGATGCAGAATTTACATGTTTCCTCATTCAAATGTGTCATTAAGATGCAGGCTATGTTACAGGCTTTGGAAATGATCTTCAGACATCTGTCTCTGGAACACTTAAGGAGGTAGCTGCTCTAAATAGACCTTGGACACCTCTTATTAGAATACATTCCTGATGCTCACCATTTGCCTGAATAATAATTTAAAAGTGGAATTGTATTATTGTAGGAATGAGGTCCGTCGTGTCAAGTTTATGGAAACAGTTGAACACACATCCGGCATCTCTAGGGAGCAACTTTCCAATTTTGCATTGTCGTACCTACCAAGAAGCTCATAGCACATTCCGGAAAAAAAAGAGATGGAGGAACGGCGGTTGATCTAAACATCTAAAATCTTGATACAAGACAAGAGGATTTGATTCAGATCCAATTTATAGTATCTTCATTGGTCTGGTCTAGCTGGAAAAAGTGGGGAGGGAGGGAGGAGAGCAATAGTAGATTTTAAATGTCTGTAAATTTTCTTCAAAAATAATTATCTGTACTTTCATTAGAAAAAATACTGTATGAGTAATAGACACAAAAGATTCTGTAAGTTTGTGTGCCTGAATTACTGATTGTCAAAACTATGGAAAAAGCTGAAACATTAGCCTAAACTGATGATTAAACCCTCTAAGCCAGTTGTTATCGATTGTATTAGTTTCTTATCACGGCTGTAACAAATTATCACACACTTAACATCTTAAAACCATATCTATTTATCACAGCTCTGCAGGTCAGATGTCTGAGTGGGCTCAACTGGGTTCTCTGCTTAGGGTCTCACCATGCTAGAATAGCTATGTCAACCTGGCTCTTTCCTAGAGGCTCCGGGGAAATAAATCTCTTTCAAGCTCATTCAAATTCAGCTCCGTGCTATGGTAGGACTGGGGTTCTTCTTTCCTTACTGGCATATTTTAGCTTCATAAGGTCATCTGTGTCGCTTCTCACATGGCCCTCTTTACCTTCAAATTCAGCAAGGGAATAGCAAGTTCTTCCCAAACTTTAAATCTTCCTGATTTCTTTTTTGTATTCAGCTGTTTTTAAGAGCTCACCTGATTAGAACAGGACCATCCAGATAATCACTCTATAATAGGGGCAGCTGTGCCATATAACAACCTAATCAGGGGTGATATTCCCTAGAATTAGGTTCTTAGAATTAGGACTGGAGATAACATTCTGCCCATCACATCTCTTGTCAATGAAATCAAAGACATGCAGCAACAGCTACCTTATTTCATATTTCTTTTTCCTCCTAGTTCTCCAGTGCCAGAGATATCGTACCAGCTAATGTAATCCCCCCACTCCACCAGCTTCCCATCTCTAGTGGTGAAAGTTTTAACTACTTAGCAACTGCATCATTAACAACATTTAGAGTCCATCTATTATTAGTGAGGGTTTACTCGTTGTTGGTTGGGTAGTGAGTGTTCCAGCAATCAAATCCAGTTTTAAGGTCTGCTGCTCAGAAACATTTCTGGCATCTACTGCCTTAGAAGGGCTTCACAGGGAATAGATTCTGAGAAGGTTATTGAATTCAGAGATTTTATTGGGAAGTGCTCTCAAGAGATCTACCTGTCAGAAAATAGGGACAGTGGAAACAGGAAAAGAAAGAAGCTGGTTTGCAATGCAGTGGCAAATGGAGTCTCAGTTGAACCTGGAGCAACTTCTACAGCTGGTGGTCTTTCAAGACCTGATGGCTGGGCCTTTATATCCCTACATTAGCCAGGCCTGAGAGGTAATTCCCTGCAACAGTGAGCAATTCCTAGTGAGGTATCAACTGCGAGCTGGTAAGGCAGAGCACTACAGTAGCTATGCCCGTATCAGTGTGATATTATCTTTGCTCACCCAGAAGATTCCTGAGTTCTGTTCCAAAATCTCTATGATGCCTCTAAGACAAAATATACTTGCTGTTAAAATGCTTACTTTATAAGAAAGCAACAGTGCCTCATGCTTGGTTGGCATTAGGATAGACAGAGTACAAATAATAATAATAAAGATGTCATAATTGTTTTAAATTGTATCACTTCTGGCAATAATCTGGGCATTTAAATATTGGGTCCTTTACTGCTAAATGGAAAAATTCTTCTTTCTTCTAATCCCACCCACTAAACTGAATAAATATCACTTTCCAGCAGAGCCAGTGTTTGCTTTATATTTAAACTTCGTAGGATGTAATGACTTGGTAGAGAAAAGACCCTCCATGCTAGCTAGAGCTGAGCTTTCTCCATTTATCTTCCATGTGATCTTGAAGTGTTCATTTGATCTTTCCTGCTAATTTTTAAAATGAAAATATTAGAATAATCTTTAATGTTCTTTCCAAGCTGGAAACTATAAGCTAGGTAGTTGGTTTTATTCCTTTTGTGAGACTCTTCCCCCTTGAGCTTGCATTTCCCAATCTGTTTTCTCCATTTGTCATCTTCACCACTTGAGCAGCCCTGACTTGAAATATAAGGCCACCCCCATACAAGCTGTTCTGATCCTCCAAGCTGTCCACTCTCCTCTCTACCACTGAGTGGTGTGTGAGTGTGCCTCTGTGTGTGTGTGTGTGTGTGTGTGTGTGTGTGTGTGATTTGCATATCCTGGCAATAGAAATTCACAGCATGCTTGAGCTAGCATCTCATGTGGCCATAGGAGGATTGAGAAGCTCTAAAAGGAGAAAGCTTCCGACAGTGAATATAAAAGATATTTTTACATTACATAGACAAACAGGTTTTGTTTTCCAAAGTGGTTCATTGGGACTCTAAGAGTTTGACTCATATCTTTGATTCTGATGAATGTTGAGGGAATTCACTGGCTCCCAAGGGAAGGGCTTGCCTCGGCTCTGCCTGCCAGCATTCCTGTGCTAGGGCTGGAACGGACGGCTTCGTGGAGGTGTCTATGCTGCTGTGTTCCTTCCCACTCGCTTTCCTTCCAATCATTTGTTGCTTTCTCTTATGATTGGAAAAAATACATTTATAAATTAGAAATAATTATACCAGCTAGAGGTGAACACTGGTAACATTTCAATGTGCTTTTAACATGACATTTTATCATACACTCAGTTCTTAGATTTCATCACCAAATGTCTGAACCTTAGGCGGTATCACTCTTTTAATTTGGAATTATTTTTATTGTTTCAGAAAAAGACAGTTCTGTGTTAAATCTACACTGAGAAATTCAGTTTGACCTGGCATCTATGGCTACCTTGCCTTGGAAACAAATTCCTCCTTTTTGAACTAGGTACTACATCAATACCAGGCACTCCACGCTGCCTAATTATCAGGTAACATGCCTCTGACTTAATATACTGCTTAATAACTCAGCTCCCTAAAGACTAGTTTTCTGCTTTTTGTTTTGTTTCATTTTTGGTTTTTTGTGTATTCTTTTGTCAGGTTTAGTGGGGTAAAACTGACCAAAAATTGTAAATATATAAAGTGCATCATTTGACATTCGGATATTCATACAGACTGTGAAATGATCACCACAATCAAACCAGTTAACATATCCACTACCTCAAATAGTTACGTGTGTGTGTGTGTGTGTGTGTGTGTGTGTGTGTGGTGGGGGCGGCGGGTTGGGAATAGAGTACACTTAATATTTACCCTCCTAGCAAATTTAAATACATAATACAGTATTGTTAACTATAGTCCTAGGTTTGTTTTTGCTTGTGCATCCAGGGTTCAAGTCCTAAGGCATGCCATGTTGGGGACCTTGCATTTTACTGCTTGACCACATGGATACTGACTGCCATCCTAGTATTTTGTCTCAGTGCTTTGTATAAACTAGTTACTGTTCCAAATAATAGGGATAGTAATTAAAATAAATGTGAATTCTTTCTGATCTCTGAAGCTCGTTATCTAATGAGACACAAAAACATTATAAAATGAAAAGTCCTATACAGTGAGAAGTACCTAACTTAATTTGTCTATCTTCCATGCTTACCTTATAAATTAATTCAGTAAATTGACAACCACAAGAGATAATAGTTGTAGAATGGAATGCTTTTAAGAATAGAAGCATAACAGTTCTATGGAAGACACATGTTGGAAAAAATGAGAGAGGAGGTGACACAGATGTAATTCACCTAAAATAAGGGGGAATCAGGCACAAAGTCTAATGATGAATAGAGGGAATAGCAGGTAAAACACATCAAGTAGATCAAGAAATTTAATCAAGAGAGAACTAAAAGTGAAACTATAACTGAGTAAAGAATATGGCAAAAGTCAGTTTTTGTGAACGGGAATCCTCATGTTTCATAGATGGAGACAACAGATATTGTTGAAGTTGATAAATCATGACTAGAGACATAAGCATTGTATCTATAGTTTAGAAAGGAAGCGCTGGAAAGAATATGACAGAAATGTTTAAAATGGGCCCTGAAGATTGGGATCAGGGCTGGCTCTCTGCACAGGAAAGGAAAGAAAACTTATACTTTTTATTTGATATCATCATCCTCTGCCATTTTGTTTTCAGATTTATGTATTACATTTAAATTGTTACTGATGTATTCAATTAGATTGTAAAATACTTTTTAAAATTTGGAAAAAATTAAGAGCACAAATATCTAAATTTGAAATAAGCTGACTTGAGAAGAAAGAATTTCCAATCCCTGTTGTAGATACTCTCATTAGTTATGTTTTTCAATGACAGAAATTGAGGCTGGACAATTTCACTTAAGTGGTTTAAAGTTTAAAAGATAACAAGGAGCATTTGTACTCAGTCCTCTCTGAAGTCATATTCTGTAGTCCCCAAACAGGCTTAAAGAGGCTGAAAGTCAAATACTTGCTTGCATGCTTCTTATTATGTAAAGCTATCCCTCATGGTTCTAGCCAACTACATGTTAATATAATTACTAGGGGGCTTCTGAGAAAGCTTTTACATTCTTGTTGAACAGAACTCATGTCACTGAGCATTTTTGTCCTCTCATTCTGTTTTCCTAGAATTTAGGTGTAATAACTAGAGCTTGGTTCCTACCTTGATGCTATATGGGAAAGACCAAAAGCGTGAAAACGCTAGTGGCCTTGACATTTTTTAGCTTTTGAACCAATGTCATTGGCCTCTTACTTTTAACCATCACGTTGTCACATGAGATGTAATTTGTTGTAGTTCATGATTAAACCACTATGGAGTAAATATGCTTATACTTGCAGCTGAACGTCTTACGCATGATTGAAGGACTATATGAAATATATATAGAGAAAGTTCTATTGATATCACTAAAGTTCTGGTATCCAACTATACATAAAATCAGTTTTACCTCTGGCTTTTTCGCTTTCATAAGTCTTCCTCCCCCGATTTCTAGTATGCTTAAGTTATTCTGAATTAGGCTGTATCTATTCAATTGTGATTAAAAAACCCACAATTGAATAGATACAGTGGAAGAGGTATGCATTAACAATGAAACTACAATGTATGGAATATTTCTGAGTTAAGAATTAATGTAGAGGATGAATAAATATCTGATTCCCACCTATGAAATTGATTCAAATAAATCCCAATTCAGACGATATTAGGCTAGAACTTTAAAAGACAACATTGTTTTAAAACTCAAGAGTTTGTAATTTTTACCTACCTTCTTCTGTTGATTAGTTCCTGCAATAGAAGGACATGCTTCAATTTAGGGACCTGGCTCCTGCAATAAATGGACACAGCTCAATTCAAAGAAGATGCCAAAGTCAGCCATTCAAACATGGCTATTTGATGCTTAAGATTCAGGAACACTCGGCCAGGCGCGGTGGCTCAAGCCTGTAATCTCAGCACTGTGGGAGGCTGAGGCGGGTGGATCATGAGGTCAAGAGATCGAGACCATCCTGGTCAACATGGTGAAACCCCGTCTCTACTAAAAATACAAAAAATTAGCTGGGCATGGTGGCACGTGCCTGTAATCCCAGTGACTCAGGAGGCTGGGGCAGGAGAATTGCCTGAACCCGGGAGGCGGAGGTTGCAGTGAGCCGAGATCGCGCCATTGCACTCCAGCCTGGGTAACAAGGGTGAAACTCCGTCTCAAAAAAAAAAAAAAAGATTCAGGAACACTCAAGAGGTTTCCATTTTATTTATTTTTTAACAATTATTTCAGTTTTAGAACAATGAACAAGTAAATTGATGATACTAATACCATTAAAAAAATACACACATACATCTCAGAATTTGGGAAACAATGTAAATTTAAGGATGCCTTTGTACTCTTAACAGCTGAATGTTTTATATAATTTGATATTAATCTAAAATCATCATTGATCTATATATTTATGCTTGCTTATAACATACTTGTTAAAATATTTTCAAAAGTTTTAATATATGTAAATATAAAATAAATATAAAAGAGTAGAAATGATTCAACTCAGGATAGAGAAATTTTATCCGCTTTTGTTTGAGAGGCAGAAAATTGAAAAACAATAATTTCAGTACAAATGAAGCAAAGGAAACAAACCAAAAAATGTGTTCCCTTCTCTAACTGCTGAACAGACAGACAAACACCATAGTGCCTGGATTTCACCACTCCACATTCTTAAAAAGGCAAACTCATCATTAGAGTCATATTTTTCTAGATCTGAGAGCCTCATAAAAGCCCATCTGAAAGCCAGGGTGGCCATTTTGCCTCCTATCCACATTTCAGGAAGCCTGAGATGGAGATAGTCATGCAATTAGCAGGATGGGAGAAGTCACATTCTCTATCTTATACTAAAGGCCAAGAAGGGGGCTAAATCCCGCCCACCACCTATTTTTGGAGTAAAGTTATATTGTTTTATTGAAACACATCCACACCTCCACACCCATTCTTTACACATTGTCTGTGGCTACTTTAGTGCTTTCATGGTAGAACTGAGTTGTGACAGAGACCACATGGTCCCCAGAGCCTAAAATATTTACTCTCTGGCCCTTTAAAAATTATCTGCCAGCATCTAAACTAGAGGAACACTGTACACTCCTTACCAAAACACAATGAAGTGCCCACCTTGTTAGGGATCAAGAGTCACAAGGCAGGAGCAAACTGCTCTGTTCCATGACAGGGATCCTCAGAAAGAGAATCCAAAAAGTAAGCGAACAAGCCAAGCGTTAGGAGACAGGAAGCAGTGAAGAGAAAATACTTAAGGCTGGAGTACAAATTCAGGAAGTATGAATTGTAAATTATCTTGTTTATCTTCCTTAGTAAAACGTGAAGTCTAAAGTATGTGAAGTGATTCTCAACCCATTCAGAGCTCTATTGTCAAAGGAAGGAAAAGAAACCCACAAATGTGACAAAGAGCAGCTAGTGATAGTCCAACCCCCAGTGCGATTCTTTCTCCTTCCAGCCACCTCAAAATTAGTTGGATGGTTTATTGGCACATAGCCCAAGAAGAAAATCCTTGTTCAAGTCATGTTAAAATATGAAAATGGAAGTCAATAAAAAAAATGAAATGTCTCCCCAAACTTTTTCACCTTCCTCCTCTAAATCTTGCCTGTGGCAGTGAGGTGGGCTCCTTTTCCACTAATAAAAATGTATAGACCAGTGGACACAGGGAAAATTTATCTCTTTCTGATTTTGTATAAATGTGTTTTCAAGTTACTCTATTTGTTATTACTATTTAATTCAAAAAAATTAGGAGCATTCATGATTTGGGGCCATAAACATCTATGCTTTACTACATTTTTAAAACCTATTTAAAACTTACTTTGAGTAAATATGGAGGATGCGTGTTAATTAGATTTTTGTTTAGGATATAGGCTTACATGAACTTTTGTGATCTTTTCTTTTATACGTCTGTTCAGCAGACATTTACTGTGCACCTACTGTGTGCCAGGCTTTGTCGTAGATGCTTGAGGTATCAGTGAACAAAACAAAAACCTTTCTGAATGGAGCTAACTTATATTCTATTGGTATAGTCCGTAGACAACAAACATAATAAATAACTAAAACATATACTACATTAGAAATTGAAAACTACTGAAAAAAATTGGAAAGATAAAAAAACATGATACGGGAGACTGGCATGTCCAATGTGGAGTGCATTTTTGCATTGCATGGTTGTTATAGACCCCACTGAACGAGGCATCACTTGAGCAAATACTTGAAGGACTTCGCTGTGAAAACAGGAAAGCATAACTCATGGCCACTGCTGTAGCCACTTCTTAGTGAAAATCCTACTCATGGTATTTCAGCTTTTCAGTTTTTGAATCGGAGAAGCTTCGCAGCACTCTCTCTCTCTTCAGGTTGTTTGAAATATTGCTATTGTATTTCTAAGGGCATTTTGAAATAACAGCTTCTGAGAATCAAGTGAAACACAAAAAGGGAAGACATCCAAATCAGTACCTCCGCATTTTTTTGGAGGGAAGATTGCATAAGATGTTATGTTGAAAATTGAAGAAATAGTTTTACACTTTTGATATAACGTATATTAGAAGGTTTTCCATTATTGAAAAAAATATATTTTGTTACTCCAAAGTATAACCATAATGTGGAAAACTGATCTTAAGAAGTGCGCCACATTATCCTCGTTAATACAAAGAGAGATTGAGATTGGAATCCATGCGTCCAGTTTTTCTTACAATTTTAAAATTTAATGCTATATAACATACTTATATACCAGACGAGTAATTTCAACAACTCATACAGTTAATATTAAGCTTTTAATTATGTAATGGGGTTATTATGACTAGGAGCCTTATCCTAGTATTCTGGCCCTAAGGGAGTGATACTTATCTAATAATTGATGTATTTAACAAAAAATGTCTGTTTGACACTAGGGTTACTCAATGTTGATACGCAGTTTTTCTCATAATTCTGAAGCCATATTTTAGTTGTTGACTGATCGTATCACATAGTGAAGCTGTTAACATGATAATCCTCCTGTAACAATCTGTAAGACCATGTTGATAGGACCAGTGCCCTGGGCATCCGGTATCCAGGAAAAGAGAGAACAGTGTGAATCACGCTTTCCAGCTCTTGAGATAAAGATACACATACTCATCTTTAGATCTATTTATTGCCGCCTCTATGGGAGGAGTTTTTATTTTAAATAAAATAAATTTACTTCGGTTTTTAGTAATTAAATCTTAAGGAATAGAATTGCTCCTTTTAAATTATTTGTAACGACTCAAATCGCCTGCTTTTAATGAAAAAATTCAGAGCTGCTATTTCAGAAAAAATGACTATGTTGGGTTTTTTTGTTATTATTTGATATTAAATTTAGTAAATTTACAAATTCAAAGACTTGATTCTTTCTTAAAGTCGAATATTATGTTTATAAATCTTATTCTATTTATAGTCAGGTGACATTTTAAGTCACTGTGATAAGTGGTATGGTATGCATCAATGTGTACATAGTACAACACAGTACACACAATCACAAGCCCATCTACCTCACACATTTTTCAATATTCCGTCCGATGAAGTGTTTCATGCTTTTAGATAATAATTTTAATTATGTCTTTGGTATTTATTTAAATGCTGCATGCTCATTAAGCCAGGCATATTGGACCGACATGAATCCATCCCTTTATTAAAACAATATTCATTGGGTACCCCTAGATTTCATGTACTTTATGTGTCAAAGATGTCATTAAAAGGAATTTTCTGCCCAGGTTGTTTACCACCTGGTAGCTGATCTAATACAATTAGTATATTCTTGATAATATTAATAATTATTCAATAATTATAGGTAGGCTTATAGCCTTAATCTACTATAGGTAGAATAATGAGACCCAGGAAACATATGTTTTTATCATCATTCAATTGGTAAAAATCCTGTTTACGGAAAACAAGGATAAAAGGCTAGCTGTAACAATGGTAAACTTGTTTAATAAAAAATTGACCATTAATTTGAGAAAAGAACCGTGTGACTGCTATTGTTCATATATGCTACACAGAAAATTCTGGAAAATTTTGTAAAATTTTATTTCTTTTACCTCCCAGCTGCTGTGCAAGCCAGCTAATTCTGTCCATTTGCACACCTCCTCCCACATTAGCACCTCTATCTATGGGAAGAAACAAATAGATCTGTTCCTACAGCTAATTCCTTCCCTTAAGCATTATTTTACATATTTATAATACATTTTTCCGGTAACTTGGATCCTAAGGATATCAATAAAGTCAGTCCACCCCAGATCTTTTTTTATTGTCTATAATTACACTGCCATGAATTTACTCTGCCATATGGCTTCAAGAGTGCCAGATAGGGCTCCAAGGCTAAGAACATATTTTCTCACCTGCTATATCACACATAAAATTATTGAAATAGAAATCCAAACAGTCTATTTTTCAAGTAGAAATTAAGTTGAAAGTACAGAGTCAGTTGATCTTTTCAAAGAAACAATGTTTTTTTCTCCATTGTTTATAATTTTCTGTTTCATTTATTTCATCTCTGGTCTATATTAATTATTTTCTTTGGATTACTTTGAGTTCAATTTCCTCAAATTTTTCTAGTTTCATGGAGTCAAAAATTGGGTTTGGATTACAGATCTTTATATTTAATACAGGCATTTACAATTATACATTTTTCTTTAAGCACTACTTTAAGCACTATAAAATTTGTCATGCTGTATTACATTTTCATTCATCTCAAGTATTTTTTAATTTCTCTGGTGGTTTATATTTTGACTTATTAATTATTTAGAGTATGCTGATTAATTTCCACATAATTTTTATTTTCCCAAATTTCCTTTGTTATTAATTTCAAATATAATTTTATTGTGATTGAACAAGATACTTTGTATTATTTCAGTATTTTAAAATTCATTTGAGTATTGCTTTATTGTATAACATACGTTCTTTTCTTTTTTTCTTTAAATATTGCTTTAAGGTCCAGAATACATGTGCAGAGCATGTGGGTTTGTTACACAGGTAAAAGTGTGTCATGGTGGTTTGCTACACCTATCAACCTGTTACCAAGGTATTAAGCCGTGCATGCATTAGCTATTTGTTCTGATGCTCTCCCTTCTCTTGCCCCCCTGACAGGCCCTGGTGTGTGTTGTTCCCCTCTCTGAGTCCAAACACTGTGTTCTCATTATTTTGCTCCAACATATGAGTGAGAACATGTGGTATTTGGTTTTTTTGTTTCTATATTAGTTTGCTGAGGATGATGGCTTCCAGCTTCATCCATATCTTTGCAAAGTACATGACCTCATTCCTTTTTAGGGCTGCATAGTATTCCATGGTAGATATCACATTTTCTTTATCCCATCTATCATTGATGGGCATTTGGGTTGATTCCACATCTTTGCTATTGTGAATAGTGCTCCAGTAAACATATGTGTGCATGTGTCTTTATAGTATAATGATATATAATCCTTTGGATATATGCCCGGTAATGGAATTGCTGGGTCAAATGGCTTTTCTGGTTCTGGATTCTTGAGGAATCACCACACTGTCTTTCACAATGGTTGAACTAATTTACATTCACACCAACTGTGTAAAAGTGTTCCTATTTCTCCACACCCTTGTGAGCATATGTTGTTTCTTGACTTATTAATAATTGCCATAATTGTCATTCTGACTGATGTGAGATGATATCTCACTGTGGTTTTAATTTGCATTTCTCTTATAATCAGTGATTCTGGGCTTTTTTCATGTTTGTTGGTCGCATAAATGTCTTCTTTTGAGAAATGTATATTGATGTCCTTTGCCCACTTTTTGATGGGGTTGTTTTTTTCTTATAAATTTGTTTAAATACCTTGTAAATTTGTTGAAGTTTCTTGTAAATTCTAGATATTAGACCTTTGTCAGATAGGTAGATCACAAAAATTTTCTCCCATTCTGGAGGTTGCTTGTTCACCCTAATGATAGTTTCTTTTGCTGTGCAGAGGCTCTTTAGTTTTATTAGATCCCATTTGTCAATTTCAGGTTATGTTGCAATTCCTTTTGCGTATTTCATCATAAAATATTTCCCCATTCCTATGTCCTGAATAGTATGGCCTAGAGTTACTTCTAGGGTTTTTATGGTTTGGGGTTTTACATTTGTGTCTCTAATCTATCTTGATTTAATTTTTGTATAAGGTAAAAGGAAGGAGTATAGTTTCAGTTTTCCACATATGACTAGTCAGTTTTCCCAGGACCATTTACTGGCTAGGAGATCTTTTCCCCATTGCTTGTTTTTGTCAGGTTTGTCAAAGATCAGATGGTTGTAGGTGTGTGACCTTATTTCTGAGGTCTCTATTCTATTCCATTGGTCTGTATGTCTGTTTTGGTACCAGTACCATGCTATTTCAGGTTCTGTAGCCTTGTAGTATAGTTTGAAGTTAGTAGTGCGATGTCTCCAGCTTTGTTCCTTTTGCTTAGGGTTGCCTCGGCTATACGGGCTCTATTTGGTTTCATGTGAATTTTAAAGTAGTTTTTTTTTCTAATTCTGTGAAGAATGTCAAAGGTAGTTTGATGAAAATAGCATTGAATCTATAAATTACTTTGGGCAGCAGGGCCATTTTCACAATACAGATTTTTTTCTATCTATGAGGATGAAACGTTATTCATTTGTTTGTGTCCTCTCTTATTTCCTGGATCAGTGGTTTGTACTTCACCTTGAAGAGATCCTTCATGTCTCTTATTAGTTATATTCCAAGGTGTTTTATTCTCTTTGTAGCAGTTGTGAATGGGAGTTCATTTTCTGCATCTATTGCAGAAAAGGATGCCTTTTCTGCATCTGTTGAGATAATCATGTGGTTTTTGTCATTGGTTCTGTTTATGCGATGCATTACATTTATTGATTTGCATATGTTGAACCAGCCTTGCATCCCAGAGATGAAGCCAGCATGATCATGGTGGGTAAGTTTTTGATGTGCTGCTGGATTTGGTTTGCCAGTATTTTATTGAGGATTTTTGCCTCGATGTTCAACAGGGTTAGAGGCCTGAAGTTTTCTTTATTTTGTTGTGTCTCTGCCAGGTTTTGGTAACAAGAAGATTTTGGCCTCATAAAATGAGTTAGGGAGGAATCCCTCCTTTCTTGTTGTTTGGAATAGTTTCAGAAGGAATGTTATAAGCTCCTCTTTGTACCTCTGGTAGAATTTGGCTGTGAATCTGCCTGGGCCTGGGCTTTTTCAGGTTGGCAGTCTATTTATAACTGTCTCAATTTCAGAACTTGTTGTTGGTCTATTCAAGAATTCAACTTCTTCCTTATTTAGTCTTGGTAGGACATATGTGTCCAGGAATTTACCCATTTCGTCTAGATTTTTTGGTTTATTTGCATAAAAGTGTTTATAGTATTCTCTGGTGGTAGTTTGTATTTCCATGGGGTCAGTGGTGACATTCCATTTATCATTTTGATAGAAGAATCATTTGATTCTTCTCTCTCTTCTTCTGTATTAGTTTAGATAGTGGTTTAACTATGGTTAATTTTTTTCAGAAAATCAGCTCCTGGATTCCTTGATTTTTTTGAAGGGCTTTTCGTGTCTCTATCTTCTTCAATTCTTCTTTTATCTTAGTTATTTCTTGTCTAGCTGCTAGTTATTTCTTGTTTAGCTGCTAGCTGTTGGATTAGTTTGCTCTTGCTGCTCTAGCTCTTTTAATTGTGATGTTACGATGTCAATTTGAGATCTTTCTAGCTTTCTGATATGGGCATTTAGTGCTATAAATTTCCCTTTTATCACTGCTTTAGCTGTGTCCCAGAGATTCTGGTATGTTGTCTCTTTGTTCTCATTAGTTTTAAAAAAATTTCTTGATTTCTGCCTTAATTTCATTATTTACCCAGGAGTCATTCAGGAGGAGGTTTTCCATTTTCCATGTAGTCATGTTGTTTTGGGTGAGTTTCTTAATCTTGAGTACTAATGTGATTGCACTGTGAGCTGAGAGACTGTTATGATTTTAGTTCTTTTGCATTTGCTGAGGAGTGTTTTACTTCCAATTATGTAGTTGATTTTAGAGTAATGGTGGCACTGAGAAGAATGTATATTCTGTTGTTTTGGGGTGGAGAGTTTGTAGGTATCTATTAGGTCCACTTGATCCAGAGCTGAGTTCAAGTCCTGAATATCCTTGTTAATTTTCGGTCTCATTGATCTGTATAATCTTGACAGAGTGTTGTTAAAGTCTCCCACTATTATTGGGTGGGAGTCCAAGTCTCTTTGTAGGACTCTAAGAACTCATTTTTACAAATATGCATGGTCCTGTATTGAGTGCATATATATTTAGGATAGTTAGCTCTTCTTATTGCATTGATCCCTTTACCATGGTTTAAAGCCCTTATTTGTCCTTATTGATCATTGTTGATTTAAAGTCTTTTTTTTTTAATCAGAAACTAGGATTGCAACCCCTGCTTTTTTAACTTTCCATTTGCTTAGTAAATTTTCTTCCATTCCTGTATTTTGAGCCAATGTGTGTCTTTGCACCTAAGATGGGTCTCTTGAATACAGCAAAGGGGTAAGTCTTGACTCTATCCAATTTGCCAATCTGTGTCTTTTAATTGGGGCATTTTGCCCATTTAAATTAAAGGTTAGTATTGTTATATGTAAATTTGATCCTGTCATCATGATGTTAAGTGGCTGTTGTGCACACTAGTCGGTGCAGTTTCTTCACAGTGTTACTGGTCTTTGTATTTCGGTGTCTTTTTGCAGTGGCTGGTACTGTTTCTTTTTTTTTCTCCCATATTTAGTGCTTCCCTCAGGAGCTCTTGCAAGGCAGGCCTAGTGGTGAAGAAATCCCTCGGCATTTGCTGAAAAGGATTTTATTTCTCCTTTGATTATGAAGCTTAGTTTGCCCTATATGAAATTCTGGGTTTAAGTCTTTTCTTTAAGGATGTTGTATATTGACCCCCACTCTATTCTGCCTTGTAGAGTTTCTGCTGAGAGATCTGCTGTTAGTCTGCTGGGTTTCCCTTTGCAAGTGAGCTGGCTTTTCTCTCTGGGTGCCCTTAACAGTTTTTTCTTTATTTCTGCTTTGGAGAACCTGATGATTATGTGTCTTGGGGTTGATCTTCTCATGGAGTATCTTAGTGGGGTTCTCTGTATTTCCTGAATTTGAATGTTGACCTGTCTTGCTAGATTGGGAAAGTTCTCCTGGATGATGTCCTAAAGTGTGTTTTCCAGTGTGGTTCCATTTTTCCTTTCTCTATCAGGTACTCTAATCAGTTTTAAATCTGGACTTTTTACATAGTCCCATAGTTCTCAGAGGTTTTGTTAATTCCTTTTCATTCTTTGTTCTCTAACCTTGTCTGCCTGCTTTATTTCAGCAAGATAGTCTTCAACCTCTGATATTGTTTCCTTCCACTTCAACTATTCAGCTATCGATACGTGTATATGCTTCACCAAGTTTTCATGCTGTGTTTTTCAGCTCCATTGGGTTATTTATGTTTCTCTCTAAACTGGTTATTCTAGTTAGCAGCTCCTGTAACCTTTTTTCATGGTTCTCAGCTTCTCTGCATTGGGTTAGACCAGGCTCCTTTACCTTGATGAAGTTTGTTATTACTCACCTTCTGAAGCCTACTTCTGTCAATTAATCCGTCTTCTCCTCTCTGCAGTTTTGTGCCCTTGCTGCAAATGTGTTGCGATCATTTGGAGACGAGGCAGTCTGGCCTTTTGGGTTTTCAGGGTCTTTTCACTGATTCTTATTTTCATGAGTTTGTCTAGTCGATATTTGAGGTTGCTGACTCTTGGATGAGATTTTTGTGGGGGCTTTTTTTGTGATGCTGCTGTTGTCGCTTTCTGTTTGGTTTTCTTTCAATAGTCAGGTTCCTCTTGTGTAGGGCTGTTGCCATTTGCTGGGAGTTCACTTCAGGCCCGATTCATCTGGTTTGTCCCATGCCTAGAGATGTTACCTGGCGAGGCTGGAGAACAGCAAAGATGGGTTCCTCCTCCTTCCTTTGAGATCTCAGACCCTGAGGGGCACCAACTTGATGCCAGTAGGAATGCTTCTATACGTGGTGTCTGATAACACCTGTTGGGGGTTCCCACCTAGTTGGGGGGCACAGAAACAAAGACCCATTTAAGAAAGCACTGTGGCTGTCCCTTAGTGGAGGGGATGTACTGTGCTGTGGGGTAATCTCCTTATCTGGGCTGCCTGGATTCCTCAGAGCTAGTGGGAAGATAGGCTACTTTCGCTGGTCTGTGGTGATTACATCCACTCCTCCCTCTAGGGACTCAGGCCAGAGATACATTCTGTCCCAGAGCACCTTGCTGGAATTGTGGAATTCCTGCAGGAAGGCCTCACCTAGTGAGAAGGAATGAGTCAGGGTCTGGCCTGAGGAAGCAGAGGTCTGCCACAGTCAGTGTGCTGTGCTGTGGAGAATACCTCCTGGGACTAAGCCATCCCACCTCCCTGGCTCCGGCATGGGAAAAGCATGGCTTAGAGCTATAGTGATGGCTGCTACCATTCCCCCTGGGAACTTAGTGTCTTAGGGAGTTAACAGCCACAGTGTTGGCTACCACCCCTCCCCAGGGAGCTCAGATAGCTTAGTCAGCAGACAGCCACAGCAGGGGTAATGGCCATCCCTCCCCCCAGGAATTCTGCAGGCTTAAACAGATTCCAGACAAGTGGCTGTTGAGAATCTGCATGGCTCTGTGGTTGGGACCCAAGGCCCTGATTGCATGGGTTCACAAATGGAATCTTCCAATCCATGGGTTGCACAGTTCTGAGAAAAAAACATGGTTTCCCATGCTAGGTAGCATGCTCACCCATCACTTCCCTTGGCTAAGGGACATCTTATATGGCAGGCAAGGGAGTGTGTGCAGGGGAACTGCCCTTTACAAAACCATCGGATATTGTGAGACTTATTCACTACCGCATGAGAAAGACCGACCCAATGATTCAATTGCCTCCTATAGGGACTCTCCCATCCCATGCTATGTGGGAATTATGGGAGCTACAATTGAAGATGCAACTCGAGTGAAGACACAGCCAAACCATGTCAGACATAGGTCTTCCATTTTGTTATTCATTTTCCATATGTCTGTTTTGTTTTTGTTCTCCTATTTCTCTGCTAATGCCTTATTTGTGTGAAATATATTTTCTAGTAGGCTATTCTAATTCCTTTTTTTTAATAATAATTTTTGAGTTATTTTCTTAGTGGGTGTCCTGAGCATTATAATTAACATCTTAACTGAAAACAGTCTATTTCTGATTAATCCAAACTGGTTTGCAATAATATACAAAATTTCTGCCCTACTACAGCTCAGATCGCTCCCCTTTCCTTAGTGCCAAAATTGCCATGCAACTCACATCTTTATATTTTATAGGCCCATCAATACAGTTTAATAACTACTACCTTATTGGAGTATTTTTTAAATTAGATAGAAAAAAAGTTACAAATTTAGAATAAGTTTTATACTACCTTTTACATTTACCTGTATAGTTAAATTTACCAATACTCTTTGTGTGGGATCAAGTTACCTTCAGATGTCTTATTTTTTGGTTGAATGAATCCTTTATGAATTTTTGTAGGAAAAAAAACCCTACTTTTTTCCTTTAACTCTTCAGATGTGTTATCTCACTATCTTCTGGCTTCCATAGTTACTGATAAAAATCAACTGTTAGTGTTAATGAGGACTCTGAGCACATGATGAGTTTCTCTTCTCTTGCTGCTTTGAAGCTTTGTTTTTGGTTTCCAAAAGTTTGACTATGATTTGTGTAGGTTTGAATTTCTGAGTTTTTCCTACCTGATGCTTATTAAGCCTCTAAGATGTTGAGATTAATGTATTTCATCAAGTTGGAGAAGTTTTCATCATTATTGCCTTAAATATTCTTTTTGCCAATGTTATTTTCTTTTACCTATAGTGAGAATCCCATTATGCATATATTTATATTCATAGTGTTTTTTCACAGATCTCTGAGGTTTTGTCTATTTTTCTTCTCTTTCTTTCTTTCTTTCTTTTCTTTTCTTTCTTTCTCTCTTCTTTCTTTCTTTTTCTTTGAATAATCTCACTTGATCTATCTCTAAGTTTGCTGACTCTTTCTACTGCTACTCTGAATGTGTTTTTAAACACATTCAGTTTTTATTTTCAGTTTTTTTATTTGTGCTTTTGTACATTTGAGCCCCATAATATTTCTTTTTAAAAATACTTTCTATTTGTTGATGTTTTATATTTGATGAGACATTATTTTTATACTTTTCTTCAGTTCTTCAGTCATGATATCATTTAGTTCTTTGAACATATTTGCAATAACTCATTTAAACTCCTTGGCTAGTAAGTCTAACATCTATATTTCTCATGGATAGTTTCCATTGACTTTTTCTGCTGTATATGGGCCATATATATCTGTTTCTTTAAGTGTCATGATTTTTTATTTTGAACTGGATATTTTACATAATATAATATGTCAATTCTGGAAATAAGATGTCTTTCTCACCAGAGCTTACTTTTGTTGCTTGTTTAGTAACTTTCTAGAACAAATACTATAAATTCTATATTCTGTGTTATGTGCAGCTCCTGAATTTTATGCTTGGTTACTTAAGCTTATAGAAATTTTCTTACATCCTTTGAACAACGTGTCTTCCATTCTATTCTGAAGTCTTTTGTTTGTGTGATGTGGAATGTTTTGAAAACTCCATTAGAACAGTTTATATCTCTACGGTACCTTTTGCTTTTTGCTCACACAGCACATCAAGGTTATTCAAAGGTAAAACATTTTGGCTTTCTCAGATCTTTCTTGGCTATGGCAGAAGATTGCACATGTATGTGGCATTCTAGATTCCAAGGCTTATATTAGTGGCATCAAAGTCTGCTGTAGACAGCTTATTTATGTTTTTACTTATTTTAAGTTTTTTGATAAGCCTCTTGTCAGCAACATTTGGTATTGGCACCTCAGGCAACTGCTGTGTTAAATAATGGTTGCTGATTGGTTTCAGCAAACAGCATATACCACATAGCTCCAGAAAGGGGAATCAGACTAGGGTGGGTCAAATGCTACAAAGTTAACTGTTCTTATTAAGATGTAGGTGGTTTTCTTTTGTTTGTTTTTAATAAGTGCTCCTTCTAAATATCATGCCCACTCCCTAGGTGAGAGGATCTGTATACCAAACCTCAGCATCACTGACAGGGTTTGGCTTTGTGTTGTCACCCAAATCTCATCTTAAATTGTAGTCCCATAATCCCTCCATGTTGTGGGAGGGACCTGGGCAGAGGTAATTGAATCATGGGGGCAGTTTTCTCCCATTCTCTTCTCACCATAGTGAGTGAGTTCTCATGAGATCCGATGGTTTTATAAGAGGCTTCCCCCTTTGCTGAGCACTAATTCCCTCTCCTGCAACTCTGTGAAGAAGTACATCCTGCCATGATTGTAATTTTCTTGATACCTCCCCAGCCATGCTGAACTGTGAGTCAACAAACTTCTTTCCTTTATAAATTACTCAGTCTTTCATGTGTCTTTATTAGTAGCATGAGAATGTACTAATACAATAATGCAATATACACATGTAACAGACCTACACATCTACCCTCATATCTAAAATAAAAATTGGGATGAGGAGGAGCAAGATGGCTGAACAGAAGCCTCTACTGATTATTAATCCTGAAGAAAGACCAAATTGAGCACTCATCAATTCAAAAAGCACCTTCATAAAAACCAAAAGTCAGCTTGGATACCGGCTTGGTCACAGTGGTGTAGAGCACCAAGGAGGCTCTTAGGGTCCCCAATTCAAGGCCTTTGCTCTTAGATGACATTTCTGTCCTGACCGGGGACATATGGGAGACTAATTCTCTGAAAGGAGACTCTCAGGCCTCCTGACATTTACTACAAACTCACTGAAGAGCTTTTGGTCCTTCAGTGAACACTGGCAGTAGTCAAGCAGTAATTGCTGTGAACCTGGGTGGTGGTAGCCATGAGGAGAGACTCCTCTGATTGTGGAAAGGGGAAGAAAACGTGGGAAGGACTTTGTCTATGTCGTGGGTGCCGGCTCAGCCACAGTAGAACAGAGCACCACGTAGATTCCTGTTTTCTGACTCTAGGCCCTGGCTCGCATATGGCATCCCTGGACCTCTCTGGGGACAGAGGTAACTTGCAACCCAGGAGGGAAAGACACAAGCCTGGCTGGTTTTGCCATCTGCTAATTGTAGAGCACAAGCACTCTGAGCAAACATAGGCAATTGCCAGGCAGTGCCCAATGCAGGCCTTGCATGAGAACCAATGCTATGCTTGCTTCAGGTCTGACCCAACAGTGTCATAATGATGGTGGTCACAGGGGTGCTTGTGTTGCCACTCCCCCAACTCCAGGAAGCTTAGCACAGAGAGCAAGACTTTGTTTGCTCAGGAGAAACTAAAAGAAGAGAACAAGAGCCTTTGCTTGGTAATCTAGAGAATTCTCCCAGATCTTATTCAATACCACCAAAATGGTAACTCTCTGAGTCTAAAAGAGACACAGCATTATTGGGCTCAGGGTTCCCCTAATGCAGCTATGTCTGCAGTGACCAAAACTTAGATCATAACACCTAAGTTGCTTCAACGACTTGGAAAGTCTTCCCAAAAAGGATGTGTACAAATAAGCCTAGACTGTAAAGACAATAAATGCCTGACTCTTCAATGCCCAGGTACCAAGAAACATCCACAAGCATTAAGACCATCCAGGAAAATTTGACCTCACCAAACAAACTAAATAAGGAACCAGTGAATAATGCTGGAGCCATTAAAATGGCTGTTTTGAGGAAACTCAATGAAATTCAAGATAACACAGAGAAGGAAGCATATCAGATAAATTTAATAAAAATTGAAATAATTAAAAAGAATCAAGCAGAAATTCTGGAATTGAAAAATGCAACTGACACACTAAGGAAGGCAGTTCTTACCAACGGAATTGACTGAACAGAAAAAAATTATTAGTGACCTTGAAGACAGGCTATTTGAAAATATACAGTCAGAGGAGACAAGAAAAAAGAAAAACAAAGAACAAAACATGCCTATAATATCTATAACATACCCTAAAAAGGGAAAATCTGAGTTACTGGCCTTAAAGAAGAAGTAGAGAGAGAGAGAGGAGGTAGAAAGTTTACTCAAAACAATACTAACAAAGGACTCCCTAAACCCACAGAAAGACATCACTATCGAAGTGCAAGACTATTAGAGAATAGCAGGCAGGTTTAACTGAAATAAAACTACCTGAAGATGTATAATAATCAATCTCCCAAAGGTCAAGAATAAAGAAATGATCCTAACACCTACAAGAGAAAAGAAACAAATAACATACAATGGAGCTCTTACACATCTGGCAGTAGACTTTTCAGTAGAAAGTGTACAGGCTAGGGAATAGTGGCATGACACATATAAAGTGCTGAAGGGAAAAAGAGGATTTTATCCTAGAGTAACATGCCCAGTGAAAATACTCTTCAAACATGAAGAAATAAAGAGTTTACCCAACAAAAAAAGCTGAGGGATGTCATCAACACCAGATCTGTCTTACAGGAAATGCTAAAGGGAGTTCTTTAATTTAAAAAAGACATTAATGAGCAATAAAAGATCATCAGAAGATATTAATACAAAACTCACAGGTAATAGTACAGAGAAAAACACGGAATATTACAACACAACACTGTAATTATGATATGTAAGCTATACATATCTTAAGTAAAAAACTAAAAGTTGAAACAACCAAAAATAATAACTACAACCACTTTTCAAGACATAGACAGTATGCTAAAATATAAATAGAAACAACAAAATGTTAAAAGGTGGGGTTAAATTAAAGTGTACAGTTTTTATTAGTTTTTCTCTTCACTTATTAGTTTGTTTATGCAAACAGTGTTAAGTTGTCATCAATTTAAAATCATGGATTATAACATGATTTGTAAGCCCATAGTAACCTCAAATCAAAAAACATACAACAGATACAACAAAACAAAGCAAGAAATTAAAATATATCAGCAGAGAAAATTATTTTTACTGAAAGGAAGATAGGAAAGGAGGGAAGGAGAGAAAAGGGAAGGGAAGGGAAGGGAGGGGAGGGGAGAGGAGGGGAAGGGAGGGAGGAGGGAGGGAGGAAGGGAAGGGAAGGGAACCATAAAACAACCAGAAAACAAATAACAAAATACAAGAGTAGGTCCTTACTTATCAATAATAACATTGAATATAAATGGACTGAACTCTCCAATTAAAAGACATAGAGTGGCCAATGATCTGTTACCTAAAAAACATACTTTACCTGTAGAGGCACATGTAGACTGTGTATTAGTCAGAGTTCTTCAGAAAGACAGAAGCAATAGGACATATGTATATATATAAAAGGGAGTTCATCAGGGAGAATTGACTCACATGATTACAAGGTGAAGTCCCGCAATATGTCATCTGCAATCTGGGGAAAAAGAGAAGCCAACAGTGACTCAGTCCAAGTCCAAAAGTCTCAAAACCTGGGAAGCAGACAGTGTGGCCTTCAGTCTACAGCCCTCCGGTCTGCAGACTGAAGGCCAGGCATCCTTGGGAAGCCAGGGATAAAAGTGAGTCCAACGACTGAAGAACCTGGAGTTTTATATCCAAGGGCAGGAGTAGAAACAAGCATCTGACTTGGGAAGAACAAAGAGAGCCAGAAGACACAGCAAGGAAACATACTGCACCTTCTTCCATCAACTTTGTTCTAGCGATGCTTGCAGGTGATTGGATAATGCCTATCCACTTTGGAGGCTGGTATTCCTTTCTCCCAGTCCACTGACTCAAATGTTAGTATTCTTTGGCAACACTCTCACAAACACACCCGGAAGCAATACTTTGCCAACCATCTAGGCTTTCCTCAATCCAATCAAGCTGACAATACTAACAATTACAGACTGAAAATAAAGGGACAGAGGAGGATATTCCATAAAAATTGAAAACAAAACAAAGCAGGAATAACTATACTTATATCAGACAAAATAGACTTTAAGATAAAAACTGTAAAAGAAGACAAAGAAGATCACTGTATAGTGAAAAAAGTGTTCAATTCAGCAAGAGGGTGTAACAATTGTAAATCTATATACCCTAGAGCACCAAGATATATGATATCATATTTAGAGCTGAATAGAAAGATAGGCCCATTTACAAAAATAGCTGGAGACTTCAACACACCACTTACAGCATAGGTCAAAATTATCCAGGCAGAAAATAAACAAAGACTTAGTCTGCACTATAGACCAAATGGACCTACTAGATATTGCAGAATATTTCATACAATGGCTGCAGAATATATATTCTTTTCCTCAGCACATGAATTATTCTCAAGAATATACCATATTGTAGGCCACAAAACAAGTCTTAAAATTTTTTTGAAGTTAAAATAGTGTTAAAGATCTTCTCTGACCACCAATGGAATAAAACTAGAAATCAAAAACAAGAGAAATTTTGGAATTAAATAAATACCCGTAAATTAAACAAGTTGCTCCTCAATGACCAGTAGTACAATGCAGAAATTAAGAGGGAAATTTAAAAATCTTAAAACAAGTAATAATAAAATCACAGCCTACCAAAAAACTATGGAATATAGCAAAAGCAGTACTAAGAGGAAAGTTCATAGTTATAAGCACCTACATCAAAAAAGGTAGAAAAACTTCAGAACAAAACTAAATAATGCACCTTAAGGAACCAGAAAAGCAAGAGCAACCCACATCCAAAATTAGTAGAGGAAAAAAAAATAAAGATCAGAGTGGATATAAATAAAATTGAAACATGGAAAAATACAATATATCAAAAAAAAACAAAAAAACGGTATCTTGAAAAGATAAATAAAATTGACAGAACCTTAGCTCAACTAATTAAAAAGGAGGCCAATATCTCTGGGTGGACATTGATAGAAAAATCCTCAACTAAATACTAGCAAACCAAATGCAACACCATAATAAAATGATTATTTATCATGACCAAATGGAATTTATCACAAGGATGCCACAATCAATGACATGAAGAGACAACCCACAAAATGAAACAATATTTGCAAACTACCCATCTGACAAGAGATTAGTGACAAGAATGTGTAAGGAACTCAAATAATTCAATAAGAAAACAATTTAATAATTCAATTAAAAATGGGCAAAAGATATGAACAGACATTTCTCAAAAAAGACATACAAATGGCAAACAGATATATAAAAAGGTGCTTAAAATTGTTCATCAGATAAATGCAAATCAAAACTACAATGAGATATTATCTCACCTAGTTAAATGGCTTTTATCCAAAACAGACAATAACAAAGGCTGATGAGGATAGGGGGTAAAGGGAAGCCTCATGCATTGTTTGTTGGAATGTAAATTTTTACATCCCTTGAAGAGAACAGTTTAGAGGTTCCTCAAAAAACTAAAAATAGAGCTACGAGGTGAGCTATCAACCCCACGCCTAGGCATATACCCAAAAGAAAGGAAATCATATGTTGAAGAGACGTTTGCACTTCCATGTTTATTGCAGTACTGTGCACCATAGCCAACATTTGGAAGTAACCTAAGTGTTCATCAATAGACAAATGGATAAAGAGACTCCTTAAAAAAGGATGCGATCATGTCATTGGCAAAAACATGAATGGAACTGGAGGTCTTTAAGTGACATAAGCCAGGGGCAGAAAGACAAACATCGCATGTTCTCACTTATTTGTGGGAACTAAAAATTAAAGCAATTGAACTCATGGAGAGAGGAAGTAGAAGGATAGTTACCAAAGGCTGGGTAGAGTAGTGGTAGTGAGGGTGTGAGGAATAGGGATGGTTAATAAGTACGAAAATATAGTTAGATAGAATACGTAAGATTTAGTATTTGATAGCATAACAGGATGACTATAATGAACAGTTACGTACTGTACATTTTAAAATAACTATGAGTATAATTGGATTTTTTATAACACAAAGAATGGATGAATGTTTGAGGTGATGGATAGCCCACTTACCTTGATGTGATTATTACATCTTGTATTCCTAAATCAAAATATTTCATGTCCCCTATAAATATAAACACATACTATATACCCACAAAGTTTTTTTTTTGATTATTTAGTTTGTGGATCTCATAGTTAAGTGGAGAATATAGCTATTACAGGCAAATTTAAAAATTCGTTAGAAACTCTCTCTGACCTATGTTCTCCAGAGATGTAAATGGTATATTTAAATTTTAAAACTTGTATTCATTTGTATATAATCTTCAAAATCTTTTAAATATGGAACTATAATTATCAAGATCATGTAGGTAACTGCCAATATTCTGTATTCAGTTGACATTTTGTATATAAAATGTGTATTATACAAGTAAGAAATATCTACTGAACTAAATGTAGCATTAAGACCCCTATAGTTCCCTCTGCGATCTTTTACAGCCCTATTCTCAGGTTCTGGGGAGGCATATAGATAAGATTCCCAATTATCTAGTTTGAAGGTTCATCCTCTCACTAGTGTTTCATAGGAATGAATAGCATTGGAAGACCTATCATGCACAAGAAGTTTTAAACGTTGAGAAAGCATAGCCTGGAGTGAAAGAGTCATGTTACATTCATGGCCAGGATAAGCAGAAATGAGAAACTCAGTGGACTGAGGATTGTTAATAAGTTTTGTTATACTCAGCAGAAAATAATGTACAAGTTTTATTTTTTTCCCCTCCAAAAATAGTGGATTAGAGGCTTTGAATTGCCTCAGCCACTTGGAAATAGCAAGATAGTACATAAAGATTAACTCTATGAGCTTTAATTCAAGAAGGAAAATGGGAATCCACAGGAATCATGACAAATGCCCAAATTTTAGAGAGGAGAGAAGGATGCCAGCAAACAGCCTCTGCTGTGGCATCTAGCTGACAAAATTGAATGAAGTCCAGTATGTGAGAGAGGCAAAGTGCCTTCCTCTGTGACTCACCTTTCCACTGGGGATCTAAGTAACCCAGATCAAGGAAGAGCACTTTGATTCTTCTGAGTGCTGGAGCTAACGTGGGGAGAGACTTGAAGACATTCTGAGGGAAAGACACCAGGAAAAGCTGCAGGCATCTTCCCAAACCTGGAACTGAAACCGGGACACCATTTTTAATCTGGACACATACGAAGTCAGCCATTCTTTCGTGACCTGGCAGTGTAGCTGACTAGGCATTTTAATCTCAGGCCAGAGATTGGAGCATTTGCTGTTGAACTGAGTAAGGGCCTCCACAACCAGAATCGTGGAAAGTGCCTCAGCAGTAGGCACTAGAATTATGCTCTTTCCTATTGTGATTCTGGGGCTGGAAGTAGCTGCTACAGTAGCAGTTTCTCATGGATGGCAAGACTTATAGCCAGGGTTAGCTTAGTGACCTGTAACTGATCTGTGTGTGCCACTGATTGGCATCGCATCCTGCTCTCCTGAGATCATGGAGCAGTGGGGCCATCTCTGCTCCACCTCCAAGCAAAAATCTAGGCATTTGGAATTCCCACTTCCCTGAATGGTTAAGCCATCTGAGCCACTCCAACCTTCATGGACATAGATCACGGTGCAGTGGGGTCTCTTCTTTCTATTCTCAAGCAGATCTCCTAGTCTCCAGGTATTCAGAGGACCTGCTCACCTGGTTCAGCAGCCTGAGGCATCCCACCCTTCCTGACATAGATTGTGGTTCAACTGGGCCCTCTCCTCTCCATATCCAGGCAGATCTCCAGACATTCAAAGTACCCACTCACCCTGGATCAGCAGCCTGAGCTGCCCACCCTTCCTGTGCAGAGATCCAGGTACAAGGAGGCCCTCTCTGCTATATGCCTTGGAAGATCCCCAGCCAGTCAGAGCACCTGTTTGCCTGGTCCAGCAGCGTGAATCATTCCATTCGTCTTGTGCCTAGATCTTGGTGAAGGAGGGCCCTCTCTGCTCCATGCCCAGGCATTTCTCCAGCCATTCAGAGAACTCAGTCACCTGGATTAGCAGCCTGAGCCACCCCACCCTTCCTGTTCAGAGACTGTTGCACAGGGGCCTTCTACACTACACTCCTAGGCTGATCTCCAAGCATCTGGAGAACCCAGTCTCCTGGATTAAAAGTTTAGGGCCCACCCTCTCCCTGTGGAGAACTTGGGGCTAAAGAGGTTTCTAAGCTTCATGCCTACACATAACTCTAGACACGGAGTGGCCACCCACTGAATTCCCTATCAGTGCTGGTGCTTGTGCGTGCCATCAGGGGGCCTGTAGGTGGATCTGCTCACTCAAGACCCACCCATTTCCCCCCACTCCTCCACGGATGAGCAGGGAGTTCAAACCACTATGCCCACCATGAATTAGTCCATCGCCTGAGACAAGGGAGAGAGTGTCAATCAATAAACAAGAATCAGGTATATACGCTTAATGACTCACAATGGCCACAGCCAGCTTTTACCCATAACCACCATCTACTGGCTTGTAGGTTGAATTGCACAGCCCAATATAAAACGTGTTATCAGAATTGCATAGAGCTGTAGAGGCAAAACCAAAAGACACAATCACACTTCCTAGAGAGTAAGGGCAAGAAAAAGGGAAATTTAAATAAAAACAATAATATTATAGGGAAAAAAAGAAAGAGAAATATATTCTACCCACATGAAGATAATTATGAATATTAAAAGTGCCAGTGTCTCCAGTTAAGATGAAACAAGTGCAAAAATTCTGGCAACATGAAAAATCTGAATGTAGTGACACTAGTCAGGATCACAACAGCTCTCCATCAAAAGTCGCCTAACCAAAATGGAAACTCAGAAATGGCAGATAAAAAAGTCAAAGCATGTATTGCAAGGAAGATCAACAAGGCCCAAAACAAGCTTAGAAATCAACACCAAGAAACCTCTAAAACAATCCAGAAAATTAATAAAGAAATAAGCATCTTAAGAAATCAATCAGAGCTTCTGGAATTGAAAAACTCACTTAAGAAATTTCAAAATACAATTGAAAGCTTTATCAAGAGACGAGGACAAGCAGAAAACTAGTCTTGCAAACTAACCTAGTCAAAAAAAAATTTCAAAGAAGAATTTAAAAATTGAAAAAGTCTGAGAAATATGGGATTATTTAATTTAAACTCATGAATTATTGGGATTCCTGAGAGAGAAGGAGAAAAATAACCACAATCATAAACACTAGTTTGGACATAGACCCTGGCAAAGAACTTATTACTAAGTCAAGTGCAATTTCAAGATAAACAAAAATTAACAATTGAAACCTAATTAAACTGAAGTGCTTCTGTGTACAAAACAAACAAAAACCTATCAAGAGAGTAAGCAAAAATCCTACAGAATGGAAGAAAATATTCACAAACTATGCATCTGGCAAAGGTCTAATATATAGACTCTATGAGGAAGTTAATCATTCAGAAAGCAAATAACCCCATATAAAAGTGGGAAAAGATATGAACAGACACTTATCAAAAGAAGACATATAAGCAGTCAACAAACATAAAAAATGCTCCACATAACTTATCATAAAAGAATACATCAAAACCACAATGAGATACCATCTCACACCAGTCAAAACGGCTACAATTAAAAAAAATCAAAGAACAACAGATGTTGGTAAGGCTATAGAGAAAAGGGAATGCTTATACATGATTGGTGGGAATGTAAATTAGTTCATAGATTGTGGAAAGCAGTTTGGAGGTTTATCAAAGAACTTAGAACTACCATTTAACCCAACAATCCTATTATTGGGTACCTATCAAAAGAAAACAAATTGTTCCACCAAAAAGACATATGAACTCATATGTTCATTGTAGCACTATTCATAATAGCAAAGAAATGGAATCTGTTTAGGTGCCCATCAGTGGCGGATTGGATAAAGAAAATGTGGCACGCAGACACCATGGAATACTACACAGCCACAAAGGAGAATGAAATCATGTCCTTTGCAGCAACATGGGTGCAGCTGAAGGTCATTACTCCAAGTAATTAATGCAGAAATGTAAACACTGAATACATCATGTTCTTACTTATAAGTGAGAGCTGTATCTTGAGAACTCATGGACATAAACATGTAAACAATAGACCCTGGGGACTACTAGAGGGGAAGGAAGAGAGAGGGGCAAGGGCTAAAAATATAAATAGACCCCCGGGACCATCATAGGGGGAAGGTAGGGAGGTGGATAAGGGCTAAAAATCTAAATAGGCCCTGGAGACTACTAGAGGAGGAAGGGAGAGAGGGGGTCAAGGGTTAAAAATCTAAATGTTGGGTACTGCACTCAGTACCTGAGTGATGGAATTATTTGTATCCCAAACTTTAGCATTACTTAATATACCCAGGTAACAAATCTTCACATGTAGTTCCAGAATCTAAGACAAAAGTTGAGAGAAAAAAAAAGAGTTTCTGTAACTCATTGACAAGTTGGGTCTTCATTCTCAAGAGTCCTTTGTATACATGTTAAATAAATATGTATGTCTTTTTTCCAAAAAAAGAGAAAATAACTTCAAAAATAGGGTAATGCTGGTACATTTCTGCATTATAGCCTCTATAATTCATTGTTAACATAAATTGTATACATGTGTATTGATATAAAATATTTAAACCATAAGAGTGTTTTCAGAATATACTAAACACTTGCAAATATTTTTCCATAGGTTATTGGGGTAGAGGTAGTGTTTGGTTATATGAGTAAGATCTTTAGTGGTGATTTGTGAGATTTTGGTGCACTCATCATCAGAGCAGTATATGCTGTACCCTATTTGTAGTCTTTTATCCCTCACCCCCTTCCCATCCTTCCCACCATGTCCCCAAAGTCCATCATAACATTTTTACACCTTTGTGTCCTCATAGATTAGCGCGCACATATCAGTGAGAAAAAACAATGTTTGGTTTTCATTTCTGAGTTACTTCACTTAAAATAGTGGTCTGTAATCTCATCCAGGTGACTGTGAATGCCATTAATTCCCTTTTTTATGGCTGAGTAGTATTCCATCATATATCTACATACCACAGTTTCTTTATCCAGTCATTGATTGATGGGCATTTGGGTTGATTCCATGATTTTCTACTTGCAAATATTTGAGTGTCTTTTCCTCCCCCAAATGCGTCTTCGGTATAAAAACTATTTCCCTCCCTTAGGTGTGAATCAAAATTTATTTTCTCTCTCTATATTTATTTAGTTGTGCAAATTATCTGAGTTTACATTATACAATTGATGATAAAATTAATTTGCATGACGATAAAAGGTTATTAAGATGAAAACAAAGAGAAATGATATTTGTAATTATTATTGCATGAAGCTCAAGTGTCCGAAATTTCCATGGACTTAAATAAGTTTTATCTTTCATTGCTGTAGATACAACTGACGTCCATAACATATAAATGGCAAGGCTACCATGTTACAAAACTCGATGGTGGTGGGAGATACCATTTAAATTATAGTAAATGTGAATGCCATCATAGAACTGTGCAGTGAACAACCTATGTAATGATATGTTACGGTATGATATGATACAATTCCAACTTATCACATTTGTATCCATGAAGTCCTGAAGTTGCTTCACATTTTCCTTTTTAGTTGCCCTGGGTTATGAATTGAATACAAATTGTGGAATAATTTCCACTCCGATTTCTGGCTGTAGTTGAGAGTGTCGTATTTTTTACTATGAAAAAGACTTTGAGCTTGTTGTAATTTATGTGCCTTCTACTTCTTTTAAAAAGTGTTGGTAAGAATTTTAAACATGACTAAGAAGAAAATTAGAATACCTTGGTTGTAATTAATAAAACTGCATAGCTTAAATGTTTTATTATTAGCTTCTTATCTGCTAGGACTCAAAATTGAAAGTAAATAAATGAAAAGTGAGTTCAGAGGGGAAAATAAAAAGTTAAAACAATTATATATGTGTGTGAATGTTGTTTTAAAGGAAAATGTAATAGTATATATTACGTCGAAATTAAATTGGTCCTTAGATAGCAACACATGGCAAAATTTATTGTACTCTCATATAGACAGTATTTAAAATAATAATTTGTGTTTAAGAGAATGAAATGGTTTTATGCCATTCTCCACCCCCTCCCACATATAACATCCATTTGTGCATTTCTGCAAAAGACATGTGACAGATGGGGAAGTAAAAATTGATTAATAGTGGTAATAAAATAAATGGAAGGCAATACTCCCTTGGGTTACCCTGTCATTCTTTATGACCTCAGGATGTGAAAGTCATACTCACTGTGTCTGTTTGCATTCATAATCTCCTAGACATAATAATGTAAGTCTCCCTTACTATGATGTAAAGTTGTGTATGTAATAAATGTGTGTGTGTTTGTGGAAGAGACAGAAGTAGACAGATAAACTGAGAGACAGAAATAGGATAATATTCTATTATTTATACATAAGTAACATTCTATTACAGATAATATATTTACAATTCTTTTCCTTGCGAGAAAAGTCTTTTACCTAAATCTTTTAGTTTGCCTTGAGATTCACTCATAAAATCTAATTATTGCTTTCTGAATAATTCTTTCCAAGTATATAAAGCACATTTGACCATACCATTATGTTTATATAGCCAGATGGCTCATAAATAAATCATTATAGGATTCTAGATTCTGGGTTCTTAAGTATTAGGTTATTTCATTCACCCTGCATTTTAAGTGCTTTGATTAGAATAAGATAATGGGCTATATTATTAATGAACTATGATAAGATAAACCCATGTAATATTAATGAACATTTAAATTAAAAATATTCTTTAAAAGTAATGCAATTTACTGGATACATTATTATGAACATTACTCTTTAAAAGATTTTATGCATTACATAAAAGCAAAGAAATTAAAATAATTTCAATATATTTTGGAAAATATGTGGATAATTTTCTTATATGAATCTATTTATAATCTTTCTTTCCATTTTGTTTTTATTACTTCCTATCTCCTATCTCTATGTCCTTCATAATTGAAGACTCATACAAAGTTTAATGTAGAAATATTATTTAAATAATCTTTTTTATCATTTTCCCATGATAGTGCATATTCTTCCAAGCAATACAATATAGTCAATTTCTATGGATCCCTTTAGAAAATGATTTGTTTACACAAAGTCTTGTATACAGCAGGTAGAATAATGTATGTTCAATGAAAATTGTATGTTCTGCCAAGTTTGTTTATAAATGCTGAAATTCACATGGTGATTTTTTTCTGGACTTAGAGGGACTTTTCCCACATTAGTGGAGCAAAAATAAACTTTAGGAATAAGCAGGTTTGGGTTCAAATTCTGTCTCTACTATTATTACTGGTCTGTGACTTTCAGCAAATTAATATTCTTTTTAGCTTTTGCTTTTTCATATGTAAAATGGCATAATATAATCTACATTCTTGCATTGAGTATTAAGAACATATATAAAGCTGACATTGTACCTGTTGCATAATGATAAATATTAAAATACACCCTACTTTATAAAGTAGGAGTTTAGAACTTCACGTACAGACTTGTGTCTAATAGATATGATTATGTATTTAAAGCAATTAAAACTCTGGGCTAAATAAATGAAACCTTATTCTGCTCGTCCCTTTACATTTTCGAGGTAAAACCCCTGTCATCCTTAAAAACTCAGTTGCTTCCTTTTCAAAACTCTTCCTGGGACAACACCCAGGGCTAAAGTAGAGTTACATACTTCTTTATGCACTCTTATGGACATTTATATCATTTTCCACTATAATATTAAGTATATTATATTCCATTTATCCATTCAGATATATATTTGGATTTCCATTATAAGATTTTATATAATATTTAATTTTATCTTTATTAAATTTTTTCAAGGATTGTATTAGTTCTTGAATAGTTTAAAGCCCACTTTTCTTTTCCCTTTCAAAGATTGATATTATAACAGATTTTTTTCTCCTAAGAAAGTACTATGACCTGGGCATGGTGGTTCATACCTGTAATCCCCGCACTTCAAGAAGCCAAGGCGGAAGAATCTCCTGAGGTCAGGAATTTGAGACTAGCCTGTCCAACATGGTGAAACGCTGTGTCTACTAAAAACACAAAAATTAGCCAGCTGTGGTGGTGGGCACCTGTAATCCCAGCTACTCAGGAGGCTGAGGCAGGAGAACCTCTTGAACCCAGGAGGTGGAGGCTGCAGTGAGCTGAGATCATGCTACACTCCAACCTGAGTGACAAGAGAGAAGTTCTGCCTCAAAAAAAGAAAAAAGTACTGTGAAATCTACAAGGTTTTGGTGTACAATAGCATCTTTTTTCATAAAATATGTCATTTAATACAATGACATAAATTCTCTTAATTAGAATTATAGGGAGACTTCCAGATTCTGAAATATGGAGACGGTGAAACTTTATTCTAGTATATAAGAATGTATGTTAATCAAACAAACACGTGTGAAAGGTAAGTACCACAGATTAAATATATATATTATGATAGATTTATAAGTGGGTCTTGATCTAGTTACAGAAGTATTTCACAGCTTTTGGAAGAAGTGAAGAATGAACAAGTTTAAAACATTAGTAGCACTTTATAAGGAGAAATAGAAGAAATGTGATTTTCCAGGAAGGTATCATGGTACAAAAGTCTGCAGTGGGGAAATAGATAACTAATACAGGTTGTTACTAATATCTACTCCAATGAATGGGATGTGTTATTGACTTTATTTACTCTCTTTCTCAGAATGTGGGGCTTTAATTTAGCTCTTTTCTAATAAGAAACTCTTACCTTACTGGCCATGAACCAATATGGGATTTTGCCAACTCCCCAGTAAACCCACTCCAGCAATCCATTGGCAGTGAGAGAAGTGACCTCTGACCTTACCCATTGGCGCAGTAGACCACACTGCGCTGGATTTGGATTAAGACTTTATTAATTGCTTGTTCATTCTAACAGGGAATTCATGGTGACTTTAGATCCAAGTAGAATCTATAGCAACTCAAGACCATATCCAATTGTCCTTAAAATAACTGAATATTTTCTTTCTCTTTCCGTACTGTTATCCAAGTACGTGAACATAGGTACCTTTGGGAAAAGGCTGGGACATTATCAGCATATGTACTTCTTCTGGTGTTTCAGGTTCCTTCTGCCTGGGTACATACGTCTCCCTCACATAATGGATTTTAGGTCTAAAAATTGCTGCAGATCCAGAAACTAGGCAAGTGTTTGTAACTATTTTTTTTTTAAAGAAGCCACTGACATTAGCCTCCTAGTTGTCTTTTATCTTCCTGGTTGCTATGTGCTCACCTATCTACATTGTCTTCCCTGGCCACACCTGTCCTATAGACATCTATCACTAAGTTTCCCAGTGGTACTGGTGCCAACTCACTAGTGAATTCCTTATTGCTTTGGTAATAAAAATAACCTATGGCCCATCCCAGGGACTATAGTAGATTTCCTGGCCTTGTATAGAATAAAATCTGTATAATTTCACTTCTCTAGATCTTTTGACCCCCATCTTCTACTGTTTACCACGACACTTATTCTTCACTTGTGTATGTCATCATTTTATCCAAGCTTCTTTGATCTGTTCTAAGAGCCTATTTACTTTGTTTCTCAAAGTCCTCGCCAGGGTTTTAGATTTTATATTACTGGATAAACTCTCCCTTGAACAATTTTCTGCACGTCCCTGATTTGGCAACCTCATGATCTAGCCCCTCGTACGTTGCCATTCTCCTGCTAGCACATATTGTTTTGACCCTATACCTCCTCCTGAGTTAAGTTGCTTTTCTCTGCAGGTAGGTCCTGTGCTTCCCTATCTTTGGTGTGTCATGACCACAGGGAGAAATGTGTGAACAGATACTCAGGAGACTCTTGTTTTATCACAACACAAAGTCCTCTGCCCATTGTCAGAGAACAGGACCACTCACTATCTTTCAACAGGATGCAATTATGGGATGAGAGATTTTCAAGTACATTAATCCATACATCATCGTCCCCTGTATCAAGACACAATCTTTTCTGTATCAGTGATAACCTCAGTGTGGTAGACTTGCCTAATTTGAGAATGTATTGTTATTAGAGCTCTTAGATTAAGTGCTGTATTTTATCTTTTGATTTTTTTTACCTTCCAACTTCAGAGGATGAAAGTCTCTTTACATGCTAAAAAGGAGGCCCTCTGCCTCGCACATATTTTTGTTAAGTCATAATGAACCACCCTAAATAAGAACGATCCAATTCCAGTGTCTTAATTGCTCTTACCATTGTACCCCTCATTACATTCACCAGTACCTTTCATCCCACAGGCACACTAGTACGATTCATTTATTAATCAAAGTTGAACAACTGCATTTCAATCTACCAGAGACTTCCATGCTTTGCATACCACTAGGGATGATGTCCTCATCACTATCTTAGAAGTAGGTAATCCAGGTCCAGTGTCTCGTTGTAACATTTGTTTTCTTGCACGCATCCTGATGTAAATCCTGGCAGCTCAGGTTTCCTTGTGATGTACCTTAGTGTGCAGAAAACTCACTTAGAAGTATTCTCAGTGTAACAGTCTGACGGAAGAGAAGAAAATAGGGTGTGGAAGAAAGGGAATTTGGACTTCGATGTCATTACAGAAAAGCTCTAGATTATCCATAGGGAGCTCTGCGACTTGAATCAATCTCTCTTCAGTGTTCTCTGGAGTTTGGGTGAGGCGAGCAGGGTTTTATACCCTCAAATTAGCTAGTCATTACATGTGGGTTGCCTCCTGGAGGGGCACATTAACTTGGACATGAAAGCCTTCTTCAATAGAGGACAAATCCTGGAGATGACCCGCTGAGGAAAATCTGCTGCCACATTCCCTGGATGTGGGGAATATGTCATTTAGTCCTGGTGTGGAGCTAGGGATCCGTGTGATGTAGCCAAGAGTATGTGACAATCAATCAGCTGAGGACACACTGTAAGAGAATAATGGAACCAAAAGATGAATTTAGCCTGTACCAATGCAGAATCAATTATATTAATTACATTCGGATCATTGTTTTCTAATAGGTAAAAAAGTAAAGAATAGCTGGATATACCCATTTCTCTCATATATAGATCTCGTAGTATCATTCCCAAAAAATCATTTTATTGATTTCACATTCAACCAAGTTATAATGTTCTCAAAGTAGTATATATGTAATATAGATGATATTTGTAATTTATTATATGATACAAAACATTACACAATACAAAACAGTGTGCGTGTGTGTGTGTGAAGTGATCATACCTAGTGCATTAAAGATTTTGCTGCTAAAATTAGACAGAATGGATAAGCAATAAATTGAAAATTTTATGTCTTATTGCTTGATAATACTCCATATTAAAGGAAAGACAAAATGAAATAATGACAGGAAAAGGGAAGCAAACTCTTTTAAAATATCTTACCAAAATAAAAGGGAAAATGAGCAACACTTTAAAAAATTTTTGCATTTCAGTAGGGGTAAACAAAGCCTTTTTGTACTCTATCAGATATTTTTTCTTATAATCTAATATAAAGTATTCTGGTACATAGAGACAAAATAATTTTAGTTAAGATGCTAAACTGAATTTATTGCTTTGGATTACAGAGGCTGGAAGAAGAATTTAAGCCTTAATAATCTATCATATTTTTCTTTGACCTTCACAAAGAAAATGAAGGTGAAATGCAGTTCATATTTTTTCATCAAAATTGAAAAGGAAGATATCCCTTTGCTCTCCAGGATAGCATGAAATTCTATAAAATAGATACAAGAAGTCAAGCAGAACTGGAACCTAGTATTTCATTACACTAACCAATGAGAAGTGAAATTTTACTTAAGAATCAAAGGTAGAAGAAGACACTCATGGCTGCTGTCTGTGGATGATTAGCTGCTGACGGCCTTGAAGGTCTATTCAAGTTTGCTATGTGCACATGGCCATGAGATGTTAGGAAAGTACATTTCTACCATGATAGGATATACTTTGGTTATTTTTTCCCAGAAATATGAAAAGCATTATTTGTATTTTTATCTTTACATAACACCACATATATACTATCAATTATATATATACACATATATACATAATATATACATATGTATATGACTATATACACACATATGTAATATCTATATAATTCATTATGTTTACAATACTGAAGGTTCAGGTTATTCTATGAAAGAAAATGTATTTCACTAAAATAGATTCTGGTAACTAAACTACCAAAATACATAGGCAGCCTTGGTAGAAACAAATGTGGCAAAGAGCTGGAGTGGGAGAATTGTGACCATTTGAAGCCTGAGTGTAGAAATAACCTCAAATGGAATTTCCTGTTGAATTTAGAAATGGTTCATTGCTTCTGCTTGTGTATTGTTTATGTGAAACTGGAGCTAAATAAACCAATCCATGACCTGCTTTATCTGCCAAACGGATTGAACATTTACTCTCTCTGCCTCAAAGGCTTGTCATTTCAGTTTAGCCTTGCAGATGGCACATCCATTTCCCTGAAACAGAGCCACGATGTAGTGGCTTGCCGACATTTCCTGCTAAAGTTCACCCTCAAAGTACACATAGCCATGTTTCACTTTCTCAGCCAGTATTCCACAGCATCAATTTGACATCTCTCTGTTTTTCTGGTCACTCTATAAAAATCTGTGTTACCAACCATTCTTTTAAGTGTACTACTGAGAAAATCATAGTGTCAAGAAACCTATCTCTATCTCTGAGAAACTGACTTTACCTAAAAACCTAGAGAATCATCGTGAATGTGTTTGACAGTAAGTCTGAGAGGAGAGCCTATTTTTCTGAAATAGTTCATGTGTTCAAATGCCACGTGAAAGAAGCAGCCTCTGCTCCATTTAAATGCTTTTAGTTGGAATACTTCTATTAGCCAAACTATATGACTTAATTTTTTTTTTTTTTTTTTTTGAGACAGAGTTTCGCTCTTGTTACCCAGGCTGGAGTGCAATGGCGCGATCCCGGCTCACCGCAGCCTCCGCCTCCTGGGTTCAGGCAATTCTCCTGCCTCAGCCTCCTGAGTAGCTGGGATTACAGGCACGCGCCACCATGCCCAGCTAATTTTTTGTATTTTTAGTAGAGAAGGGGTTTCACCATGTTGACCAGGATGTTCTCAATCTCTTGACCTCGTGATCCACCTGCCTCGGTCTCCCAAAGTGTTGGGATTACAGGCGTGAGCCACCGTGCCCGGCCACTATATGACTTAAGATAGGCATGTAAGCCATATTAACATTAATGTCTTGAAATGCTTGAAAGAACATTTGGATCTTAGTGATATTTTATTCTTTGTCAAATGAGAAGATGCTTTGTAAAAGAGAGAACAAGATTGCTTTTGTAAGTTGAGGAATAAATGTATGTGACATAAGGTAACAAATTCATTACATCTATATGACTCTTATTTTTGAAAATTCCAATTGCTGAAATTTCAAAAGTGAAATTTTTATTTGTATATTAAATTAGTATAGTACAATTTCATATTTACATCTTAATAATCAAATACTTATTACCATAATTAATAAATGGAGTATCTTTTTTCAACCTGTTTTATTGAGAGTCACTTGATCTTAATAAAGACTATGAAAAGTATTTAAATGTGAAATGGTTTAACATCAGGGTGCTAGATTGGGCCAGGGATGAGAGGTGACAGAGGGAAAGAAAACAAGTAGTAAAAGGAGAGTTTGAGGCAACACAATGAAACCTTATAATTCAGCCTAGATCATCTCTATTCAGAGGTAGAAGACATATAAGTTGACTATTTTCCCTACCTCACCACCTCTTTGTACTCTGACCAAGATTGCTTCTAAAGTCTATGAACTCAGATTTGTTTCAAATTTTGGTTATAATGATCACACAAGCAATGCCTGTGGATGTCATTTAAGAGAAAAACGAAAAAAAAGTTAAAATCAAAGAGGAAATGAGAAAAGACTTACAAAGAAACATATCTGATGAATGTAGTAGAGTCCCGCCTTCAAATTGCTCAGGTGTAAGGTGCAGTACCGTGTTTTGTATATCCCAATAAGCTCATTGACCCAGTATTCAAAGGCTTTATGTTTGCCCTAGGTTATATCTCAGATTTTGATGGTGCTTTGCTTATTTAACTTACATAACACGAGAGAAAATTTTAATATGCTCTGGTAATTTATTTTACCCCCAGTAATAAAAAATTAATTTTGCCTTTACATAACTTTTCCTGAAGTGAATTCTGTTTTTTAGAATATTTAAATGTTTTTAATAGTTAAAAAAAAAGTGTGCTTTCTGATGCTCCCAAGTGACTATTTAATATTCAAGTCCTCATTTTCATCAAAAATTTATTAAATTTGATTACCTTCTTTTGGAGGCAACCAGTACATATTAACTTCAAAAAGCTATTTTTACTTTTCCATTTCTCACTGTCTTAATCTAATTTTTAAGTTGATATTGGAAAACAGGAGATACACTAAAGCTTATTTTAAAACAAAATCAATGCACGTGCAGGCAGCCTGTGATACATCTGCTGGTTTTTTCTATAAAAGTATACCAGTATGGTGGCTCAAGCCTATAATCCCAGCACTTTGGGAGGCTGAGGCAGGTGGATCACGAAGTCAAGAGATCGAGACCAAACTCCGTCTCAAAAAAAAAAAAGAAAAAAAAAAAAAAAAAAAAAAAAAAAAAAAAAAAAAAAAAACCAAAAAAAAAAAAAAAAAAAAAAAAATGAAGTATACCAATATGGCCAAAGATGACATAGATATACAAATTACACTATTAGCCACAAGGTTAAGATGATTCTGAACAGTCAGGCAGAGAATCATAATCTATTTGTTACCTGCTACTTCGGCATTGTTCTTAACATCTCAAAATAATGGTAAAGGTATTTCTGTGAAATGTTTAATTATTTCACATCTTTTCTGTTTTTGTGAAGAGTTGAAATCCATTTTGAGTTTTTTACTGTAGGACTCATTGCCAGAGGCTCTTCTGCGAGTCCAGTGCTTTCATGTCACTAAAGACTATTGAAGTCAGGGCTATGTGGCTTCCGAGAGCTCAGCTTTCCAGCCTACACACCCTGGAGGCTGCTCACACAGCCCAGAGGTCACTTGGTTTTGTCAGTTACAGGAAAGGATGCAGGAATTAAATCTCAGAGGCAGAAATGTTACCTACTAGCTTATATTGTTTCATTTATTTCATATTTAGTTTTTATCTTTTATAATATATTTCAACTTAATAGAGGCAGATAATAAAAAGTAATAAATTCACTGTTTGCAGTACCTAAGTGAAGGATACTTCCATATTAAAGGCAGCCGCTTGCTCACAAACACCATTCAGAATTTCTTCTGAAAGCACACATTGTCAACTTTCTTTCCTCCCAAATTGAGTGTGCTTGGATTTACAGTGTAGAAAGCATAATAAAATATTCTAATAGTTTATTCATTTCCATTCAAGTCCACAATCTATCATGGCTATTCTCTTTGGCTAAAGAGTATTTTAGAAATTATTCATGGAGATATCATTAAAAGAGAAATTGCTCATAGGATGTATTGATATATGCATTGATACATGTATCGACAGAGGGAAAGAAAACAAGCATTAAAAGGAGAGTTTGAGACAACACAATGAAACCTTTTAATTCAGCCTCGATTGTCTCTAGTCATAGGTGTAAGACCTACAAGATTATTGATACATGTATTGATACATCCTATGAGTAATTTTTCTTTTAAATGAAGACCACTTTCATTCAAATGAAGAGAAAATTGCAGATAAACTGCTGAAGTCATAATTTGTCTTTGATCCATCAAAGAATTGATGTTAAATATCATCAAAGAATTGATGTTAAAAATCAACAAAGTAAACAGAATTTCAAATAGTGGCAAGCCCCTCTTAGGAGAGACAGGATATCTTTAGCAGAGTACAAGAAAAAGAAGTGGGCTCCATTAAAGCATGTGAAAAGAAATTGGCTTAAATGCTTGTGAATTCCTAAAGGCCTGGTACGGGCAAGTGTACCAGTTTCCTAAGGCTGCTGTGATAACAGATTGTACAATGAGTGGCTTAAAACTTAAAACTTTTTTCTTTTAGAGTTCCAGGGAACTAGAGTGTGAAATCACGGCATCAGCAGTGTTGGTTTCATGAAGCTCTGAGGAGGAATGTTCCATGTTTCTCTCCTAACTTCTGGTAGGTCCCGATAATGTTTGGCATTTCTTGAGTAACTGCACTATTCCAAGCTTTGTCTCTGTATCTCTTCAGTTACTTTCTCTGTGTGTCCCTGTCGTCTTTTCTTTATTCCATTCTAAATTCTTTCAGTATTTCTCTTATAAGGGCATCTATCTTAAAGATCCTTTCTGAAAATCTCAGATGATCTTCATCTCAATACTCCTAACGTATTTATATCTGCAAAACCCCTTTTTCTAAAGAATGTAACATTCACAGATCATGGAAATTAGGATGTGGATATGTTTTCAGCCACCACCATTCAACCCACTACAGCAAATATTAATATATCTGTTTAGAATAACTGAGAGCCCAGATCCAAGGACATACTGGAATTGCTTGAAAGATTTTTTTTTTTTTTTTGAGACAGAGTCTCCCTCTGTCACTGAGGTTGGAGTACCATAGCACAAGCTCACTCTCAGCTCACTGCAAACTCTGCTTCCCTGGTTCAAGCAATTCTCCTGCCTCAGCCTCCTTAGTACCCGAGATTATAGGTGCCCACCACTATGCCCAACTAATTTTTATATATTTTTTAGTAGATACAGAGTTTCACCCTGTTAGTCAGGCTGGTCTCGAACACCTGACCTCCTCAGGTGATCTGCCCACCTCAGCGTCCCAAAGTGCTGGGATTACAGGCGTGAGTCACTGTGCCCGGCCTGAAAGTTTTGTTTTTTAAAGGCCTCTGTGAGATGCTCATAAGGGAGACTGGGAGAAAGGTAATTAACTGCAGACATGTTGCTTCAGCTGTATGTGAATGAGTAAAACAGATGGTCATTGACTCCCACTGCAGAAGAGTCAGGAAACTCTGCTTCCCCTACCCGATATCTCTCATAGGAAATCAAATCCTTAAGCCACTGGGAAAGGGGCAGCAAACATTTTTAGACACACACTGGGAAGAGATCCATTAATTTGGAAACATAAGTTGAAGCAAAATTCATCTGATCCTTGAGCCCGTGATTCTGCATCAATATAAAAAACTAAATAGTGGCAGTTTACAGTAGAAGAGTTTAAAACTTATAGTTTACTGAAAGTGATGATCGCAACAACGAAACCAAATCTAGCTCCACTATTGAATAGATCGAATCAATCTCCCAATGGTATTAGCCTGGCAGAAGAAAAGAAGTGTATTCCTTTCAAAACGTAAGCAGAGAGAAATGACACATTGCATTAAAAAAATGAAATATATTCTACATCAGCTTTCTCATTAGAAACTGTACTAGCCAAGAATATGAAGTATGACTTCTTCAAAGCAGTGAAAAAAATTATCAACCTAGAATACTGTGATTTTTTTTTTCAAATATGAGGTCCAAATCCAAATAGACTTTTTAAAAAGGAAAAATAAATGCTGAATTAATTTCTTTGCAGCTGTCTGCCCAAGAAGAAATTTTAAGAGAAGTGCTGTAAGTAAGTGTACTCTCACTATGACTATTTAGGATGACAGTGAAGGAGCTAGCCATTACAATAAAGCAAGACAAATATGTCACGCATATTGGAAGCACAGATATAAAATTGTCTTTTTAAAAATTTCTTCTACCAAAAAAAATGGATGCATGTGCAGAACGTGCAGGTTTGTTACATAGGCATACGTGTGCCATGGTGGTTTGCTGCACCGGTCAAGCCATCCTTTAAGTTCCCTCTCCTCAACCCCACGCGCCCACCAACAGGCTCTGGTGTGTACTGTTTCCCTCTCTGTGTCCATGTGTTCACTTTTCAACTTTCACTTATGAGTGAGAACATGTGGTATTTGGTTTTCTGTTTCTGTGTTGGTTTGCTGAGGATGATGGCTTCCAAATTCATCCATGTCCCTGCAAAGGACATGATCATTCCTTTCTATGGCTGCATAGTATTCCATGGTGTATACATGTCATATTTTCTTTATTTGGTCTCTTATTGATGAGCATTTGGATTGGTTTCATGTCTTTGCTATTGCAAATAGTGCTGCAATAAAAATATGTGTGCATGTGTCTTTATAATAGAATGATTTATGTTTCCTTGAGTATATACCCAGTAATGGGATTATGGGTCAAATGGTATTTCTGGTTCTAGATCGTTAAGGAATTTCCATACTGTCTTCCACAATAGTTGAACTAATTTACATTCCCACTAACAGTGTAAAAGTGTTCCTGTTTCTCCGCAGCCTCACCAGTTGTCTTTTGTTTCCTGACTTTTCAATAATTGCCATTCTGACTCATGTGAGATGATATCTCATTGTGGTTTTGATTTGCATCCCTCTGGTAATCAGTGATGTTGAGCTTTTTTTCATCTGATTGTTGACTGCAGAAATGTCTTCTTTTGTATTTTTTAGCTAAGTGTTAGTTTACATAAATTGTATCAAAATATTTACTTGAGAGTTGTAGAAACAAACTAACACAAGAACAGAAAACCAAATACCACATGTTTTTGCTCAGAGGCAGGTGTTGAACAGTGAGAACACATGAACACAGGGAGGGGAGCATCACACACTGGTGTTTGTTGGAGGTGAGGCTAAGGGAGGGACAGCGGGTGGGGGGAGGTTGGGGAGGGATAACATGGGGAGAAATGCCAGATACAGGTGATGAGGGGATGGAGGGAGCAAACCACCTTGCCATGTAGTTACCTATGCAACAACCCTGCAGGATCTGCACATGTACCCCAGAACCTGTAGTACAATTTAAAAACAATCAAAAGTAAACTTGGCATGATTGGAGGGTACAAGTGGAAAATTTAAATAAATAAATTGTATTCCTATAGGTTAGCAATCAATGACAGCAAATTGATATTTTGAAATCATGCCATCAATAATGACATCAATAAATATGTAATACTTAGAAAAAAATGTAACATATCATAGGCAGAATGTATATGTTAAAAATGAGAATATATTGATGAGACAAAGTGAAGCAGACCTACATATATGGAGACACATATAAAGGTAGATATTGTGTTTATGGATTAGAAGACTCAATTTCATTAAAAGGCCTACTTCCTGTATTTATGTAGAGATTCAATACTGTCCAAACCCCAAATCAGCAGACTATTTTTGTTTGTATAGAAATTCAGAAATTAATAATAAATTTTAAATGAAAAGCAAAGGATCTGTATAGTCAAATAAAGTTTGAAAATGAAGAACATATTTGGAAGATTTATACCTCTTAAATTCAGAATTTGAAAAGCTTCAATAATCAAAAGATGTGATATTGGCTGATGATAGATTTAAATTCATGCAATAGCATCTAGATTCTAGGAATATACCTGCAGATATTTGTTAATTGTTTTTTGACAAGCTGTCAATATAGTTCAAGAAGGAAGTATAATTGCAAAAAAAGAACACTGATTCATAGTCATGTGTTACATTAACAAAACTCAAAATATATTATAGGTCTAAGCAAAATATAGAATCTAATGCTATAAAACTTATATAAAGAAATACATGAGAAAATCTTTGCAACTTATAATGAATACAAGGATTATTTTTTATTTCCCTGATAAATAACATTGGAATTTTGATAGCGGTTGCATTGAATCTGTAGATCACTTTGAGTAGTACAGAAATTTTCATAATATTAGTTCTTCCAAACCATGAGCATAAAATATCTTTCAACTTATTTGTATGTTTTTTCTTTTTTTAATTAATGTTTTATGATTTTGCTATACAAATTATTTACCTCCTTGGTTAAATTTATTTCTACATATTACATTGTTGCTGCTGCTTTGGTAAATGGGATCGTTTTTTAATTTCTTTTTTGGATAATTGTCATTAATATATAGAACTACTGATTTATGTGTGTTGATTTTATATCCTTCAACTTAACTGAATTTACCAGTTCTGTTTTTTGTTAAATTTTTTATAGGTTTCTGTATGTAAACTCATGTCAGTAGCAAATAGGAATGATTTCATTCCTCCCTTTTTCTAATAGAATGGCTTTCATTTCTTTTTCTTGCCTAACTGCTCCGGCTAGGACTTCCAGTGCTACGTTAAAAAGACATGGTAAGAATAGGTGTCCTCGCCTTGTGCTTTATTTTAGGAGATAAACTTTCAACATTTTATTGTTGAGAATGATGTTAGCTATGGGTTTGTCACATATAGACTCTGTTGTGTTATGGTACATTTCCTCTATACCTAATTTGTTAAGAGTAGTTGTATTTATTATATGGTCTATCACATTTATTGATTCGCATATGTTGAATCGTCCTCACATCCCAAGGACGAATCCACTTGATCATGGTGAATGATTTTCTAATGCATTGTTGAATTTGGCTTACTAATATTTTGTTGAGGATTTTTGCATCTATGTTCATCAGCGATAATTGCCTTATAATTTTCTTTCTTGTGTTCTTGTCTAGCTCTGGCATTAAGGTAATGCTGGCCTCATAAAATGAGTTTGGTAGTATTCTTTTCACTTTAATTTTTTTGGAAGTATTGAGAAAAAATGGTATTATTACTTCTTTAAATGTTTGGTAGAATTCAGCCGTGAAGTCTTCTGCTACTAGGCTTTCTTTTTTTAAATTTTTTCAAAGGACACCTTTTGTTCCCGATTCAATTTCCTTAATCATTTTCATTGACATTTTCTATTTTTTTCATGATTCAGTCTTGGTACGTTGTATATGCCTAGAAATTTATTCATATATACTGCATTATCCAATTTGTTGGCATATAATTGTTCAAAGTTGGTTCTTATCATCCTTTGTATTTCTGTGGTATTAATTGTAATGTCTTTTCTTTCATTTCTAATTGTGTTATTTTGAAACTTCTCTCTTTTTTCCCTGGTCTGGCTAAAGTTTTGTCAATTTTGCTTGTCTTTAAAAAAAAATAGCTCTTAATTGTATTGCTTTTTGTTTGTTTTTCTGGTCTCTATTTCATTTGCTAATCCTCTGATCTTTGCTATTTTCTTTCTTCTGCTACCTTTGGCCTTAGCTTGTTCTTGTTTGTCTAGTTCCTTGAGTTATAACATCAGATTGAGATTTTTCTCTTTTTAAAGAAAATGTAACACTTATCACCATAAATTTTCCTCTTTGGACTGCTTCTACTCCATCTCATAAGTTTTGGTAGATGTGTTTCCATTTTCCTTTGTATCAAGGCATTTTAAGTTTTGTTTAATTTATTCAGAGGCCATTTTCTAGGACTGTTATTTAATTTCTATATATGTTTATTTCCAAGTTTTCTCTCGTTATCGATTTTTAGTTTCATGGCATTGTGAGTCAAAATCTTACTTGATGTAACTTCAGTCCTGTTAAATTTGTTAAGATTTGTTATGTAGCCTAACGTGATCTATTTTGGATAATATTCTGTGCATGCTTGAGAAGAATGTGCTGCTACTGGATGAAATGTTTTATAAATATCTGTTAGGTTCATTTGGCCTAAAATGTAATTCAAGTCCAATATTTCTCTATTAGTTTTCTATCTAAATGGTCTGTCTATTGTTCAAAGCAGAGCACTGAGGTCTTCCACTATTGGAGTGCTAAGGTCTAAATATCTTCTCAGATTATTTAATAATTGCTTCAGGTATAAGGTACTTTAATTTTGTTATACACATGTATTTATAATTATTATGTCCTCTTGAGAACTAATCCCTTTATCATTATGTGATAAACTTCTTTGCCTCCTTTATATAGTTTTTTATTAAAATCCATTTTGTCTGATATAAACATAGCTACTCCTGTTCTATTTTAGTGTCCATTTGTGTGAAATACCTTTTCAATGCTTTTACATTCAGCCTTTAGGATGCATGTGGTTGAATCATATTTTCTTGTTGTAGTTGCTGTTTTCTTTTGCATCAGTTTAGCCAATGTATGTTTTTTATTGGATAATTTAATCCATTTACAGTAAAGGTAATTATTAATAAATACATATTTACTACTACCATTTTGTAATCTGTGTTCTGATTGTTTTGTAAGTCTTGTGTTTTTCTTCCTCTCTTGCTGTCTTCCTTTATGATTTGGTGGTTTTCTGTGGTGATAAGCTTTGAATCCTTTCTTTTTACACTTTGTGGTAACTACTAATGGTGTTTAGTATTTGGTTATCATTAGGTTTCCATAAAACATCTTATAACACACTAACAATTTTAATCACATATAAAAACTAGGCTTTCACTTTGTCTCACCTTTTATAATTTAGGTGTCAATGTTTACATTTTTGTAACTTATATCTCTTAACAGTTTATTGTAGATACAGTTGTTTTAGCTTTGATAGCTTTGCGTTAACAGTTTTGATTTTTAGCGCTATGTCTTAGTCCATTTTGTGTTGCTATAAAAGAATACTCAAAGCTGGGTAATTCTAAAGAAAAAGGGTTTATTTGAATCAGGTTTTGCAGGCTGTATAAGAAGCATAGCACCAGAATCTGCTTTCGAGGAGGGCTTCACAAAGCCTCCACTTGTGGCAGAATGCAAGAGGGAGCAGGCATCATATGGAGAGAAGAAGGAGGAGACAAAGAGGAGGAAGGTGTCAGGCTCTTTTCAACAACCAGATCTCTTGGGAACTAAAAGAGTGAGATCTCACTTATTACCACAAGGACAGCACCAACTCTTTAATGAGAAATACACTCCCCATGACCCAAATACCTCCCAACACCCAGCCCCATCTCCAACACTGGGGATCAAATTTCAACACGAAATTTGGAGAGAGCAAATATGCAAACAATATAAGCCTTATAGTAGGAACAATATTGCTTTACACAATATATTTATACTATTAGAGTATTTAGAATATGACTATACATTACTTATACCATTGAGTTTTTTCCTTTTTTTACAGAATTAGTTATAGGCTTTCATTTCAGCTTAAATAATTTCCATTAGCAATTTCTTTCAAGTAGCCCCATGGATAATAATTACTCTTAGTTTTTGTTTGTTGGAAAAAGTATTTATTTATACCTCATTTCTGAATCATAGCTTTGCTGGTAAAATAGTCTTTATTGACAGTCTTTCCTTCAGCACTTTGAATATATCATCCCATATCTCTTGGCCTGCAGGGTTTCTGCTAAGAAATTCACTGAATATCTAATTGGGTCTTCATTGAATGTTATATATTTATTTACTCTTGCTGCTTTTGTATTCTTTCCTTGTCTTTGATTTTTCATAATTTGATTATGATATGTCTTGGTGAACTCGTTTTTGGGTTGAATTTATTAGACATCCTTTGAACTTTCTTGACCTGGATGTGTTGTCTTATTTCCAATCTGCAAAATTTTCCACTATTATTTTATTAAATACATTTTCTTGGCCTTTTTATTTATCTTTTCTTTTGAAACTCCTATTATGTCAAGGTTATTTTGCTTGATGGTGTCCCATAATTTGCACAGGCTCTTTTTTTTCTTTTCTTTTTTTCTTTTTTACTCCTCTAATTGAATAATTTCAGTTATTTATTTATTTATTTATTTATTTATTTATTTTTAAGACGGGGTTTCACCATGTTGGTCAGGCTGGTCTTGAACTCCCGACCTCAGGTGATCCGCCTGCCTTGGCCTCCAAAGTGCTTGGATTACAGGCATGAGCCACCACATCTGGCCTAATTGAAAAATTTCAAAGGTAATATATTTGAGTTTATTTTCTTTTGCTTGATCAAGTCTGCCTTTGAAGCTTAATATTGAATTTTCTAGTTCAGTTACTGTATTCTTTATCTCTAGGATCTCTCATTGTATTTTTTAATTGTTTTTATTTCTTTGTAAAACTTATTTTACTCACAAATTATAATCACAAATTTATTTAATTTTCTATCTGTCTTATTCTTTGAGTTCTCTGAACTTCGTTGAATATTATTCTGAATTATTTGTCTATCATTTCTTAAATCTCTATTTCCTCTGTGTATACTATTGGAGCGTTATTAGTATATTTTGGTGTGTCATATTCTTATAATTCTTCCTAAGCCTGTGTCTTTGCATTGATGCCTTCACATTTGAGGAAATGGCCATTTCTTCTGGCCCTTGCAGGTATTATTTGGTGCTGATACATCCGTACTATTTAGTCTATCCTGATGTTATGGATGAGCCTACTGACAGCAACTGTATACAAGCAGACCTCGGTGCCAGGTTGACTAGTTGGGACTGGTTGCTTCCTGTTTGATGTCAAATGCACTGCATACTGTACTCCTTTGTTCCATGAGACCACTCATTGGACTCTGTCATCAGACAATGCTGCTGGCTGAACTGTGTAATTTATTCTATTGGACAGGGTTGTAGGTCATCTTTTCTGGCAGGACAGTACTGTTGCTTGGCATCTGTAGTTGGGCAGGGCCATTTGCTGGGCTTCCAGGCTTGGTGAGTTTTCTGGAATTGCTATGTGACCTCGTAGAGTCAGCAGGACCGGAGGCTTTACTCCAGATACATGTGGACTTGGGCTTGCATCCCAGCCTAGGGTAGGCTTAAGCAGAGCACCAGGACTTGGTGGACTTACCCCTGGAGATGGGTGAGACCATATGCTCCCTCCGCAGGGAATCGTTGACCTGCAGTTGCCACTAGGACTGGGGAAGACCTTCAAGTATGGCTTTTCTCATTGATGTGGTCTAAAAGGGTATCTCAGCCTCACTCTCAAGTTTTGGGATATTCATAAAGGTATTCTTGCTTATGGATAATTTCTAGATGGGTTTTGGTGGACAGAGTAGAGCTAGAAAACTTCTATTTTGACATCCTTGCTGACATCACCCTTTGACCTATTTATGTAAACTCATGTGCTTTGCCATCTCCTATTCACTTAAATAATGTGTGTGCTGTAAATGCATATCTTATATTTGTGAAATACTAACAAAGCATAAAGTTTAAAACGATCTAAAGGCATGTCGTATAAAGAAATGACTTTAATTCCCATAGACCAATTATCAACTTTTTTTATAAATAGGCAACTATCACTCAAATTTTTTCAAAGTTTTAAGGAAATTATACTATTAGTGTATTTGTGTCATTTAATATGGCAACAGCCATGCAGAACTATTGGACTAAAGTCATCAACAATTACAGGCTATTCATTAGGCTCTCCCTGAGACATGGCTCTAAATCATGGCTTCACTAACTCTTAGTAATGAAGCATGAATCTTCTAATAGCTAAATTTAAGGCTTTAGTCATTTTTGTGTTATTTTTCTCACCTCACCTAATTTTATGAGCAACCACATTCATCCTTTTCTACTTTTAACATGCTTTTATTTTGCTTTCTTTGTTTTGTTCAAGATATTTTCTTCTTTCTATCTCTACATTTAATGCTACATTTGCAGGATTACTCGTATAAGCTGGGATTACTGAAATAATCCTGTTGACTTTATATCTGTCAGCACTTCAACCACCTTTCTTTCATGTATTATGGTGTTGCCCCATCAATCTTTCTTAAGCACAGTGCTAATCATTTTCATTGCCTAATATATTAGTTGTATATTTCACAATCTTAATTTTTCAAAATTTTAAATGAACCAGCACCACACACCTTTCCCACATTATAGCTGCCTACACTTTTCAAAAATTTTTATTGCTTTTTTTAAATTTCCAACTTTTGCTTTAAGTTCAGAGATACATGTGCAAAATGTGCAGGTTTGTTACACAGGTAAACATGTGGCATGATCGTTTGCTGTACAGATCATCCCGTCACCTAGGTTTCAAGCTCAACATCCATTAGCTCTTCTTCCTGGTGTTCTTCCTCCTTTCATCCCCCACTCACCGACAGGCCCCAGTGTGTATTGTTCCCCCAATGTGTCCATGAATTCTCAACATTCAGCTTTTTAAAAATATTTATGTTATCTATACAAACTGAAGTAAATATATGACACTAATGGTGTCTCAGATTTTCCAGCCTCGAAATTTTTGTTCATATACAAGTATTTTTTTGTTAAATGCCTTTCCTCTCTTACACGTTTACCTATAAAATCCTATTCATTCTTTAAAAATTATTTTAAACATGACTTACTTCATCATATACACTTTGTTCTTTGCAATGCAGTTTGATTTCTGCCTTGTACTCAATTCTTTATATACTTTTCAATGGCCCTAACTAAAAGTCTGTATTC
>NW_016107350.1:5981319-6003319 GCF_001604975.1 Cebus imitator | reverse complement strand
TTTGAGGTGGAGTCTCTCTCTGTTGCCCAGCTGGAGTGTAGTGGCGCAGTCTCGGCTCACTACAACCTCCACCTCCCAGGCTCAAGTGCTTCTCCTACCTCAATCTCCCAAATACCTGGGACTACAGGTGTGTGCCACCATGCCTGGCTAATTTTTGTATTTTTAGTAGAGATGGGTTTCCACCATGTTGGTCAGGCTAATCCCGAACTACTGACCTCATGATCCAGCCACCTCAGCCTCCCAAAGTGCTGGGATTACAGATGTCAGCCACTGCGCCCAGCCACATTCCCCTTAAACTTGTAATAGAAAGCTGGTTATGCTTATGTTTATTTTTGAGAGGAACTAGCACATAGCTAAAGATTTTAAACTTTCCAAGCCAATAATTTGTTTGAATGTAATTTGCATAACTTACAATTTTAAACTCAAAACTTTTTATGCTTTCAAAGAAAAGGCTTTGAAAAATAGAAAATGTGAATTGCATTTATTTTGTAACACTATCTTTTGCTTATTACAGCACAGAAATACATTACTAGAAGCATAACAAACAACAACTGGAAATTATGGAATATTCTTATCTCTAAAAGTAGCTGCTCAGGAAAAGAAAAGCTTCTGCAAGAAATGGTCATAATTTGGAACACTAAAATTCTATCTGCTGAATGGAAGTAACATTATCTTATACCATTCTGAAAATACGATTGCCAATTTCCTTGCATATTTTTAAATGTAACTGTTAGAAGACTTAGAATATTCCTGTAATTTATGATGGGATAAATGCTAGCCTCTGTTCTCATAGTAGTATTGCTATATTCTTGAGATAAAGAGAAACCTTATGTTTATAAGGCTAGAAACATTTAGTCTATTGTCTTAAATTACTATACATATTTTCCTCATTATGTACATATATATATTGATTGCATCAAAATGTTTAGATATTATATTACTTATAAACATACATGGCCCTAATAAATGCTGGAATGTTAATAATTAAGGTTAGACCTTAAAGAACAGACAATTGTTGGCAACAAAGCCATGGAGTGAAGAAACTATGGCTAGTAACAGATACCTAAGTGTGATAGTGTGTTACATTTCCATTACTGTTTTACATGTGAACACATTTGGAAAACAACATCATCACTGTCATCTCTAAATATTCCCTTCTAACACTCATATGTTCTATTTTTTCTGTTGGAATATTTTTGCTACATATGAATATTGAAAGCATTCTTCATTCTGTGAATTTTTCTTTCTTCTGTTAATTTATATATACTCAGAACATATATTTATATATATATATATATATATACTTGTATATTTTTTCTTTAGAACTTCCCACACAATGTTGCTATTAGCCAAGGAACAGACTTTCAAAGAAAGTAATAAGAAAGAGTCTGCTATCCATGCAAGTCTTCATTGATCGTACAATGTAATGAAATTAGTTCATGAGGTGTAGAAAAGTGGGATGACTCAAGAAAACTCAGGTGCAGAGCTATCTGGATGATTCAACTTTATGAAGCTGGGAGGCTATCCTATAGGCTGCAGTGTATGCTTAAAGTCAATGAACAATATTTCTCTTTTATTACATATACTTTACTTAAAAAAAGATTTTTTAATCTCCTCGAATCTTAATTAGAGATTCTATGTCCAAAGGAAAAAAATATTTCTACCTGGTGAAAAACAGTGGTTTTATTTAAGTAAGTGTTAACATTGCAACCTGGACAATGTAAGCTTCTGATTCACCTACACAATATATTTTATTAGCAGTCTATGATGAATATCTGGGTAAACAATTCTGCCTATCAGAGGAAAATAGGATTGCTGCTGCAAAATGGAGTTTATGCAAACATGTGCTGGAAAGTCTTATGAATGAATAGAATCTTGGGAAACCAGTTGGGGGGTCCAAAACAAATTTTTAAAACCACAGAAAGTCACAAAGGCCAAGAGCTGTGTTTCTTACAAAAAGCAAAAGACTCATGGGATGAATCACATAGAAACAAAGGCTTAGATACTGTTGGTAGTTCTGGGACCAATTGCATATTTCATGTACATATAACTTGCCTTATAATTTAGCTCAGAAACAGCAAAGCACAGAGAGAAAATTTGGTGAGTTATAGGGAAAAAAACCAGTAAATCAAGATTCTAGACTCAGAAGTATATAGAGTAATTGATGATATTTGAATTGTTTCTTTCAAGTGAAGCTGTGTGCATTTGGTTGCATAATGGATAGTTATGCTATGACAGAAAAATACTTCTTTGAGGTGGAGAAATATGAAAAGGGAGCATATGTATGAAGGATAGTCAAAAACTATCCTTTCAAGTTGATCTTTGAGGAAATTTTCATCAGAATATATCCTGTGCCCAATTTGTATAGTTGAATATCAGCATTGTATGAATTTTCATCAGCATTGGGCCTTATTTCTTTTTACAGCTGGTCAATTACTTTATTTTAGAAAAACACAGGTTTACAATTTGTGTCATAGGCAGAATATTATGAATTCAACAAGTGAGTAATCCAGACTTTCAAAAACCTTTATACATTAATCCGCAGTAAAAAATTATTTTTTGCCCATTCTTGGACACAGACACATTCAGAAAAAATATTCATCTATAAAAATAAAATGGCAAGCCTAATGCCACCAATTAATTGATAGTGTTAATATCTTACACTGTTTTATTTGAACATTTAATGCATAATAAGAATAGCTGAATGAATTTCTTCCTGTCCTACCTCCATGTACTGAGACAATATCTGGAATAGTTCTGAATCATAATATTTATTGCTCTAAATTGAAATCATAAATTTATTTATTTTTCTTCTCACTGTACTGTGATCTGCTTAAATCCAGAAAGTATACAATATCTTTTAATTTTCTTTATTCCGAAGGTATGATAGATGCCCCTCTACCTCCTTTGTTTCTGTTATCCAGGGGAACAGTGAGGCTGGAGGATTATTGTGAGAATTAAGAAATTGAGGCCTGACCAGGCACGGTGGCTCAGGCCTGTAATCCCAGCACTTTGGGAGGCCGAGGCAGGTGAATCATGAGGCCAAGAGATCGAGACTATTCTGGCCAACATGGTGAAATCCCGTCTCTACTAAAAGAATACAAAAATTAGCTGGGCGTGGTGGTGCATACCTGTAGTCCCAGCTACGTGGGAGGCTGAGGCAGGAGAATCGCTTGAACCAGGGAGCTGGAGGTTGCAGTGAGCCAAGATCGCGCCACTGCGCTCCAGCCTGGCAACAGAATGAGACTCAGTCTCAAAAAAAGAAAAAAACTGAGGCCTATAAAGAGTTTAGAAAGGGGGCTGTATCATTGACTCAATAAATGTGAGCAACTATTACCACCTAGCAAATAATTGCTCATTCCACAGCATATACTTTATTCTTTTATAATAGATAAAAGACCACCAAAATAGTTTTCTTTTGGTTCAAAAATTAGTTGTGGACAATGACAGTTCACTTATGAAACTGTGTTATTTGTGTGAAACAAAGAGAATAAGAAAATTGTTTGTTGCCCACTTTTAATTAATGCCAATTTTTTGTTTTATGCCTTGTGAGAAAATGATATTTATACAGAAATTTAAAAATTTCATATTTACCGATATAATCCTATACTGTACTTAATTGGTTAATCATGTTTCAAATATTACAATAGAATTTTTGTGATTAGAAATCTTACTTGCAAGATTAGTGTGTCTTCTCTTGCTTATGTACTCCTCAGTAATCTAATATTACCTTCAGACTGTTTAGGGACCACATAATCATTTCTCATTGTTAAAGTTCTTAATCTGCCTTATCACAATTATTTCTGTATATGTAATGTAACTCAGATAGAGGGAAGTGTATAGTTACAACCTTTTCTGTTATCTCAATGCTTTTTGTGTTGACAATGCCCATGCCCAACAAACTGGTAAAAGATATTGTTTCCCTAAATCATCTCAAAAATTCATGAATACTTTAACTGAATTCATTCAGTTTTCCACATCTTTTTATTGCTAAGCATCATTTACTAAATAATCTAAATGAATTCCTATGAGCTTAGTAACTTTATGTAAAATGGACATATAATGCACAATCATGAACTAATTAATTATAAGGACTTTAGATTAAAGGAAGGAGGCAATGAGAGTGCAGACAGATGAAGCATGAATGTATAAAATGTTAGTATAAAAAGTCACTGGGCCACAATTTAAATAAGTAAATAAATAAGTAATAAAATGGCACAGACCAAAAATAGAGTGTTGTGGGGCTGGTCGCCGTGGCTCACACCTGTAATCCCAGCACTTTGTGAGGCCAAGGCTGGCGTACTGCCTGAGCTCAGGAGTTCGCGACCAGCCTGGGCAACACGGTGAAACCCAGTCTCTACTAAAACACACATACACACACACACACGCACACACACACACACACACACCAAACAAAAAAAATTAGTCGGACATGGTGATATGAGCCTGTAGTCCCAACTACTCGGAAGGTTGAGGCAGGAGAATTACTTGAACCCGGGAGGCAGAGGTTGCAGTGAGCCGACATCCCACCACTGCACTGCAGCCTGGGCAGCAGAGACAGACTCCATCTCAAAAAAAAAAGAAAAAAAGAGTGTTGTAGGCAAAACGTCACATCAATTCCTAAAGGTTGGGCTTTCTGAGTCCCTTTTACTAGGAGAGAAAGGAGTTCGAATTACATAAGCTCATGAGAAATTACAAAAGTTACCATTTGGAAAGTGTCAAAGGCATTTTTCATCTGAAAATTTGCCAAAAACTTTTTATGATAACTTATTTAATAGCTATTGATTTGTTGCAAGAACTTTCTCCAGGTAAGTGAAGTTCAAGATACGTGACTTGTTGAAGATCACGTCTTTAAAGGTGGTGAAAGTGGCATACAAATGGGTTCCTAAAATTACTGAATCTTTGTCCTGCTTTTGCTACTCTGCTGGGTGTATGAAAAAATACCAAAATTTGCCAAGGTAGACTAAAAAAAATGGAATAGTCCAAGAAAAGCAAAGTAAGAGCTTGAACAAAGTATGGAATCAGGAAACACACATACACACAAGCACACACATACATACACAAATAAGCAATACAATACACATTATACTACAACCTGGATTTCAAAGAGTGAGACCAAAATTTAGGGTTTGGTTGAGGAGAATTACTTAATTAAAATTGTAAAAGTCAAGTTGTACAAGTCAAAAGGCCTAGAGACCACATTTAGAAACCACAGTTCAATGTGGAGAAGATTCTATGAGTCCACATAATCAAGAAATAAAGAAGTAAAATCTGAATTAGACCAGGGTGACCTAAATCACCAGGGAAAGGCCAGGAATCTTAGAGTCAGGTAATTATGTGGAAGAAATAGAGTATTGGAAGGCAAGTCTAGTTCTACCCAGGAGTTCAGGATCAGACCAAGCAACTGAATAATGGTTTTAAGGCACTGATATCAAGAATAAAACAGCTAATTATCTGGTTATTTTATGGGTGACATCCATTTATTTAGGCTCCTGGTATGTGAAGGACATCTACTGTAAACCACCCCTAGTGTCTCTCCACACCACTCACTATTTCTTCCATTGGGAATGAGGAAAACTCTTATCTACTCAGTGGCTTAACTTAATTTAGAATAAATACCTGAGCATCTTCAGCCCCATTCTTCCAAATTAAGAACCAGTGGAAATTCCATAGGAAATGCATATTTTCTGCACCTAATGACCTATAATTCATTGGCCCTCAGAGGTAAAGTCTTAGTGAGTCTGGAGTCCATTCCTCTTACAGGCCTACACTCTCCTAAGTTTTGTGTGGTTAACAGAACTATCATTTTGATCTCCATCTAACTGACTCTCTCCCTCTCTCTCTCTCTCTCCCTCTCTCTCTCTCTCTCTGTCAGATTTTAAGCTTTGAGGAAGAGGGGTGCAATTTATCCACTCTATGATTTCAACCAACCAAGAATTCATATGGCAATGAATGTACTCCCAGAGCCAATAAGCTGATATGCAATTAGAACTGACAATTGGCTGGATAACACTGATATTTTACATGGATTTGTCCTTTACAAAACTCTACACCTAAATATTTATTTTACATAGTTTACATTGATTTCAAAACAATCAGAAAAGGCAGGCTGGGGAGGGGCAGAAAATCCCTTGAGTAAGATAACATTTTTGCCAACTATTTTTAAAATATATTTGCTGTTTGGGCAATGTATTAATCACGGATTATTTCTACTCTACTGTGGTGCTACATGAGAAACAAAACAGCAGAAGCATATAGAGATAACAAGAGAAAAAGATTCTGGATATATATGAATGAAATAGGAGTTGCTAGTAATTTGCTTCTGAATTAAACAGATGTATCTACCCAATTGTTAGCAAACTGGACAACGTAGAGGTTATTTTTATGAGGTGGAGTCTCACCACATCTGAGCAGATGCATCTTTGCTGTAGGTAGATCAATTTGAAAAAGTAGAATCCAGGAGAAATATGCATCCAGAAAAACATGGGTTTTCTTCCCAAACCTTATTTCCATATGGAATGGAGAGTTTGTGGCTGAGCAAAGCTGGAACAATTCTTCCCATAAATTTTTGTTGTTGTTATTCCTTTAAGGCAGAGTGGATATTCCCTGTAATCTATTTACCTGTGAAGGAAAGTAACATGCTTCTTCCAACTGTCAATATATCAACAGGAGAGTCCAAATGAGCATTTTTATCTACCTGATTTCCATTAAACTCTCTACCTTTCACACATAAGAAATCTAACATTTCCATGATCAATTCAATTTAACAATTTCTTTACACTGTAGTCATATGTAGGTTCTTGTCCAGTCATTTTCCTCTTTTGACCAGGTCATGTTTACAACTCGACAGTCATTTAAAAACATTCCTGACTAGCATGTGGTTTAGACTGCAGGCCAATTCTTAAGTCTAACAGTTTAGTTGAGAAGAAAAAGAGTGGATACATTTTTAACATTTGAAGGTTAATAAAGCCTCCATCCTATCGCAGATGACTTCAATTGGCAGCTTAAACCATTCAATTTTCTTTTCTGAATTATAGGAGTAAATGAAAGAGGATGGGAAGAGCTCATTGCCTTTAAAATCACAGTGATAATAATGTATTGTATTCATCTATGTACTGAAAATATGTGCAAATCGTGGATTCAGAATTAACTTAAATAATTTTAGTTTAATATTTCAAACTTTAAAGGTTGGTGTGAAAATGTGGCAAGTAAATATACTGAGCTCAAAACAAAATTTATGGCTAATAACTTGTGTTATAAAAGATTATGGTTAGTAACTGGTGTTACAACTTTCCAATGTGAAGATTTTTTGCGACATTTCTGCCACTAACATGAGAGGCCTAAATGCATTTTTAAGTAAAAAAGAAAACTGCAATAGTTGTAACTATGTCGTCTGCAACATCGTTAATGAAGGAAATACGTTATTTGATAATGCTACAGCAGATGGAGTGCATATATTTTAAAAAAACTTAAAATGCAAATCCATGAAGCTTTGAAACATAGACTTATATTTTGGCTTGGGACTAACATATAAAGAGATTGCCAAAAGAGATAGTTGAGCCTTTATCATTCTTAATATCCATGGTTCCCTATACATCCATTTTCAACTCATTATAATTCCATTTTGCCAATCAAATAATGGACTAGATTGAGGAAAAGTCTACATTAATTTAATATAATTAAATACAATATCAGATTTTCAGCTGTAGTCTCTGATTTCAATTCCATTTGTTCTTTCCAGAATTCTGATCAGTAATTAATAGCAGATACTGACTCTGCAAACATAATACATTGTGGATGAAACAGCAATGTGTACTTTAGAAAATATGCCAACGTCAGAATATTCTTAGGTCATCTTCCTTGTGCAAAGAAAAATCTGCTTCATGGGTAGCAGTGGGTTATGATTCTTCAAGGGACTGGTCAGTTTTGTTTTTAGTCTTCCTTGGAAAGCTTCGTTCTGGAGTAAGAAATGGAAAATAACAAGGTGGATCTGCAAGATGATAGGAAAATTATTATTTATTTCCTTCCCTAACCTATTCCTATGTATTAGTCCATTCTCATGCTGCTATAAAGAACTGACTGAGACTGAATAATTTAAAAAGAAAAGAGGTTTAATTGACTCACAGTTCCACATGGCTGGGGAGGCCTCAGGAAACTTACAATCATCATGGAAGGGGAGGCAAACATGTCCTTCTTTGCATGATGGCAGGAAGGAGAGATGCCAAGCAAATTGGGAAAAGCCCCTTAGAAAACCATCAGATCTCATGAGAACTTACTAACTACCATGAGAACTGTGGCATGGTGGTAACTGCCCCCATGATTCAGTTACCTCCTCTGCGTCTCTCCCATGATGTGGGGATAATGGGAACTACAATTCAAGATGAGATTTGGGTGAGGACACAGCCAAAACATATAACCCTATGAGTCTCCCTTCCCAACCTCTACTGTCTTGTTGACTAGGAGCAAAGAAAATGTGATGCAAAACTCACCACCCTTGGATTACCTGTGCTGTGCATAATGGTGCCAGCAGAAAACATAACAGGCAGAGAACATGAACCTATTCACAGAGCACACAGGATCTGTAAACACTATGAATTGATTACCCAAATTATTTTAAATAAGATCACCTATAGTGTTCTATTCAAACAAGTCCAAGACACTTACCTGGATCTTCCATCATGATAGATTGATAAAGGAATATATATATCTATATGTCTATATATACATACTTGTATATATATTTGTTTCCAAATATATATAAATACATATTGCATCTACATTTATAAGCATTTACATTAATTAAAAATGGAATATGTCAAATGATAAAGAAAATTGAGTAAAATATTAACAACATCAGTATGTGATATTCTTAATGCTATAAATGTAATGCCCTTGCAACTTTCCTCTGTATGAAAAAAATTTATAAATAAAATATTTTTAAAAATAAGAAAAGAGATATATATCTTCAGATTCAGCCTGTTACAAGTAATTATTTGCCTCATTTCTGTAATGTTTCTGTGCATGAAGCCTTGTTGAAGTTTATTTTTCAATTGAGACAACTAGATTTAGCGACTGCCATTTCAGTTAGATCTTACCTCCAACTGTGTACTCACTTTAATTTTGCTTTTGGAAAAACAACTAAAAATTTTAAAGTTATTTTCTTTTTCAATGTCTGACTGAATGGCATATGATATGTGTTCCTCTGAATTCACTGTCTTTATACATCTTAATTCTTTCATAAAACACAAAATGCACAACTATATCTCTCTTATAAAAGTTTATTTCTCTTTTATTATTAAAATCTTCTCCCTTGTAAATATCCCCTTTTCTGAGTCCCAGGATATTTAAACTGGACTTTTTCTGAAGTATGAAGAGGCTTAAATAAATTTTGGCCAAGATGAGAAAGCTTAGTCACTATGTATTATTCTGTCCTCTTGTGCTAATAAAGACCTACCGAAGACTGGGTAATTTATACAGAAAAAGAAGTTTAATGGACTCACAGCTCCACATGACTGGGAGGCCACCCAATCATGGTGGAAGGCAAAGGAGGAGCAAAGTTACATCTTACATGGGCAGTAGGCCAGACAGTGTGTGCATGGGAATGCCCCATTATAAAGCAATCAGAACTCATGAGACTTATTCACTGTAAGGAGAACTGCACAGGAAAGATCAACTCCCATTATTCAATTACCTCCCACTGGATACCTCCCACTGGGTATCTCCCACAACACATGGAAATTATAGGAGCTACAGTTCAAGATGAGATTTGGGTGGGAACACAGCCAAACCAAATCAAGGTTAAAGGATTGCTTGAGGCCAAGAGTTCAAGGCTGCAATGAGCTATTGTGCTATGATCACAACTGTGAATAGCCACTGCCACTGCACTGCAGCCTTGACAACATAGTGAGATCTTGTCTCAAAACAAACAAACAAAAAATGAATAAGAAAAGATGAAGAAGTTGTCCATGAATATAATCCTGCAGACAAATCCAAAGCACAGGGTTAGCCTCATAAAAACTTCTTAGTGCAGAGTTAACTAGAGAAGCAATATGTAAACCATCCATCATATTTTGGTGAAAAATTCTTAAAGATGCTAATTGATTTCAGTTATATTATGGACAGTTTTTGAAAGGAAGAACAGATGCTTGGAGATAACTGATGCTAGAGAAAACCATATATTTTCCTCTATGTCATGCACCTTTGTGGGACAGGAGGTTGCACTAGAAGTTGAAAGCTGAGAAAAGCGGTGTCCAGCAAAACAGAGGTCTTGGAAATGGTAGCAGCACCATGGATATTTTGGCAAGGTATATATAAGAAACCTGGAGCAGAATAAACTGATATAATTGTCTCAACATATTTGTGAAACAGCCTCCTACGAAATGCTTAAGAATTTCTGGGGAATAATTTGATAAAGGAGACTGCTAATTTATAGAAACTGGAGTGATATGTCCTCACTATCATTTTGACACAAAGAGGAAGTGAGACTGTATTTTTTGTCAGAAGCTGATGAGATCTAGTACTTGGAATTGACATGTCTTTTGATTTCGGGAACAATATAATCAGCATTAACTTATGCAGTAGATTAGTCTGAGGAAAGACGTAAAAGTGTTGGGGGCTGGAATTGGAATAAACTTGAAAGTCAGAAAGTGAGATTGTCTGGTATCATGGAGGTTACATGGAAAATGGAAAGTTTTTGACAGAGGCGTGAAGTTCTAGGATCTATCTAATTAAACACTTACGTAGAATCTTGTGAGATTAATGAAAATGGCAAGTATGAAGATAGAGAAAACACTGGCACCTCCAAGATGCTGACATTGTAGTTTGAGCTATAGAATATGTGCTAAATGGCCATTAGCTCTTTACTTAGACTTAAATATTAATTATGAATTATCTGAATAGTAGATGATCTGGAAAGGTGCAAAAAGAAACAATCATTTACTTAACACAATGAATAATTGATTTTAGAAGGCAGTCATGTGGTGAAGTGCCACTGTTTTGATGTAAGCATTTATTCTTTCACTATTCATTCAAGAAATATTTACTAAGTGCCTACTACTGGCCAGGCATTGTGCTAGCTAATGATGATAGATGGGAATGCAACAGACTTAAGTAATAAAATTATACAAATAGAGGCAAAATGTATCTAAATATTTCCTGAGATTTCATTGTGATGTTTTTAGTAACATACCAGACTGAAGAATTATTTGCAAATTCTCATATTAAAATACACTGATATGCTACTTTCAGTAGCATTCAACACATGTAACTATTTCCCCTCTTTTAACACCATATCTCTTTTTTGTTTTCTATCGTCTCTGTTGTTTCATGGTCTCAAGTGATCTGAAATTTATATCTCCAACTTGGAATGCCAACTGCATGTCCAGAATGGTATATCTCAATTTCTATTAGAAATTTCCCTTTGAATATTTCATACACATGTTAAACATTTTCAAAACTAAACTGATTTTCTCTCCCTAAACATGCTCATCCTTCACCATTTACTATCTCAGTAATTGGCCACTACAGTGATGTATATGGGATACTTATAGAAATAAATTATAAGAAAACATTTTTAAAAGCACAGAAAATGCCTATGCCACTGAGTATAAGGATAAATATATTTTATGCCTCGCAGGAAATATTATACCAACTATCTGCTTTCCTTTCCTTCTCTTACTTTCAACTAAAATATTATGCAAAAATATAGCCAGATTTATTTTGGCATTAGTGTATACTATACCTAGATAGTCATAAATATGACAACTATGAGACAAGTAAACCCACAGCCTAGTGTACTGACCAAACCCCAACAAAGTTGGAAAATTAATTCCAATCAAGATCTTCCTATATGGTCAAATTTAGATAATATTTTTTAAAGATTTTTGGATTTAAGTAATTAGAAAAATATCACATTTTATCATGGAGTAACATTTATTTAGAAGTGCCTTTTAACCAAGCATATATAAAATAGTGTTTCTGTGATATTAGTCTGTTTTAATTTTATGTTATTGATTTTAATATATAACATATTTATAGTGAAATGTGTTTGAAACAAAGTGAAGTAATTCAGTTCTTTTAAACAGTTTAGTTTTTAAAAGGATTCATTGAGCAGTGATTTTTACTTAAATATTACATCTTATGTGAAGCAGCAGAGATAAGAAAAAATAAAGTACTAAATGATCCTAAGGGTTGGAGCTACTGAGGGCCTCATCCTAACTTAAAGAAACATACTACAACACTGTGAAGCTCACATAGTTCAGTTATCTTTTATTTTATATCTTATCTTGGATATGATTCATATCTCAGCTTTTTAAAAATTAATCATATTTTTAATTATATCCTATATTTAAAAGTATCTTGATTTTAGGAATCCCATGATTTCCATTTTAACTGCATACTTATAATGCTATGATTTCTTTCCTTGTAATATCGTAATATGCTCATGACAAGAAATATCTTTTGGGCACCTACCAAGTCCCATACCACATATTAATCATAGCACTAGACAACAAAAAGGTGATCACTTTTCTGTCATTCTAATCATCTAAAAGAAGATTTAAATATTGCCTGATTTGATATCATTTAACAGATAATTACTGAGCATCTACTGTTGGACAGGAACTGTTCCTGAATCTAGTATTGAAGTAGGCAGGCAAAATGCCCATTGTCTTAGTCCATTCTGTGTTGCTATAAAAGAATACCTGAGTCAGGATTATCTATAAAGAAAAAAGGTTTATTGGGCTCCCAATTTTGTTGATTAGAAAAGTTTAAAATTAGGCATCTGCATTTGGCGAGGGCCTCAGGTTACTTCCACTCCTTGCAGAAAGTGAAGTGGAGCCTAAGTATGCAGAGACCACACAGCCAGAGAAGAAGCAAAAGAGAGATGGGGAGATGCCAGGCTCTTTTAAAAAACGAACTCTGGAGGCCATTTACAGAGTGTGAATTCACTCACCTTGAGGGAGGGCACTAATCTATTTATGAGGAACCTACCCTCATGACCCAAAAACCTTCCATTAGACCCCACCACCAACACCGGGACCAAATTTCAGTTTGAGGTTTGGAGGAAACAATCATCCAAACCATAGCGCCTTCATCATGGTGCTTTCATTCATGAATGCATACTTTCAAAAGCTATCTAAAATGTGGAAGAGAGGTGCAGAGTACTGTCCGTGTCCTTGAGTAACAGTTTGGGAAATTGGAAAAAATTTCCTTAAAGAAATGACAGAGTCTACCTGAAGGATGAGAGCATGAATTAGAAAGAGCAAGAAACACATGACATCTCATTTCTATTCTAGACCAGAGGCTGGGACATGGTAGGTCTCCTAACATGTGAGATTAATTAGTTGGTTAACTATTGAAGGGTATGTAATAGTAATTCAATAAAAAATTCGCTTTTGTTATCCTAGCTGTTTAAACTTAATACTCATTAACAGTGTGTACTTTTTAATGTTAGCATACAAAATAACTCAACTAGTAAGACAGAAACTGGTACTTAAGCATTGCAAAACTTATCACACCCAATAAAGATGAACTTAAATTATTTTAAGATTATTTGTTCTTTTAAATTATCTACACTATATTTCAAGAAAAACACATGAATATGTGAGACACATGAATAAGAGTGACATATTGTAGTATTTGCTTCTTATCAGTTATTAAATATATAGACTATGGAGAAAGATTCAAACATGACTTTTAGACTTCAGGGTAAAATGGTATTATTTAATCCCATCTCACCTTGGGAAAGCTGTTTACACAGCATCTGATCTTTTTTCTTACCAAAAAGACATATACAAGATGGTAATAGTGTCTAAATAGACAACAGATATGTTATGTGAAAGTGATGATAAGATAGAAATAAATAAATATATATTTTAGAATATTGACATAATATAGTCAAAGAGATAAAAGCCCTGAATTTTTAAACAACCAAAATACATTGATTTGAGCTATAAGTAAAAGATAAAACCTCATTAACAACATGTGTTATTAAGCAATTACCTATTCATTGCATCACACACACCAATATTTTGAGGTGACTAAATTTTTCCCCAAAAAATCTTCTCTCTTTTCATGTATGTAGCTTTAGTCAAAAGAAGTTTTGATGAAAGTATGAATAATTCTAATGAAAGGAAAAACAGAATAGTATTTGAGATGTGAACAAAAACTTAATGATCTCACAAGACATCAAAGAGTCTAATACCTCTATAAGACTCTCCAGCGATTCTCAAACTTTAGTCTTCACAGTAATCAGAATTTTAACAACCTACATTCTTTGCTAGAAAATACATCTTTAAGAGCTTTCTAATTGGAAAATGGAAAGAAAATATAGGAGAGAGAGAGGAAAAAATGCATGGGACTTGAGAACAGAACTCTCTCAGCATTTCTTGCCCAAAGGTGTCATTCTAGGGAACCCTGTACTTCTCTGAATATGGCACCGACCAGGGGAGAGCTTCTTTACCTGTATCTCAATTAATTTGCTTGCTCAGTGTGGAAAAATTTCCTCCTCCAAAATTCAAGACAACTTTTTTCTATTTATTTAAGCTCTGCCCATCAGATCTATATTATTTGTTAAAAACTTCTTGTCCTGTGGTCCTTGCTCATGAACTAAAGTTTGGGGCTGTTCACTCCACCCCATGGTAATGAGAAAAATATGCTCTGTGGCACCAACATTTCTTGGTAAAATTAATTTGCAAACCATTGCAACTGAAATAATTTCACTCATAATAATTTCTTAACATTCTCTTTGCCATGACATTTTAACAAGGGTTAATAAAACAATCAACACGTTCAGGCAAATGTTTCCTATCAGAGTCACCAGAAACTATTTTGAAAATCAGTTTTAGCTTTTGAATAAGGAAAGACAGACATTTAATTCCAGGCTTTAGGAGATACTCTTACCTTAAGATTTTCATAATATTTATATATTTGATCCATATTTGTTTCAAAAGAACACCTTTTCAATTTTTGACTTTGAGTATTTCAGATTCTTACAAAATATGTTTATAAACAAAGGTTGATCAGGCGTAATCGGGATTAAGTGGAAAAAATAAGCCCTGTCTTTCACATTCCATATGACTGAGGCATGTGTTTAAATATTATAGGAATTCACAGGAGAGAATAATTCTGACTAATCTGATATGACCTGTGTGAAAACATTAAAGAAGTATATTTTTAACTCTTCCTTAGAGGTGCAATATGTATTTCTCTATACTGACACAAAATTTTAAGATTACCAAAACTGCTTTTATAAAACATTCTTCCTTTGAATGTATATCTTAATCAGTCACTCAAAGAAATTCCCAGAGTTTCAGCAAGAATTCACAGATGGTTATGCAGAAGTGAGTGTCCCACTCAGGGAGTCATAAAAGCAACTTATAAAGAAATGGATCATAGATTTAGATAAAAAGTGATGATTATCCAAGCAGTCCACATTTTATACATGAGGACACTGAAAGTAAATGGCTTTCCAAAGTCAGAGCCAGCCTGAGGTTATAAAGCCTCTCTAGGGTGGCCTAATTCTCAGAGTTCATTTACTGGAACACAGAATAATGTAAAGTCAAATATCCTCTAGCTATGATATAATAAATCCTAAATTTCTTTAACCACTGTCTGAGCTGTGTTGAAATCAATTGCATGAGTAGAAGTGTGCAGCGCTCCTCAGACTCTTCCCAACATCTTGAAGAAAACAAAAAATATTTGTATTATGATCATTTTTTTCCATGACAGTAAATTTGAAAGAACAACAAAATATTTCCAGGAACACTGAGAATATCTAATAATGAATCAAGATCAGATATAGCAACCTTTCTCCAATTTTATTTTGTAAACCTGCTGTCCTATGTACTTTGGAATAAATGAACATAATCTTTGGCAGAAAATAATTCTATTGAAGAAAGTTTGCACTATTGATGCAGACAGTCTGTATCCTTCAGTTACTGCAATTGTTAATCATCATAGCAGCAGTGCTTAAAGCGCACTATTCAATAGTATTTTCAATGTCAACAAGAAAAGTCAAACTCTGTACAGTATTTGAAGAGATTTATTCTGAGTCAAATATGAGTGACCATGGCCTGTGACACAGCCCTTCAGGAGGTCCTGAGAACATCTGCCCAAGGTGATTGGGATGCAGCTTGGCTTTATACATTTTAGGGAGGCCTGAGACATCAATCAAATACATCAAGGAAATACAGTGGCTTGGTTCAGAAAGGTGAGACAACTCAAAGCAGGGTTGGGGAAGGGGGGAAAGCTTCCAGGCTATAAGTAAATTTAAATATTTTCCAGTTAACAATTGGTTGAATTCATCTGAAGACCTAGGATGGACAGAAAGGAAATGTTCAGATTAAGATAAAAGATTGTGGAGACCAACGTTTTTTTGACATCTTATAGTGGCTGCCCTTAGGGACAATAGATAACGAATGTTTTCTATTCGGGATTGGGAAAGCCTGGAAGAAAAAGATCTAGCTGTGTAAACAGAGGTTCTTCACAGATGCAAATTTTTCCCCACAGATGTGGGGGGTGGTGGGATGGGGGACAGCTTTGTAGGGCCATTTCAAGATATGGCAAAGAAACATGTTTAGGGGTAAAATATTTTTATTTTCTTCCTTGTCTCACAATGTTATGTCAGTCAGGTTGGAAAGTAAGTCACAATATATAGGGTTAAATAAAATCCATCTGATGAGAATTTATGGTTTATAGGACATGACTTCCCAGAACCCTTAGTTAGGAATTTGGGCAAGATAAAAATCAGAGCTTAGTTTTCATAAAATATACTACCGAAAGTATTTTCCAATATAATTTCCTAATGAAGACCCACTGCAATTTAAAACCCTTACTAACCTACAGCAGTATAAAAAATAAATATTGAAAACAATGATATATGCAATCAGAAGACCTGAACAAAATACATTTAGAAAGAAAAGAAGAAAGCAGTCCTAAGGAAGCATTAATATAAATTATTTTCACTAATTAGATCCTTCAAATAGGAAAATCACTGAAATTGTAGAAGAGCAATAAGAAATAAAGTTTTCAATTACGTGTTTAGTGATAACTATGTACTAAGAACTGTGCTAGACATTGAATCATAGTTAAACACCTTCAAAATGACCACAGGAAGTAGTTGTTATTATCCTGATTTTATGAGCCAGAAAAAATAAAATTAGGCCTCTGTTTATTACTCATGTATTCACTTATTCAAAAATAGTTTTTGGATATGTGATAATCTCATTCCAACTTAAAGTCTCTCACTGAATATTTGAGAATAGTAACAGATCAGATATTCTGTAAAAAAAAAAATACATATATATAGCTATGGGATGTCTACTCTGCTATGTTTATGACTTTGTTTGGTGAAGAAAGACATGGATAAGCCCCAAGGTCATGGAGTTTATAATCTACCCGAGGAGATAAGTAGTTAAAGACATTTTCTAGGTCTTGGTAAGGATTAAGAGATAAACTTAGATAGAGTAAGGAATGGTGGGTAATAATATAAAATTTGGTGTTGCTGTTTTAAACATATGATCAGGTTGACAGTTCTAATATGCTAGTACTTTTAGCCAACTACATCAAGTGAGGTAGAGAATCATGGTGATAACTGAGTGAGTGAATTTCAGAAAGAGGAAGTACTGAGAACTACAATCTGATAGGCAGATTACCCAGAGTGACCCATCTGGAAAATGATTTGAATCCTCTCCGCAATGACTTCCGAGCCTGTCTTCTTATCCTCTACAGAATGCTAGAACATGTCTGGTTTCCCATGACCTCACCAACACTACACTATTTCAGACATTTTCAGTTTTAACAATTAAGCAAAAATAATGGCTTATGTTCTTTTCTATTTGCAACTTATTGCTAGTGAAGTTAAACATATTTTATGAATATTTCTGTTATTAGTATTTATTTCTCTGTGAATTACTTATTCAGAGTTGTGTTAGTCTGTTTTCATACTGCTATAAAGAACTGCCCAAAACTGGGTAATTTATAAAGGAAAGAGGTTAAATTCACTCACAGTTCAGCTTGGCTGGGGAGGCCTCAGGAAACTTAGAGTCATGGCAGGAGGCTGAGGGGAAGCAAGGCACCTTCTTCACAAGGTAACAGGAAGGAGAATGAATGCAAGAGGGACTACCTTATAAAATCATCAGATCTCCTGAGAGCTCGCTTACTATCATGAGAACTGCATGGGAGAAACTGCCCGCATCATTCCTTTACCTCCACAGGGTTTCTAAACGTGGGGATTTGGGGGATTACAATTTAAGATGAGATTCTGTGTGTGGACACAGCCAAACCATATCAAGAATCTTTGTTTATTTTCCTACTAGGTTGTTGACTTTATACTTTCGACATATTAGGTTTGTGTAAAAGTAATAGTGATTTTTCCCATTACTTCCAATGGCAAAAACGCAATTACTTTTGTACCAACATAATACATGTGCACACATACTTAAATATATACACATGCCTATCTATATAACTTATCGACACTTCAGTTAATTACTGCTATTGAAATATTTTTATCAGAATTTTTTTATCACTTGGCTTTTTGATTGATGTATCATAATTGCAAATATTTTCGGATACATGTGATATTTTGATACATGTATACAATGTCTAATGATCAAATCAGGATAATTGGGATATCCATATCCTCAAATGTTTATCTTATCTTTGTGTTGAGAACATTACCATTCTCTCTTCTAGCTATTTTGAAATGTACAATAAATTATGGTTAACTCCAATTTTGCTACTACATTATCAAATACTAGAAGCTATTCCTTCTATCTAGCTATATTTTTGTAAACACTGACCACATTTTCTTAATTCCCCTCCCCCTCCCTTTTATTTTCAGCCTCTGGTAACCACCATTCTACCCTCTACCTATTGAGGTACACTTTTGAGCTCCCACATATAAGTGAGAACATGCAACATTTATTTTTCTGTGCCTGGCTTATTTCACTTATTATAATGAACTCCAGTTCCATCCAAGTTGCTGCAAATGACAGAATTCCATTCTTTTTTATGGATAACACTTAGCTTTTCTTTATGGGGTCTTATATAGATGTTCTAAATTTATAAGTGAATACATATTTTGATTTTTTTCAAGGTTTAATTTGCACAACTAAAAATTCTGACATAAAATATCAATTTCCCACACCACTTCAAAATAAAACTTTCCCTTGTTGTCTGTTATCTTCTATTCCTCCCAACCATGATAATGACTTTTAAGATCTTCATTCTCAATTGGATTATTGTGGAAGACCCCAATCATAATTATAATTTAATCTCTTCTATGCAATGCAGCTTATACAAGGGGATTTGATGGATTTTCACTTTGTTATGTCATTTATTTACTGATATTCATGGAATATCATCATTGTTTTCAGTAGCATCTTCCCATATGCATTTATTTTATTATTCCAAAATGCTAGTGCTCTCACAAAAAAAACATGTGCATAAAATCAAGTCAAATCCATTGAGGATGTATTGTGTATCTGTTCTCTGCCCATATACCCATCATTCACTGGGACAGGCATGAGGCTTTTTAAAAACCTTGAGAAGTCTTGCAGTAAATAAATTAGTTGACTAAGCATTTTTCAAACGTGTAACTATAGATGGTAATTATTTTGTACAGCTCACTGAACCAATTGGGCTTGGCATGGTGGCTCATGCCTGTAATCGTAGCACTTTGGGAGGCTAAGGCTGAAGGATTTCTTGAGGCCAGGAGTTCAAGACCAGCCTTGGCAACATAGTGAGACTCCACTTCTATAAAAATTAAAACATTAGCTAGTCATAATGGTGCACATCTGTAGTCCCAGCTCCTGGGCAGGCTGAGACAGGGTGATGGCTTGAGGCCAGGAGTTTGAGGTTGCAGTGAGCTATGACCACACACACCACTGTGCTTCAGCCTGCTCTACAGAGCAAGACGTTGTTTAAAAACAACAAAAAAATATGTATCATTTGGGAAATGTTAGTGTGAAGAGAAAATTCACCAGCATAATGCAAAAAGTGTTCTGCATTTGATCTAACCACAGTAATTACAGCTTGATTCCCTGGTTCCCACACTGGGAGTCAAGCCAGGGCCACCTGGGTGAAAACCAGGAGTCCTAACCACTAGGCCCCCATAGAAACAGAGTAGCCACAGTAGGAACTTAGGTTCTTGGCCTTTCTAACCCCAAAGAATGGGGAAAAGAGCTCCAGAGGCACAGTGAGTTTTACCGTTCAAACAGAACTCATGTACCCAAAGAGGGTACAATAGTGCAGCTTATTAGGCAAAACGAAAGGAACAGCTTCCACACCTGTGTGGAAGGAGATCCAGAGAGGATTCCAGCCTGGGCTGGGGCAGCTAGAGTTTTTACCCCTGAGTTATTTTCTCCCCATTCATGTTCTTGTCCAATAAGAGGGTTCTTTCAAACTTCCTCTGGATTCATTGATCTTTGACTCCATTACTGTATTGACTACTGTTTTATAACCCTGAGTCACAGAGCTCTCACCTCCAAGAGCCAGAGGTGGGAAAGTCAGAGACGAAGCCCTTACCTGGCCTCCCAGAGGTGGGAAAGTAGAAACAAAGAGCGCTAGCCTGCCAGAGGCAGGAAAATGGAGAATTCCTGCGCTCAAAACAATGCCCCCAGCCAACCCCAGGAAGTCCCTCTAACATAGCCCTTCAATACCTCTTCTTCTGAAACTACCCTCTGTGTGGCCAGTGTATTAATATACTAATCATAAAACACCTGCTATTCACTGCTTTTCATACTTATTTATATTGTACTGCTTTACTTCCTACTCCATGTTTCTTCATACTCCTTGCTGGATAGACCTGAACTTCATTAGGGATCCCACCTGAACAACAATCCCTACACAATGATGTTCTGATGCCTTTCTTGAAAGGAATGTCTCAACATGTGTGGCATTTGAGAATACCTGGGCATTTTATCATATGTTGTGACTAAGTTGTTGGTTAAAAAAAAAAAAAAAATTCACCTACTAACTAATTTTAGGAAGCATCTACACGATGGTACCTGTCCCAGCATGTGGGAGATGCTCAAGTGGAGTTTTGAACTAACATACTCTGCAGTGTAAGGAAGGTAGATGATCAAACTGATTGGACTTCTTTCTCTGTGTATTAGCACTTTCAGTTGTTTATTCTTGTTCTAATTAAATCTTTGGATGTGAGAAGTCCTCATTAGTCCTGGTTAGTTTGAGTGATAGATAGGAGATAGATAAGAATATTTCTGCCCAGAGGGGAAAGGTAGTCAATAAATTAATCAATCTAAGTCATGATAAAATGGACCACAAACTATCCATTCATTTGTGTGTTCTAAAAATCAATGATTTTAACAGAGCCATTGGAATGAGTCAGATGGCCTTTGCCAAGATAAACTTGTTACTACATTTTGGATACCATCATGGGTTAAACAATCATCAGAGACTTCTTTTAATTGGGAAGATAGAATCATAGATTTAACAATAAATGTCTTAGGTAAAATGGCACTTATTTCTAATATTAGATAATTCTTACATGTTGTCCCTTCTACTCACTTTCCTTCTCTCTTGGGCCGGCTAGCATTTTTTCCCCTAATTTGGCAGAAAAATCTAAGCACAGGATGACAATAAAATGTTATGAAACCTGTATAGTCTCATAAAATTTACTACTTAAAGAAAAGATAAATAGTTAAATAAAAGCCATGTTTATATTGAAATAAAATAAAGGATGGGCAAAGGTAGTGTCTAAGCTTTCTACTTATTGGCAATTCTATAAATTATAGGTTTTAAAATATTTAAAAGAAAGCAATAGAATTGGCAGCAATTCATATAATAATTAAGAACTTAGATAATAAAATTAGACATCAAATGTTAAATTACAACTTTACCTCAGATGCTGAAGTAGTAATGAATATGTGCATTTTTTTATTGTCATAAAGTTGCTCATAGTAAACCTTTATAATTCATTTAGTGTCTTCAGTTATAAGGAATCAGAAATCTATTATTTCTGATTCAGTAATTTGTA